>NW_006256909.1:19364643-19420983 GCF_000478725.1 Eutrema salsugineum | reverse complement strand
CATATGGGATATGGTCCTTTAAGTAATTCGCAGTTTGATTTTTCTTTGATATCATAAGCCAAATCACCATGTGCGACACAGTTCAGTGTGTTACCCCTAGAGATAAAGAAAAATTCTTACTAAATAGAAATTTCTATAATCATAAAATCAAATAAAACATAGTAGAAGGCATTACTCTATATAACTGATACGAAAATGTAGGGTTGGAACACTGTTCTCATCATTGAAATCTTCAACAACATTGCCAATCTCCTTATCAAAAATACCCATTAAATCTGAATAAAATCCCAATAATCAATGCATGTCTATATAACATAACTTTATTTTATTTGGTTTTGAATACATGAAAAACAAAAAGAGACGTATGCATTTTATACAAAAACAGAATATTATTAAAAGAAAACATACCGATCAGGTAGTAGTGAGAAGGACGGTTGTAAACACTTGGAAAATCAACGATTTTGATGAAAAAATCCTGGCTCAAAGGTCTGATATAATTCACCTTTGAACTCTGATTGAGAATGATCTTGTAAGCATGATTCGTGGTTCTTTCATTCCAACCGGAGTTAACCAAGCGAAACTGTGAAAGTCAAAGCCAAAAACCTTCTTGGAAAACCCTCTTGTAGTAAGAGAGTTTGAAGTCGTTAACCATAGGAGCAACTCGAGATTCCTAGCAAATTATAAGATTTAGTTAAATAAACAACAATTAACAACCAAAATATAAATGAATTCTTTGGACAATAACGAATCTTACCATTTCATCAACCAAGATGAAATACATTCCTTCATGGCCTTCTGAATCAACCGTATCCCATCTCTTGAGTACCTTCACTTTGATTGTTTGTTTGAACTCCTCCCATGGTGTTAGATCTTTAACAATTGAATAGTCGGCTATTTTTTGATGCAGAGATATTGATGATTTTTTTAGGTTTTCTCTTTGTTAAGGATGACGTTATGGACGACTAAAGGTACACTATATATATATAGAAGATGTAGAAAAATTATTGAGTAAGGTCGCGATGGTTGGAATAAATTTAATCGCAATAAATACAAAAATGGAAGATTTCTTTTGTTAAAAAAAGGAATAAGTTAACCGAATCTAGTTGAATCGGTGTAAGTTAACCGAATCTAGTTGAATCGGTGTAAGAAGTTGTCAGTAGATGTATCAGTTTATATTCAGAAAGGAAAAAAAGGAAGTTACAGATGTAACGATACAAACATATTTCTATCAAATCCAATTAATATTTATGCAAAGTTACAGAGACTATATTAATTCCCTTTCTATAATTAAATTTCAATATCAAGTTGTGTAATATTTAATTTTCATAAATAATTAAGAAACTATATATACTTTCAAATCGACATGAATATTTTATATATTGGAAAATTAAATTGAGTATAAGTTTGTTTAGTAACCAAAATGTATATAAATCAAAGTGAAGTTTATGCGACGTGAATCTATACATGCAAAAATATTTCGAACGAAAATAGCAATAAATGAAAAGCTGAAATCAGATATCGATCAAATCAAGTCAATATTTTCACTTTGCATGCACAGGTCATAAAATTATGTATTCAACAATAATCCAACTACCAAACGATATGAAATTAATTGGTTACATTTACTATAAAATAAATATTTGACAAAAACATGGATTATTATTATATTATGATTACGATTTTGCCAAAGAACATAACCGTATATATATAGTTTTATTAAACATTTAAAATCTAAATTTCAGATTACTGAGTTCATATTTATAAAGCATGTATTAAAAAAGTAAATTTCAGATTATTGAGTTCATATAAATATTGACAACAGAATCATAATGAAAAGCATTTTTGTTACATCATAAACTCAATAGTAAATTCAATAAAAAGCAAAGTTCAAACATCCCATAAGTAAATTCATGTCAGATACAAAGAAAGAAACAAAGACATTTATAAAAAAGTAAATAATTAAACATATTGAAATCTCAAATATGATTTTCGATCAGTTTCTAGGCTTCACGGAAGATGAACTTGCCTCATCATCATTACAACCCAAATCAATGACATTTGTAGGTTTATTCTTGGTGTTCCAAAACCTGCAAATAAATCAATTATTGTAAGCAACCATATCAAACCAAATATTTGATTATGTTTAAAATAAGGTGCATATAATAGTTTACCTTCTAACCAAAGTTTTGGCTCGTGGACAATCAGGATGAAACTAGATTCTAGAAATCTCTCCTCTAGACCGAATATAGTATCCAGCTATGACAATAAGATAAATGTTATTTCATAGATATCACAATAAAGAAATCAATAATCAATCAATATTAATAATGTAATTTCTACTAACCTTCGATCTCTTTGTTTAACAGACCAGTCGGTTAACATAACAACAAATGGTAATTGATTTTCACTGAAGATCTTGTCATTGAAATCAATTGCATGTGGTCCTAATACAACACATGATAACAATAGCCCTCTACATATAGATTACAACAACATATTATTTAACAAATAAACTGTTTATTGACTCATTAACAAATACATCAACCAAAAAAACATTGGAAACTTACTTATGATCCTTGATAGTGAAAGATATAAGGGCAGTCTTCTTATCCTGTCTTTCAGGGTATGAATCATCATTCACCGTGTCCAGTGGATCAATTTTGATAACAAACCCGAGAATATCTGAAGAAGAAAATCAAATTACAATTTATATGCTATGTAGTCAGTTTCTTAATTAAGATAAATAGTAATGAAATATAAGATTTATAATAATAGGCATAACTATACCGATAGGAAGACCAGGCTCTGTTTTGCCACCAAGCACATCAGCAAAAGAAAACAAAACCCTGTGCAGTATCAAATTCGATAGGATCTATGTGATCCACTTCAGTGTTATTTAAAAACCTGATACAACTACCAATAGGAGAATTTGGTTCATCTGATGTTTCATCAAAGACCACAAATTCTGAAATACTTATCCATTCTCCTTCTTCAATTGTCTTGTCGAAAACTTTGATTAAATCAGTAATATATAGATAAGCTTGAATAGTTTCACCCTGAATATATAAGATAATTTAGAAAATACAAACCAATATCTCAATGTAATATAACAAAAATAGAACAATATAAGAGAACAATAAAATAAGTACCTCTTCGTCCATCAACATAAATTGTAACGATGGACCTTGGATGTTTTACATACCATTTCTTCAAAACGTTGCATCTTATAGTCCAGTTTGTCTTGTCAGAATGCAGATCTGTAATGAGGTCATAGTCTTCCATTGAAGGGTATTCCAGAGAGCTTTTGATTTTCTGGAAAATAGTAACTGAAGGTTTGAATAAGAAAAGGGTAAGAAATATGTGGTCTCGGAAATATTAATGGGTTTAGATATTTTTTTAATTTCCATTATTTTTGATATTTATTTACATCAAATTATGCCCATACATAATCAAAATATATTTATCATATCGATAAAGTTACTTACACAGCTAGTCAATATGTATTGAAGACATAAAAGGAAAATAGATTTATGTTACTGTGTTTTCAAATCAATTACAAAAGTAGTAGAGAATATTCGATGATAATCTGTATATGCAACAATGCGTTATATTAAAAAATCTCAAATATATATAGCGTATATATATAACGCAGGAATTAAGGTAATATATATCATTTTAATGTCTCAATAAATTATTAGACTAAATTCGTGATATTAATATAGGAAAGTTTCATATGTCATACAAATACTGGATATGATTATTCAAATATAATTTGGAAAGTAGTAAGGTTCGTCATATGGGAAGACTCAAATAATTCAAAAACAATTACATACAATAATTACAAAATTATGCATGATGGAATATGGTAAGTCCATATTAGAAAGTATAATAGAATATTCTAAAGATTGTAAATTATAATTACAACAAAGGAATACATAAACTGTCAGATTAAAAATCTAACTGCTTGATAATACAGTTCAGTAATCAATAAATCTGATAACATTGTTTATTTCGAGAAAATGGACTACAACTGATTATAAATAATAATATAAATAAATTATTTTCTTATTATAACGAAACTGAATGTTGTATGTTGAGATGTGGTTGTACTCGATTATTCTCAGTTGCATTGATTATAAATCCTGTAAAATGATAAAATGTAGTGAGTAAAGGCAAAATGTTAATATAATAAGCCCTAAACAATTTCTGAAAATTATTACGTACAATACCTAATAAATCTTTAATGGCTGATACATCTAATTCCTTGTAGACTCGTTTTACAAACTGCATTAATAGATTACTGATATTTAATTAATCTAAAATGAACTACCCAATAGTATTACAATCTGATTACAATAAAAGGGTTTGAAATACCTTCCACATATCTGATAGGAGTAACAACTGTAGAAATTATGAACTGAATAATAAAGTTGGAAGTTGTGGTAATGTCTTCATCATGAATAGGAATAAGAGTGAAATCTTCTATTGTAACCCACAAATTTTCTACAATACTATTCTCGAAGAATTGAATGTTTTTTCTATAAACTGTAGCATAAATTGTATGGCCCTGCAAAACAAACACTAAACGTGTTTCTTAATGTAGTAAATAATTAAAATACTGAAAATGAAAGCAAGGATATCATTACGATTACCTCTTCGTCATATAGTTTCATATTGAGAGTAGTTCCCCGATGTGGAGTATATTGTTCCCACTTCTGAATAATTTTAACTCTAATTTTCCAATCAGTAGTAAACGGATCTAAATCAGATATATAATCGAAAATACAACTCATGACTATAAAGCATATAAGAATCAAAGTAAGGAAAAACGTTAAAAATATAACACGGTATACCCTTTATATAAAGTGACACCTTTGTGATAGGGTTTTCGTTTAACTATATGGAATATTATGGAAAAGGTAACTGCCAAGATATTCGGGATATAGTTGTTCGATATCTAAGTGAAATATATTGTGTAATCTAAAAGATCCATGCATATCATTATATCATTAAATCAACGCTACACACTAATAAATTAATAAGATCAATAACTTTATTTGATTGAATGTCAACTCTAATGAACTTGTATAACTTGAATAATTTCTACTTGCTTGGAGGTGAAAAGCAGACTGTAATTAAGTGAGGAGGGTATTGGTTAGGCAAGACATCAGTACATATAAGGAATTATTTGTAATCTACAAATATGAATGATTCCAATTAGTATTTAATTGTAGACAAATGTATATAAAACAAACTTATATGTCAAACTTTATCAAATTATAATATAAGCTGTTCAGATTGTCATAAATCAATTTTTATCAAAAAAAAAACTAATGTATCTATACTGGTGGGTAATAATACATAAATATCAAATAGTAGACCAACATATTGCTATAAACCAAACATATCATGAATCATTTGCTCCAACACGACATCAATAGCTTTCCTTCCAACTTCCTGAATACATTACAAATCCATCATACACGTTAATTAAAAAATCATACTGTTATCAAAAGTAAACATTATTATAAGTTATAACTTACCTGTAATGTTGAAACTATATCTTCTGGAACACTTCTTTGTATACAACGTTCATTGTCTGTTTCTGAGGTTTACCATATTTGTCAATAATAAGAACCTTTAACCCATCCTTTGATTTTACTCTAGATAGAGCAACATATAACTGCCCATGAGAGAAGACAGGTTTTGGCAGATATAGACCGACACTTGAAAGTGTCTGACCCTGACTTTTATTTATGGTCATAGCAAAGGCAACAGCCAAAGGAAATTGTCTTCTTCGCATTCTGAATGGAAATTTTCCTTTAGGAGGTGCGACATTCAACCTTGGAATATAAACTTTCTGACCATGAGTGTCACCAGTCAAAACAATAGCTTCCATGATATGATCAGCTAATTGGGTGATTTGTAGCCTTGTCCCATTGCACAAACCAGCCTTTGGATCTATATTCCTTAATAGAATAACTGTTGTTCCTACTCTTAATCTCAAAGAATGATTAGGAAGACCAGACAACTTTATATTATTCAAGAAATCAAGGGTATATACTCTGCTATCCTGGTTAGATGTATCAGATGGATCTATAGAATCAGAACTTAGATAAGTCTTCTCCTCACCTTGATAATAAAAATTTATAGATATATTAGTACAGTATATCAATATAATAAAAAACTTAAAAACTAAATGAAGTAAACGATAAAAAAATGGTAATTGTGTTTACCTGTCAACATAGAAAGCATGTACTCCTTGATGAGGCATGCATCGTCATTCGTTGGACACAAAATAGCCCTTTCCTGGTAAAAGTGAGGATCAGTTTTCTCTTCAAAACTTAAACAATAAACTTCCTCGACAATAGATTTAATGGGATCATCACATTCTTTTATTAAAAGTTCATCAGGAATGTCGATCATAACTTCTCCTGTGTTTGGTAGATTAATTTTACCATCGCCAACTTTAAGAATCCATTCTGAAAATGATTTGATTTCCTCTGCTACGGTTTCATCAAGATTAGCCAAGAGCCTCATGTTTTTTGTAAGCTTGAGCACCTTGCAATCATCCCATAAATATGACGAATTAATAGAAGCCATAACAATGTCTTCCCTTCCTCCACCACTGATAACGGGAAAAATTTGTCTAAAATCACCACCAAACACAACAACTTTTCCTCCAAATGGTTTTTCCTTATGACGCTTAATAATATCACGCATAGTACGATCCAAACTTTCAAAACAATATCTACTCATCATAGGTGCCTCGTCCCATATGATAAGAGATGACTAAGCAACCAAATTCCCTAAGTCTGTTCCAGGTTGAATATTGCAAGTAGTGTCATCATCTGGATTTATTGGTATACTGAAACGAGAATGTGCGGTTCTACCACCAGGCAATAACAGAGATGCTATTCCACTACTTGCACCATTCAAAACAATTTCACCTCTAGCACGAACAGCAGCAGACAGTAGTTTTCATAAATGAGTTTTTCCAGTACCACCGAACCCATATAAGAAAAATATTTTCTCTTTATCTTCTGTGACAGCTTCCATGATCTCTTTGTAGACATTCATCTGCTCGTCACTTAAACCAGGAACCATTCGTTCTACGATAGCCATCATTTCCTCTCTATCATAGTTTCTTTCATCGTATATTAACCTATTGATACCAGCTGTGTTGTAATCACCCTCTGGCAAAGGCATTCCATCATAATTTGAAATAGAACCCCCATTGCTTCGCAGTATAGTTTCAATTGCATCCAATGTGTAATTTTTTAGCTGTTCATCAGAGAGGTCCAGTTCTGCAAAATGATCACAGCATATTTATATAAATCTAATACTTCATATTCACATAAAGTATTATGGTATACATAAGATATATAGTTAGAGACCATTTTTTCAAAGAAATACCTGGATTGTTTTCAAATAATCTTCTTCTGTAAAGAATATCATCAAATAGCAAATTCCAAGTTTCTTCCCAAACTCCAAATGGATTAATTATGCTATCAGTCAATAGCATAACGCAGAACAATTTTCGAAGGAAGTCACAAGAACCCCACATGCTTGCTTCATTAATCCCATCTATATATTCTCTATCATCATCTAGTAAACCCAATGCATAACACGCATCTTTGTATGTAGGATGTAAAACACCATCAACTGTCTTCAAATCATCAAACCCCTTAGAACATTTGTGTCGGTTGAGTAGAACACGAAGGTAGTACAATTGGCCACATTTCAGAGGTACATAGGTTATTCTACCAACGGCTAACCTATTCTTCTGTTCCCTTGGTTTCCATTCAATATTTGTACGATCGTAAACAAACATTGTAGGAAACTCAGCATATGTTAGGTTTTCAGCTTCTGGATACTTATTGCAAGCTTCAAAAAATGCTAAAAACATTGAACTCTGTACGGACCTGCGATTTAGAACAGTTTCAACTGGATCATCATCATCAAAAAGTACTGATTGCTCGTTTTCAAGATGAAAATAGAGTTTCTCCACTGGAGTCGTCCTAAAATGGATTAGAAATGCTAGCAAATGCCATGTAGCTTCGCATGCAGAAACATATCTACATACAAAGAAATCAGTAGATATTTAGTTTGTGATCAAAACTTTTACAACTTATAAAACATGCATACAATCTATATCCAATTAAATATTACCTGCAATTGAAGTACTCCTTAATTTTATCAGTATTATCCTCGCCATTTTCATCTACATTTGCGCATGCTACAGATTCTGCACTTTGATTTACATCATGTTCAATAGTAGCTAGAACACGATCAGGTCCTTTGTTGATATATTTGAAAAGGTATTTGATTGACCTTGCCTGAGTACACCATTCAACATTGATGTGAGCTCTATATCGCAACGATAGCTCTCTATTATAAGGCACAACAAAACTGTTGTCAATTTGTAGTCCATTCTTCTCAACAAATGCCTCAGTCTTCCTTCTCATATAATGTGGAAACCCTCTGTTGTCAATGGTAGTTCTTTCACAATATTTCTTTGGAAACTGCTTAGAACACTTCCCATTTACCATACATGGACTACTTTTGTTAATCACTCCGCAAGGTCCATGTATCATGTTCTGCTTCACTACTTCATACAAAACCGGATCAGTATCTTTTTCAGGAATCTCAGCAGAAATAACTTTATCAATAGATTCAGCAGTAGACAATTTTCTTTTTTCCGCCATCCATAGTAGGATATGTGCATGTGGAAGTCCTCTTTTCTGGAATTCAATAGTATACATACCTGTTAATATAAAACAACCAAATATGGATTATTATAACAATTTTAATCAAATTATAAATACAAATATTAAGAATGTAAACTTAACATACCACAAACACTTTTCCGAAAATGTTCTTTTTAGTGAGATCACTCATGAGGCTGTCTAGCTTAATTTTGAATATCCTGTAGAAGATATCTGGTCTATCTTCAGGATTCAAATTTCGCTTCTTTGTATATCTAATTATCTCAGGCCAGTTTGGATTGCAGGTGAAAGTTATAAAAAGATCAGAAAATCCAAAGTGCTTACAAATGGCCATTGCATCCAAATAGTTATTGTTCATATAGCGTGAACCACCGGTAAATGATGCAAGTATCAAAATCCTCTTACCTCTGTTGGATAAATCAGAGGTTCCTTCCTTTTCAGCCTCAACCAGATTCATATACTTATCTGAACGAAGCTTCTTCTGATTGTTCCTGAAATATCGAAGTCGACTAGACTCTATCATAGTAAACACATCAACCAGAAACTGCTGATACAATCGTTTAGACCGAATGACTGACTGAGATTCCATTAACCTATCTTGAATTCTATAAGCATAGAATTCTCACATGCTTATAGTTTTCCGTTTCTGTTTGTTGCCATCATCAAAACCGTCTTCAATACCACAGTGAATCCATCCTCACCATATGGAAATAATAATGGATACTGAAGAGCTAGATAACCCACTTATAGTTCACTAATTCTTCTGAGGTTTCCGTGTTTAGTCTCTAATACAATATCTCGTATATCCATTCCTTCTTGAAAATACCCAGGAATCAAGGCTGCGACTTCTGTGGAAGTTGGCATGTTATGTGTTCTAGCATCTTTATTCCTGTTAGCAATGAGAACGAACTTGACGTTGTCTTCTGGTTGTTGAATATTGTATCTGTCTTTGTAAGAACGGAAAGCTTTTTCACCATTGGATTACAAAAGTTTAACATCTTCATGAGACATTCAATTAACGCCGGCCTTAACTTGGTCGAGCTAGAGACATTCTTGCTGAAATAGTAAGAAAGTGCATAATTAAATGTAATGTATGATAAACATATTAACCATTAGTAAACACTAATGTAATGGATATTAAAACAGTGCGTACAGTGCATACCTGATTGATTTCTCTCTGTTTGTTATCTCATTAGCTGTATCATGGATATACAGCTGACAGAACTTTGGTTTCTATTTCCTTTGAGGAATCAAAGAACCAATTAAGTGATAATTTTCACCATGTAGTTGGAATACGGGTGGACCACGACCCTTGTTTATATCGTAATTTATCTTTCCACCAATAGATGTAAAAGAAAACATCATGTTGTAAGCTCTGATATTCTCACGAAAGTGGCGACAAATTTCATCATCACTCGAGAAGAGATATATCAAAAATGGAGGAGGTTGGTTAAGTAAGGGTAGCTTAACTTTTCCCTGCAAACAACATATAGTAAATATATATGTTGCACTCTTCTTCTTTTTCTGAATTCGTTCATTAAACCACATCCTTGCTTTGCAGTGCGTGCATTCATACATCGGATCACCATCATCATAATATCCTGAGGTAATATAACATTCGAGATAATTAAACAATTAATACAGTTAATAATATAACGGAAAAAGTATCAATATAAATGTGTAAAATTAGAGACATAACCATTTTCCAATACCACAGGTTTACGTTCATGATCATAATCTTCTGCTATAGTATCAGTTCCATGAGGACTTTCGTTAAACTTAACCCCTTTCATTAAACGTTTCCTGTTATGTCTGGCCTTTCGCTGTCTCTCGAACAAAGATTTAGATAGTTTCTCAAGTCTTTCTTTAGCAATGATTTTGTCAACAGAAGAGTTCCACCACATAATGACTTAGATTCAGAGTTAAGATTACATTAATATGTATTCAAGGATAATAAAAATTAAAAGTAATAGGAAAAAAATGAATTATTAATTAAGAGAAGGATACATGACTTCTCTATTCCATCAACTGTGTCTGAGCTTGATGTATTCTTGTTTGATTTCTCTGGTGAAAACATATAACCAAAGAATATTGAATCAATAGGAATGTTATATATTAAATCAGATACATCGTTTAGATATAAATACAATTCAGTAATCTTACTTGGACCACTATGTACTTGTTTAGGAAGACCGGAATGCTGGGGTTGTAAAACAGGAGTTGTTCGAGACTTACTAACAACAGATGGTGGCGTCGCATAGGTTGTATTTGAGGTTGTACATTCAGATACATTAGTATCATTTGATGAAAGGATACCATCTGATAATAAAATTGAAAAACAAACAATGAGTTAATAATTTTTATAGATAAAATGTTATCAATCCATTCTACTATTAATAAATGGAATTATTCTTACTTGGCTGTAAAGGTAGAGATTTAGCAATACCAGAATTTAGCTTCCGTGAATTAGGATTTGTTCGAGATTTGCTAACAACATATCGGCATGTCGCATAGGTAATATTAGAGGTAGTGGTTTCATTCCTATTAGTTTGCCATGATAATTGGATAACACCAGTACCATTACTAACGTTGCTTGCACGGTTTAGATCAGGAATTGTTGTATTATGTTTTGCAATTTTAGGCCGTGAAAATTGAGTTTCAGATATGATGTTACCAAACCTAATACCTGGAAATATAATATATGTTAGCATTGAATTTATAAACATATAAGCTTACTATATGTAAAAGCAAGAAATGAAAAATGGTAGTTGAGATATAGGTAACCCGTTTCGTCAGAAGATGGTGAGCATTGCAAAGGTCTCTTTATAGGTGGCCTGTTTTCTTTTAATGAGCTTGATAATGCTATATGAAGACAAACAATATCATACCATATAACATATAAGACAATTCCTAAAATGATTTTTTAAATAAAACATAGTTCACATACACTGTTGAGATTTATGTGTGTTTGACCGTATAGAGAAACAACCAGAGTTGCTGACATCTCTTAGAATTTCATCTATGTATATAAACAAAAAAGACAACACAATTTAAAAATAATTCAAAGTATAAAACTATTGAGTAAAGCAAATAATAGATAAAAACTCACTTGAAGTAGATATATCAGATGTAATCCGAGATGAACTCTTCACCAAATCGTTTGAATTGCTTAAATCTCTAAATATCATATCAAATGCACCAGAAATAGGCTTTGTGGAATGTGTTTGGCTGGTAGATGCTGTCTTCTGTTTTTTCTGAATTCTGTTTCATCATTTTCGTATCCATAACGATTTTTTTTAGAACTATGCATTGCATAAGAAAGTGAATATAAGTGTAAATAGAGGTAAACGTGAACACAAAGAATGTTATGAAGCGGAAAACTTGACTTATATGAATGAATGGTTGTTTGTTCGAAAACTCAAACTAAATGTGATCCCTTATGAATAGAAAAACAAATATTCTACATTTAAATTCATATATCTAAATCCACAAAAATAGATCATAAATATAGAGAAATAATCAATTTAGTTACAAATTGCCAAATGAAAAGGTTAAAAGGTATAAGTTATAATACATTATTCAGTTTTAGCTATTGATGGAATTTTTTTTCGGTTAGTAGCTATACGGATATTTGGATATATAGATTCGTATAAGTATATTTAATTTCTTTACAGTTTTTGAAATAATACTCCATAAATTAATAAAGAGTAATACGTTTAAAATTGATTATAAGCTAATTATGTTTGACTACTATTTAATATATCATTTATTTCATTTGAATGATGGTCATAAGATTTCAAATACAAATTAGAAAATTACTAAAACGATATACAGAGTAAAACAAAAAAACTAATGGTGTGAAAAATGGTACGACATCATAATATTGATTAAAAATAACCATCCGATTACAAAAAAAAAATCATCCAAAAGCTAAGTAGAATAAAAAACAATGATAAAAGAAACAATTATTCAGACGATTAAAACATAACAAAACAGTTATAATAACTGATTTCGGTTCTTAAATCATGGCTTCTCTGTCTTCACGGTCTTAAGAGTCAGAATACTTCGATTAGTCTCAACAGTTTTCTCATCCTTACACTTCTTCTTTGCAGCCGAATACTCATCAGTATCCTTAATCACTTCCATCTTTTCATTGGTCTTGCGCTTAGAAGTAGGTGTAATTTCAGAATCATCATCATCCATAATCATTAGAGGAACCTATAACATATTAATTAATCTGTATCAATGAAAGTATTATATAATAGTACACATGAATGTAAGAAAACAGAATACACAAATATACCTTTCCATCAAGAGTATTGTGAGCTTTTTCCTCTATCTTGATACTTGGAGTGCTCTACGAAAAGTGAAAGTAATGAATTGTAAAAAATAAAGAATTAGTGTATAAATATTTTTTGATAACCAAATGATATAACTGTACTTTGTGTAATTATACTGATGACCTTGTATGTGTCACTATTGAAAACAATATTTGAACTTGCAATTGCAATCTTGAAGAGAAACGTTTTACCACAAATATTGCTCAAAGCCAAGGGCAAGACATTAGGATCCTGAATCTAAACAAAGAGGAATTTAAAAAAATTTAAATAGATAAAGCCAGAAATGGTCATGGACAAATGCATTAGAAATATGAACCTCATTAACAGTCTGAGTTAACTGAGCAGCAGTTGGTTGACAACTTCCTTTGCCTCTTGATCAAATAAGAGGAATTTGGTTTCACTAGTATTATCCATGACACAAAAAGTCAACATGAACCTATCATATAATTCAAAATAGGATAAGTTGTACTTTATTAGAAGTGAAAACTTTACTATAGCACAAATACAATAACAGACTTACGATGGATAAACATTCTCAACATCCTCATTGCATTTTTTTGCACTGCCATAATTGTTTCTTAAATGTTTTCCCAGGATATAGTTCTTTAAGTAATCCATATCATGAGGGAGAACCTTTTTAGCACAGGCTCCGCATGACATGTAATACCAACCAAACTCAGTGTCAATAGACATAATTGTGGCCATGGTAACACATTTGACAACCTTTGAAAGTGAATAATGATATTAGAATCAAATATATGTTATATAAATTAAACTGACATAATATATAATTACCTCAGAAGCAGCAATAATCTCGCTAATAGTCCTTCGAGGACTATGCAAGAAGAAATCGTCCCTTACTGATACAGAATTGACAATAGTCAACTGATTTGGATGGGTATGGGTCAGGGTTAAACTATCTTTTGGCAATCTGTATAGATTAGATTACATAGTTATTAGAATATAAAACTTGAGAAGTAAATAGAAACATGGAGATAATTAGTTTTACCTCTCTTTAAAAGCCAAACTCTCTGGGAAGACTGGATCAGTAATGACCATTGAACAGTTGTAGCAATTGCCAACACTCCAAACACCTTGATAAAGCTTTAACTTTCCAAACCGCAAAACAGCAACGATCACAGCATCATTTGCATGTTGAGCCACACTTTCAAGATTTTCAGCGAATGGTCCCCAAAGAACACAATTAAGTCAAACATTTCTACATTGAAAATGATAAATAAATTGAGAAAAAAGGATATTAAACACAAATAGTAAAGATATAGAGCATTAGTGATAGATTAGTAATGTAAATGCTAACTCTGTATCACGGATCTCCATAGAAAGCCTCTTTGTCTGTCTCTTTCCAACATTCAAGATCTCCATATCCCCAATGCTCACAATTTGTCCAATAGCATCTGAGGTAAAAAAAATCATGTTAGTACTTTATAATAACGCAAACAAACTATATATCCAATAAATAATTTAGTAATTAAACAAACTTGCCTATCAAGAAATCTGGATTCATTTTGCCTTCGTGAATATCACTAAACTTGACGAACTTGAAACCTAAGATTCTTGGATCCATTTCTTCTGCCGGTTTGACAGATGTTGTTGATGCGAAAAGGATTTTTTAAACGTGAGGGCTGGTCCTGAACTTACCACCGTTATGAGCCACTTGAAAATTTGTGATAATTCTAGAGGCACCTTCCTCTAACAGATTTTCATTTTTCTTGATGAACTCCTTCTTCAAAGTTACATGCATGGTTTGATTCTGTGTATATATAAAAGAATATGCATGCTTTAAAGATACATAGGTTTGTATGAAACTGAAATAAATGAAGACAGTCGTAAAATATATAGATTAGTACAAATTCTTAAAATTAACATAGATAGTATACCTTCTCATCAACAACAACCATTTCCAACGTCTCTACACCATTCAAATATTGTTTCCACACCTTCAATATCTTCACGTAAACTCTCCATTGAGTTTTGAAGGGCTTCACGGAGTAGAGATCGGTGAAAGAAGACATAATAGCAAGATGAAATTTGAGATTCAGAAATGTATTGAAAGGTGAGGGATATGAAGTATTGGAGAAACGTACATCTATATATATACGGTATTGAGAGAACATGGTATCGCTAGGTTAAATATTTCAAATTTAGAATTTTCTTCTTGTTAATATAATCCAAGGATCTCGATTATTCTTCGTTTAGGAATAAATATATATCTTCCGCAATTTGAGTTACTAATATGGATGTTTATTTAGTTGTTTAAAAAATTTCCAAAGGTTTAGGTTTAGGTTTAGAAATCTAGAAAATGCGAAAATATAGATACTTACTTAATCCGTTTGAAGTTTAAATTATTGTTATTAGTAGTTTAGAAAATTTATCTGGGAAAATATCTATGTTTCGAAAATATAGGAACCAAAGAATTCAATGTAGAATATGCGAAAATATAGATACTTATTTGAAGTTTAAAATATTGTTATTAGTTGTTTAGAAAATTCCTCTAAGAAAAATATTCACCTTTCGAATTTATAGGAACGAAATAATTAAATGTAGAATATGCGAAAATATAGGTACTTACTTTATCCATTTCAAGTTTAAATTATTGTTATAAATTGTTAATGAGAATATATTTGACTAAGATTTTTAAAACATGAGCAATCAATACTGATTAAATTTTTTAAAAATAAAATTGTTGATGCTTATATACGAATTAGATAAATGATTAACTAATGTAGGAATGCTTATATGATTTTGAATAATGAATAACAAAATTATAATGATTATACTCTTCTGTAAATGTTTATTGTAAATTTTATTCATTCAACATGTATAAATAATAGTTAATAAGATAATATATAAATAATACCAAAAAACTCAATAAAGAGGTAATGGTTGATAAAATTATAAATGGAAATATGCAGTTAAAAAAATATATATATGAAGAAGACGTATTTTAAAAATTTATTGCAGTTAAATGTGTTTTAGGAAATAACGGTCTGTTTGGCTATAGAGATAGTAGGAGAATTAAAATTAAACGAACTAATAATATAGCTAAATACCAACTTTAATCCTAGAGCTGCCAAGTGTCCAATAGTACCTCCACTTTAATATATTGGAGATAACTATTTTTTTACAGAATTAGATTTCTTTCAAAAAAATCCAGTGAATAATAAAAATCTACAATAGCAAAAACTTAGGGAAAACGTTATACATTTATGTTTACCTACTGATCAATATTACTTGTATCTCATTCTACAAGAAGTACACATTCAATACTCTCTCCAGAATTTGGTATAAAGTACTAACGGTGTACTTCCTGTCGAAAGTGATCATTCACAAGTAACATAATTACAATAAGACTGTGGCGGTACAATGAATAAAACTACTTCTTCTGATGTGATTCTTCACAGATGCACAAAAAAATTATATAGGAAAACATATATTTTTCTTTCATGTAAACATATTTTTTGTACATCTGTGAGAGGATCACATCAGAAGAATATTTGTAGTATAAGTTGTGTTTGAGTGAGTAAATGTTTGTTTGGTTAGTTAATGAAAATTCTCTTCTGGTGTGTATTTATAGAATGTCTAGAGAGTGATTACTCATGTTTCATCCGTGTGTTTCACATTCCCTAAAAATCGTTTATAATTAAAATATATTAACTAACATTTAACTGATTTATCACAAATTCCGAAAGAAGATACATTTCGAAATAAATGAATACATCTTCACCTATATTCTATAAAATATTTTCATAAATGTAACATTTTGAAAAATAACTTAAAAACATAAAATTAAGATATGTATTCATGGGAATTGCTAAAAATAGGCCATAATTTGATTCCAAATGCAAAAGTATACCCCAAATTCAACCTATTGCAAAAATAGGTCAGAGGGATAGAGAAATTACTATTATCTCTTACATGAGTAAACAAAAAACGGATGTCTCAATTACGATTATAACCTTGCGAAGTCTGCAAATATTAATAAAGTCTTCTCAGCAGACTGATAAAGAAGTCTACTATACTATTAAATCATATTTTTAAATTTAAAAATTATATAAAAATAATGTAAACTGAAATTTGTTTTTATAAATCAAATGTCAACAAGTATGATCTATGAAAATTATAATTTAATAAAAATGAATTATTTTTAACCATCTAAGATAAACATAAAAAGTGAAAAGTTTTAAACTAGGGCTGCAGACTTCTTTATCAGTCTGCTCAGCAGACCGTAAAAGAAGTCTGCTATATTATTAAATTTTATATTTAAATTTTAAAATTATGTAAAAATAATATAAACTGAAATGTGTTTCTATAAATCAAATATCAATAAGTATGATCTATATAAATTAGAATTTAATAAAAATTAATCATTTTAAACCATCTAAAATAAACATCAAAAGTGAATAATTCTAATTTAGGATTACAGACTTCAAAAGAAGTCTACTCTATTTTTAAACTTTATATTTTAATTTAAAAATTATATAAAAATAATTTAAGCTGAAATTTGTTTTCATAAAACAAATATAAACAATGTCGATGTATATAAATTAAAAAGTAATATAACCAATTCAAATTAAACCAACAAAGATAAATATCTTTATTATAAGTTTTAATTTAGGGTTACAGACTAATTTAAGAAGTCTGCATAAACCGAACCCGAATTAAAATTAAAATGTGTACATAAACCGAAAATAATTAACCTAACCGGATATTTTTAACATATTATATAAATGAAACATACTAATTGTTACCCTAAACTAGAAACCCTCGACTCCTTCTCTGTAAAACGGCGCTGTGCTCTCTCTTTCATGGCTTCTCTGCTAGTTTTTCCTGGTTCGTTTTCTTTCTTCTTCAGATTTGCTGTCTCCTCGTTTTTGTTCAAATTCGTGACTGATTTTGGTTTTCAACGGGATTTCAGATCTGTTGAATATGTTGGAATCGAAGGTGTTATTGAACTCAAACGGGAGCTTGAACGGTCGTCAGAATCACACCAAAAATTCGGCCGACGAGGATTTGGTTACCCGAGAGTTTGAATGTATCTTATTTCTGTGATTGACTGTTTCTGTTTTTGCAGAACGTCTTCCTTTCATCGAGAAGAGGATTTGTGCGCATAGCCATGGAACACGGGACACCTCTGGTTCCAGTTTTCTGCTTTGGTCAGGTAGAGAAAAGATTTGCTCACAGAAATGTTGTGCTCTATGTAGTTGTCTTCACGTAACTGATACTCTCAAAACTTGATTTGGTTTGTCAGATGCATGATTTAGATCTTGTACCGTTTCTGCTTTTCCAGTTTTTTTTATCGATTCATCATGTCTTTTGTTTCTTCTGCAGTCACACGTGTACAAATGGTGGAAGCCAGACTGGAAACTCTACCTGAATTATCGAGAGCCATCAGGTTTACCCCGATCTGCTTTTGGGGAGTTTTTGGGTAAGCGGGTTGGTTTCTCTTAGGTACATTTGATTTTGCCTGTAAAAATCTTGAAAGAGGTAAAACTATTCCCATTTCGTTTTGTAGATCTCCCTTGCCGTATCGACAACCTATGGACGTGGTGGTTGGTAAACCAATAGAAGTTTCAAAAACTCTGCAGCCAAGTAATGAAGAGGTTAGTCATGTTCTTCTGTATTGTTTTTTAGCTACTTCTTAGAGTGGAGTCAGGACGGAATTGCGGCTTTGCTATTAGACGTTACTGTGTAGAATGCTTCATAAAAGTTGTAGGATTTATCAGCTTTGTGGTGTTTTTTTGTGCATCTCAGATTGCTAAGTTACATGGCCAGTTTGTGGAAGCGCTTAAGGATCTGTTTGAGAGGCACAAGGCTCGAGTAGGCTATTCTGATCTTCAGTTGAACATTCTTTGAATGAAAGCTCTCTCAATGGAAATTATTGTCTATATATGATCCTTGTTAATCATTTGTTTTATCTTGTAGCTGGATTTGGATTTACCTGTGTATGTCTTTTAACATCAGACTGTTGTAGTAGTGAAATACGTCAATAATAATATCCTGCAAATTACATGTTATTCTCTAGTGTAAGAGTAAGGTTTTTGGTGGATGCCCAAGAAATGAATTTGGGATTGATCAGACAAAAAAGGGACTAATCTTCTTGGCTTATGATGCACAACATTCATTATACAAACAAAACATGCTCAAAATTGATCCATGAACTACGACACATCCGTTAGTCCATAATTTTCTGAGTAAAAATTCTATTACAAAAAAACATTGTTATAAAGATATGTTTGAAAGTTCAAGACAAAACTTTATGTTAATAACCTAATTTTTGAAACAACCTGCATAAATCTGATACAAGCATAAGTAAGCAACCTGCATAAATCTGATACAAGCATAAGTAAGCAACCTGCATAAATTCCTAACTTTACAATCTTTGAAACAACCTGCATAAATATGATACAAGCATAAGCAAGCAATCACTTGACGTTTACCACATATTACGAAGTAGACTTCTTTAGAAGTCTACAGAAATCCGCTAAAAGCTAAATTAAACAAGAAAATTCATTATTTTGTAATTATAACACATAACCACGTCAAACTCATAAATATGCAACATACAAAACAAATAAACATGTCAAAACAAGAAAACTATTTTTACAAGTAACAAATATTTAAAAATGATTTAAAAAAATAATAATTAGGCAGACTTCTTATGCAGTCTGCTATGAGGTGCTAATAGGTAACAGCAGACTTCATCTACAAACTTCTTTATAAGTCTGCTTAGATGTGCTAATTACCTTTCAAATCAAGAAAATTCATAACTTTATAAAAATAACACATAACCACGTCAAACTCATACAGATGCAACACAAAAAACAAATAAACATGTCAAAACAAGAATATCATTTTTACAAGTAACAAATATTTCAAAATGGAATTTTTAAGAAGAATAATTAGGCAGACTTCATATACAGTCTGCTATGATGTACTAATATGTAACAACAGATTTCGTCTACAAACTTCTTTTAGAAGTCTGCTTAGATGTGCTAATTACCTTTTAAATCAAGAAAATTCATAACTTTATATTTATAACACATAAACACATCAAACTCATACAGGTGCAAGAATCATACCTAAAATGCATTTACAATTTTAAAAAATTAAAAAAAAACATTACAAATATTTTATAAAATTGCATTTTAAAAATTTTAAAAAATGCAGACATCCGTTCAAAGTCCGCTGGGAAAATTTCACGTTGAAGTCTTCTAGAAAAAAAAGTTATTTTTGCATTTGACCAAATATTTGACTTTTCGTAGTAGACTTCTTCTTGCAGTCTGCGAGAAGAAAAAGTTATTTTTGCAATTGACCAAAAGTTTGACTTTTAGAGCAGACTTCTAAAGAAGTCTGCTATAGTAGAGAAGTCTGCTTATGAAGTCTACTTTACAAAAGAAGTCTACTAGAGGTTATTTTTGCAATTGACCAAAATATTGACTTTCGAAGCAGACTTCTAAGTAGGTCAGATTTGCATTTGACCGAATCTTAATTAAATTAATAGCAGACTTCTTAATCTGCTTGTAGGTCAGATTTGCTATTTTTTTTTTTTTAAGTCTGCTAAAGTGGTCAAAATCTTGGTCAATTGCAAAAATAACCTTTCGACTCAAACTACGAATTAGCAGACTTCTAAATGATTTTTTTCTCGCAGACTGCAAAAGAAGTCTACATGATTTTTTTTGTTTACAAAGGACAATTCGCAGACTTCAAAAGCTTACAAAAATATGAAAAAAAAAAGTCAATTGTAAATATAACCTTTACGTTGACTAGCAGACTGAAAAAGAAGTCTGCTTTCGCGAAACAGAGCTAAATGTTAAAGAAAATGAAGTAGATGTTTACATACTTCAAATTTAAACTCGATTAACTTTGACATACACCCAGACTTTTGTATAGCACCGATAGCAAACTAGCTAAGTCGTTGTTATGCAAGAATCTCCAAAAAATAGATGATTTATGAAATTGAAAATTATGAAAATGAGCATGAAAGAGTTTTTTAGATGAAATTGGAGAGAAATTTGTAGGTAAAATGAAGTTATAAGCGACACAATGAGCAGTTAGAGCTTCAAAATTGGTTGGGCAAACATTTAGAGCTTCAAAATTGGTTGGTAATGGTGGTTGGCAAAATTGAAGAAGATGGCATTTTCGTAAATAAGTGATATATTTTAGGATGGTTGTGTATTTTTGGTATTTTTCAGAAAAAATAAAAATTGAAAACATAATGGCATTTTCGTGAATATATGTGGTTGTGAGGAGATAGTAGAGAGAAAATGGCATTTGTTGAAGAGGGAGAAAATAGAGGTTAGATTTGCATTTGACTTCAATTTTGAGGTCATATGTGCAAGAATTACATGTATTCTTTATCTACACTTTCTTTATTATACATACCTAATTATCATCACGTAGAATATATCA
Source organism: Eutrema salsugineum (assembly GCF_000478725.1). NCBI lineage: Eukaryota > Viridiplantae > Streptophyta > Magnoliopsida > Brassicales > Brassicaceae > Eutrema > Eutrema salsugineum. Next base: position 19,399,484 of record NW_006256909.1, on the reverse strand, counting down.
CTGCAAATATGAGCCAATCTTAAGACACAAGCTAAATCTTATATTAATAACCTAATATTTAGCTCAAAATTAGTAACATTGTACCCACACACATTGTAAGCCGTAAACTATCAATATTGTAAAATTCGACCCAATAAATTTAACAATATATCTAATAATATTAAAATTTTATAAAAATGTTCAAGTCCGCACATGCGTGCGGACCAGTATCCTAGTTATAATATTAAATTTGTGTTATATTGAAATTTTAATGTAGTAGTATTAAGATTAGAACAATTTTTTTTGAAATGTGCTATCTTAGATAAATATATCTTTCCGTGTATTTCGATTTAATTCCTTCAATTTTTGTTATTAATTTTTAAAAAAAATATTTTTGTTATTTCAACTCAAAATAAACGGAAGTAATATATTTCAAGAATAAAGAAGGGGTTAAAACGCTAATCTCTTACATAACATAAGTTAACTTACGTATTAGTTAGGAAACACGACAAGATTCAAGTACATTTGAAAGAAACCAGTCCACAGACGAAGGAAGTGTCTAAATTACCGATTAACCCCCATATCCCATATTGTCAAGTGTAGATGTCCAATGGAGGTCCATAGCCCGGATCCATAGATAGAATTTGATCCAAAAATAAAAAAGAATTGGGCTTTAAACGAGGGACACCCCTTGTATAAGTGTTTTTAGGGTCGCCCCTTATGCTAGGTGGAAGATAATGGTTGGCTAAACTCTAAAGACAATCTTTCCTCTTGATTAAAAGTGTTCGATCTTTTTTTTCACTTTTTCTATTTTTATTTTAATATTTTTAAGGGATTTTTAGTAAACCTCGTGCTCTTAGTTGTCTAAACTAAATGGGCAAATACGTAAATCACTTAGGTTATCTCTTCTGAAATTCTTGTCTCCCATGATTGCCAAGTTTACAGAAAAAGAAAGTGAGAACAACAAAATAAAACAGAGAAACCAGGAAGAGAATTTCAATCAAAATGTAAAGAACGTAATCAACTTTTACTTTTGTTTTTGTTTTCTCCTTTTTGACCCGTAATATTCATCAATATGCGCATCGTCATTTTGTATATTTTTTTTTAAGTAGATGCTGGGAAACGATATGATTGCATAAAATTCTTTGTCTGACATTGCTTTACATAAAAACTGCAAAAAAAAAAACAAAAGTTAAATATATGTCAGATTCGTATAAATTAAAGCGTCCCAGATTGATTAAATAATACTTTATATACTCATTACAGATCTGCTCTCGATTTCCGGATTGTAGTGCAATTAGAAGATAAGTTGTCGGAGAAGGCAAAGGTATCCGATGCTTCTTATATAATGGTGGATCTGTTCACTGACTATTTTCTCAGAGAAACTCTCAGAGATTTTCTCGGGAAACGATTCGTTTGTTTATTTATTTTTCCTTTCTTTCTTGCCGACGAAATTTGCTGTTGAAATTCTGGTTTTCGGGTTTTCATTTTCTCTGCAAAATTGTGTTAACGACCATTATTTTTCTTTTGATAAGTCGGGAAATAATTCCATACTTAATTAGTTTAATCATGATAATTTTTCGACTTCTCCTTAACTGTTGAGAGTTGATACGATGATTCAAATGCACGGTGGAGATAGGTTGAGAGTGACATTATTAGATCGGATGTCAACGGTGGAGAATGGCCTGAGCTCAGTGACGTAAGAAGATGTTCTTATGGCCGACATGGGCATTTCCCGGCGGCAACCGCCACCGCCGTCGCTTACTGTGCCGACGTCTCCGGCGAGGAACCGTAGTCTTCTCGACGTGATGAGAAGGGAACGTCGGCAAGATAAATCCACTTGGAAATCTCTCCGGGATAAGCTCCGCCTCAAACGCACCACCACTGCTTGGATCTCGTCTAACCTTATCCCTTCTTTGGATATGCCTATCCTTAGTCCCGATAACTATAGCCACCGATTTAACCGCCTTGGATTCCTCCTTTCTAACTCGGAGACGAACCACCGGAGCAATGGTGGAGCAGAGGAAGCTGCGGCGCGAGAAGGGAGGCTCCAGTTAGGCGAGGTGTTGGCCGAGGAAAGAGAGGTACTAATGTGTTAATTAAGTAGTTAATTAGTTAGTTACAACTTACACGGTTAACTTCATTTCCTCTGTTTCTCAATTACATTTAATAAGAACTAGTTTATCTTAACAATTAATATGGTATCAGAGTCATTAACACTCGTTTTTGTTTCCTTCGAATTTATCCTAGGAAGTGCAGCCACCGAGGATGTCCCTAATGGAGTTGTTAGAGGATAATGCTGGGGCAATGTCTGACGTCACCGAGAGAGGAGAAGCCGAGGAAGAAGAGACGATGGTTACGACGACGGCGATGGTGACCACCACGGATTCGGGTTGTTGCGTGTGTATGATAAGAAGCAAAGGTGCGGCTTTTATACCTTGTGGACATACGTTTTGCAGGTTGTGTTCTAGAGAACTTTGGGTGCAGAGAGGAAACTGTCCGTTGTGTAACACTTCCATTTTACAAGTTCTTAATATTTTCTAGTTTCTCTTGTTTCTTCTGCATTTTATTTTAAGATTTTTTTTCTTTGGTGTTATGCCTGTGGATCTCTTCTTGTACAAATAAATGCATTGTTAGGATCCTTTTTTCAAAGCCATGTTTAATATGATATATTGTCCATTTTGGCTTAAGAGACAGAGGCCAAATGTAATTGATTTTAGACTCTTTCCCAAAAACTTCATACTAATATGTAATCTTTTGATGTGGAAGTTGGCTTAATATGATGATAATATCTCAACATTTTAATTCTTTTTCTACTTAAAAACTTTCATAAGATAATCCGAAGTGTACAGTTCAAAAAAAAACAAAAAAGATAATCTTGTAAAAGCTACATCGGATGAAGAAGTAAACATATAGAGAAAAACACAATTCGATCTGAAGTCTAGTGGTACGAGCTTAACATAAACCTTAGCATTTGCCTAACTGTAGGATATCACTCAACAAGAAACAACAAGTTTTTCTCCTTAAAACAACAAACATTTCAATAAGAACATAAATGATGGTTAATCATATCATTTTCACCAGTCCGTAACTGTCTAATTCAAATACATTGCAGTCACTTGATGCTCGATATCATGCTTGTTAATGTCCACACAGGGGACTCCAAATCCATATTTAGAAGAGATATATTTTTTTCTTTGGCTCATCGTACTTGACAAAATAGACTCACAAAAAGAAACAGTTATCTTTGATATGGATACTTTGGTATCTGAATATCGATAATTTATAATTGTTGCTAACAACATCAGGTTTTATCATTTATGTGCAGTTCTGAGGTTTAGCTAAAAATTATTTCCCGTTAAAACATTCTATTAATAATAACAATATTAAAAAAATATATACAAGTTTGATTTATATCCAGTGATCTGGAAGGCAAAAGAAAAACAGATGAAAAACGGTGCATTTTGCTAAGGAGGCGATTAACAAGGCAATTACGGTTTTCTTATTCCGTCCAGACCAAGTCAGCTCGCCGGCGCTGCTATGGCCACGTCGGCATCATCGTAGGACTCCGGCGATCCTCCTATCTCTCAGCCAGCTGTAATTCCAAAAACAATTTGGCATCTGTGGTGCAAAACAAGCAAAGTTTGAAAAAGTATGACTTCGAGATCACGAGATCAGAGGGTTGAACTAGGTAGAAGTACCAGATGAGGTTTTCGAGAATGCTTCGCCTCTGTGGGAAGATTTTGTGGTGGGTCGGTTTCTTTCAGTGGCGCCTCACGTCGCTAAAGTTCACGTCATAGTGAACAAAATCTGGACACACGGAGAATCATCCCAAAAGATCGAAGTCATCATGGTGAACCTCACAACAATGAAGTTTTGGGTACAAATTCATCAATGCGTGAAAGGATACTCCGGAGAGGTATGTGGAACATAGCAGCAGTTCCGATGGTGGTAACCAAGTGGTTTCCATTCACGGAAGATGAAGCTCCAGAGGTCAAATCGATACCCTTATGGGTTCATATCAAGAACGTGCCCATGAGTATGTACTCATGTAAAGGCTTGAGTTTCATAACGAGTGCAGTAGGAGTCTCAGTTCGACTACATCCGAAAACAGCGACGTGTTCAGACCTTTGACATTGCAAAGGTTTTTGTGAATGCAGATCTTACTAAAGATTTGCCGGAGAAGGTTAATTTTTCAAAGAATAGAATTGAGTCTTTGGTGGAATTCAACTATCCGTGGCTGCCCCCAAAGTGCAACATGTGTGGTAAACGGGGTCACCTAAACACCGTCTGCGTGATCAACAAGCGGCAAGGCTCGACCAAGGGCTGTTCCACAGAGGTGACTCGGGACGAATCCCCGATCATTCTTAAGAAGCAGCAGCAGAGCACTGGCACTACAGTCGAACCAGTTAAAAAAATGCCGGTAACAGAGCAGACAGTCATTGAGACGAGAGAATCAGAGAATCTCCAATCAAATGAAACAGAGCAGACAGAGCAATGGACCAAAGATTCACCGTCAAAAATGGGACGGAGCCCAAATAAAACAAAGGCAAGTGAAGGGAATTCAATTCCAGTCACCACTTCAAAATTCCACATATTGGGAGAATCAATGGAAGAGGGGGGGATAGCAGAGCCCGAGGACGCCACTGAGACACGGGAAACTGAGAACAACAAAACATTTCAATAAGAACATAAATGATGGTTAATCATATCATTTTCACCAGTTCGTAACTGTCTAATTCAAATACTTTGCAGTCACTTGATGCTCGATATCATGCTTGTTAATGTCCACATAGGGGACTCCAAATCCATATTTAGAAGAGATATATTTTTTTCTTTGGCTCATCGTACTTGACAAAATAGACTCACAAAAAGAAACAGTTATCTTTGATATGGATACTTTGGTATCTGAATATCGATAATTCATAATTGTTGCTAACAACATCAGGTTTTATCATTTATGTGCAGTTCTGAGGTTTAGCTAAAAATTATTTCCCGTTAAAACATTCTATTAATAATAACAATATTAAAAAAATATATACAAGTTTGATTTATATCCAGTGATCTGGAAGGCAAAAGAAAAACAGATGAAAAACGGTGCATTTTGCTAAGGAGGCGATTAACAAGGCAATTACGGTTTTCTTATTCCGTCCAGACCAAGTCAGCTCGCCGGCGCTGCTATGGCCACGTCGGCATCATCGTAGGACTCCGGCGATCCTCCTATCTCTCAGCCAGCTGTAATTCCAAAAAAAAATTTGGCATCTGTGGTGCAAAACAAGCAAAGTTTGAAAAAGTATGACTTCGAGATCACGAGATCAGAGGGTTGAACTAGGTAGAAGTACCAGATGAGGTTTTCGAGAATGCTTCGCCTCTGTGGGAAGATTTTGTGGTGGGTCGGTTTCTTTCAGTGGCGCCTCACGTCGCTAAAGTTCACGTCATAGTGAACAAAATCTGGACACACGGAGAATCATCCCAAAAGATCGAAGTCATCATGGTGAACCTCACAACAATGAAGTTTTGGGTACAAATTCATCAATGCGTGAAAGGATACTCCGGAGAGGTATGTGGAACATAGCAGCAGTTCCGATGGTGGTAACCAAGTGGTTTCCATTCACGGAAGATGAAGCTCCAGAGGTCAAATCGATACCCTTATGGGTTCATATCAAGAACGTGCCCATGAGTATGTACTCATGTAAAGGCTTGAGTTTCATAACGAGTGCAGTAGGAGTCTCAGTTCGACTACATCCGGAAACAGCGACGTGTTCAGACCTTTGACATTGCAAAGGTTTTTGTGAATGCAGATCTTACTAAAGATTTGCCGGAGAAGGTTAATTTTTCAAAGAATAGAATTGAGTCTTTGGTGGAATTCAACTATCCGTGGCTGCCCCCAAAGTGCAACATGTGTGGTAAACGGGGTCACCTAAACACCGTCTGCGTGATCAACAAGCGGCAAGGCTCGACCAAGGGCTGTTCCACAGAGGTGACTCGGGACAAATCCCCGATCATTCTTAAGAAGCAGCAGCAGAGCACTGGCACTACAGTCGAACCAGTTAAAAAAATGCCGGTAACAGAGCAGACAGTCATTGAGACGAGAGAATCAGAGAATCTCCAATCAAATGAAACAGAGCAGACAGAGCAATGGACCAAAGATTCACCGTCAAAAATGGGACGGAGCCCAAATAAAACAAAGGCAAGTGAAGGGAATTCAATTCCAGTCACCACTTCAAAATTCCACATATTGGGAGAATCAATGGAAGAGGGGGGGATAGCAGAGCCCGAGGACGCCACTGAGACACGGGAAACTGAGAACAACAAAACATTTCAATAAGAACATAAATGATGGTTAATCATATCATTTTCACCAGTCCGTAACTGTCTAATTCAAATACTTTGCAGTCACTTGATGCTCGATATCATGCTTGTTAATGTCCACATAGGGGACTCCAAATCCATATTTAGAAGAGATATATTTTTTTCTTTGGCTCATCGTACTTGACAAAATAGACTCACAAAAAGAAACAGTTATCTTTGATATGGATACTTTGGTATCTGAATATCGATAATTCATAATTGTTGCTAACAACATCAGGTTTTATCATTTATGTGCAGTTCTGAGGTTTAGCTAAAAATTATTTCCCGTTAAAACATTCTATTAATAATAACAATATTAAAAAAATATATACAAGTTTGATTTATATCCAGTGATCTGGAAGGCAAAAGAAAAACAGATGAAAAACGGTGCATTTTGCTAAGGAGGCGATTAACAAGGCAATTACGGTTTTCTTATTCCGTCCAGACCAAGTCAGCTCGCCGGCGCTGCTATGGCCACGTCGGCATCATCGTAGGACTCCGGCGATCCTCCTATCTCTCAGCCAGCTGTAATTCCAAAAAAAAATTTGGCATCTGTGGTGCAAAACAAGCAAAGTTTGAAAAAGTATGACTTCGAGATCACGAGATCAGAGGGTTGAACTAGGTAGAAGTACCAGATGAGGTTTTCGAGAATGCTTCGCCTCTGTGGGAAGATTTTGTGGTGGGTCGGTTTCTTTCAGTGGCGCCTCACGTCGCTAAAGTTCACGTCATAGTGAACAAAATCTGGACACACGGAGAATCATCCCAAAAGATCGAAGTCATCATGGTGAACCTCACAACAATGAAGTTTTGGGTACAAATTCATCAATGCGTGAAAGGATACTCCGGAGAGGTATGTGGAACATAGCAGCAGTTCCGATGGTGGTAACCAAGTGGTTTCCATTCACGGAAGATGAAGCTCCAGAGGTCAAATCGATACCCTTATGGGTTCATATCAAGAACGTGCCCATGAGTATGTACTCATGTAAAGGCTTGAGTTTCATAACGAGTGCAGTAGGAGTCTCAGTTCGACTACATCCGGAAACAGCGACGTGTTCAGACCTTTGACATTGCAAAGGTTTTTGTGAATGCAGATCTTACTAAAGATTTGCCGGAGAAGGTTAATTTTTCAAAGAATAGAATTGAGTCTTTGGTGGAATTCAACTATCCGTGGCTGCCCCCAAAGTGCAACATGTGTGGTAAATGGGGTCACCTAAACACCGTCTGCGTGATCAACAAGCGGCAAGGCTCGACCAAGGGCTGTTCCACAGAGGTGACTCGGGACAAATCCCCGATCATTCTTAAGAAGCAGCAGCAGAGCACTGGCACTACAGTCGAACCAGTTAAAAAAATGCCGGTAACAAGCAGACAGTCATTGAGACGAGAGAATCAGAGAATCTCCAATCAAATGAAACAGAGCAGACAGAGCAGACAGAGCAATGGACCAAAGATTCACCGTCTAAAATGGGACGGAGCCCAAATAAAACAAAGGCAAGTGAAGGGAATTCAATTCCAGTCACCACTTCAAAATTCCACATATTGGGAGAATCAGTGGAAGAGGGGGGATAGCAGAGCCCGAGGACTCCACTGAGACATGTGAAACTGAGAGAGCAGAGGAGGAAGCAAATTCAACAAACGCAAATTCAGAAACAGAGACATTGTCTCAATCAGAAAATCTAGCAGAAGTTGCAGAAGTTGTAGAAGTAGTGGAAGGAGGTACAGTGAGACAATCTCTCCCTCGTAACTCAAAATACAAACATAGATTCTTGTCAGAGACTTCGACTGCTAGTACTAAGGATCCTCTGGGTACTATAATAAACTTCAAATTAACATAATATTCCTTAATAAAAACATTATTCATTTGCAAGAATATTGTTACAGAAATGGTGTTACAAGAAAGATTTCTTAGTAGATGGTTAGCCATGAATAAAGAAAATCTTGAAGAAAATTAAAAAAGAATAGGATTAAATGAAAAAATGGTAATTTTTTTGGCATGTTTATCACTTATCTTAGAAGGCAACATAATACAGTAGAACATCTATAAATTAATACTCGATAAATTAATAATCACTATAAATTAAAAATTTTGCTGGTCCCAAGTCGGACCAATATAAATCAAATTCGATAAGATAATAATATAATAATTTTTTTTAAACCATTATGTAAATATATGGTCCCAACAAAAACATAAATTAATAATAATAGAAATTTATGTAAATATATGTAAATATAATATTCTAAAATATGAGTAATGTATTTCTTAAAGTTAAAATCTCATTGGTTCTCATCTCTCTAATTATTATATCAGTAGCTCTTATTATTGTTTTACTATATACATTCAAAATTTATGATGATTTTTTGATGTGATAATTAATTTTCTTACCTGTAAATATTTTAAAACGTATTGTAGTGTTATCTTCAGTTTTATAATCAATAATATTGATAGTAGCCATGATTTTTTTTATAAATTTTAAACTTATAAACATTTATATTTTTACATGGACAATCCAATATGGTGTTAAAAATTATTTTATTGTGATAGTTATGATTGTTAAATATAATGTATATTATAAGATTTGTTAAAATTTTAAAATATAACATTTTTCTAAAAAAAATTTTAGCAAATATTATGCGGAAAGCAAATTTTCTCTATAAATTAATAATTTTTAATTTATAGATAAATTAATATCACGAGAAATTAATAAAATATTATGGTCCCAACATTATTAATTTATAGAGGTTTTACTGTATTTTGTCTTATGAGTTTATTAGTTATATTTTAAAATCTAGTTTTTAAATTTTAATTTATCATTAAATTTGCAAGTGTAGCACTACTTTTGGTTAAAATATAATAGTTATATTTGACATAGGAAATATGATATACCAAACTATAATGGTGATTAAAGATATACTTTATAAAGTAGATAATACAACTAACTGATTTGGATGTGAAATAAATAAAAAAGAAGACAAAGAAAAAGCCAATTTATGTGAAAGTGATGAAGATTTTAGTCTTGAAAATAAAAATAAAAAATCACAAAAAAATTTCAAGACAAAAAAGGCTAGGAAGAACAACAACAAAAAACCTAAATCTGTGAAAAAAATTACGAAATGAAGACTATGAATGAACCATTTTGTTTTTGTATTTATTATTATTTTTAATTAATTGTATTTTAGTGTATAATATTTATTAATATGAAAAGTTATCATTATTATAAAGTTGTGCCTTTTCATTAAGTATTTTTTTAGTTTTATTTTAATGTATATAAATGTTAGATATTGTATGGTTATGTCTTTTGGGTTTTAGTGGTATATGTGTTATTTATTTAGTGAATCTATGATTACACTTTAATAGGAAATGAATTTTGGAGATTTTAGTGCTATGGTTATTTTGGTGAGTCGCTGCAACTATTGAGTTTATAGTTATTTTACTAAACATTGTAATTCTAGAGATTATGGTCATTTTATCAATATTGCAACTCTTGAGTTTATAATTATTTACTAAACATTGCAATTCTTGAAATTAATGTTAATTTACCAACTTTTGACCTCTTGAATTGATGATTATTAAACCATTACTACTGTTCAAAATTTAAATAATTTATTTTTCAATATTGAAGCATTGCATTTTTTTTCAAAATAAAAACACAATCTATACTATTAAAAGAGAATGGTGTTTTGTGTCCAAACAAAATTTTATTTGATTTTCTATTATTCTATTTTTGGATAATTGTTATTTCTGTTGCCAAACAAAAATATTAATTTTAACTTAGATTTACAGATAAATTAATTTAGTGTTATATTAATCAAAGAATATATTTTTAATTTCTAATTTAATATAAATCCGAAAATTTAGTTTTTAATTTAGATTTGTTATAGATTTTCTTAAATATAGGTTATATTATCAAAAATTATAAGAAGTTATTATTATATCTTTACAAAAATAAGAACCCAAATATTAATTTAGATTTAATTTCAATATTTAAATTTAAATAATATTTTCAATGATAGAAATAAAAATGATATATTATTATATATTTTTATTAAATTAATCTAAACCCTAAATATTTAAACTTAAATAATATTTCAAATATACAAATAATATGAACTTACATGTTAAATATTTTAATAATATCGGATATTTTTGAATTAATATAAATAACATGTTATAATGATATTTTTAAATTGTGGTATTTTTATATTAATATGTACAGATAAGTTAGAATTATGTTTTTCTAATCGCGGTTATATATAATACTAAAAAAATAAATCAATAAAAAAATTATTTTTAAACAAAAATATTTTTATTACTTATTAGAAAATTTATATGTAAACAAAAACGAAAACAAAAAATAGATTACATAAACAAAAAATAGTTTCCGTGCGTGTGCATAAGGTAAAATCTAGTTACTTATTGAAGAGGCACAATTTTTCATTACGAAGATAGAACTTTATATATATATATATATATATATATATATATATATATATAAGACATAATTTTTGTTTTTATTTTTATTTAGAGATGGATGAAACATTATATTTATCAAGCATAAAATTCAGCTGTTAAATGCCATAAAGTTGAAGAATTTACGAGTTCACTATTGTTAAAAAAGAAGATATTATTTATTCAATAATATGATCAAATTTAGTTATTATGTACTGACTTATTACGTAAAGTATAAACTCAAACACTACAAAAAAGTGAATATTATTACAAAAAAATTGTGAGTACTTGTTTTGTAACAATTTTATGATGATTTTCATACGAAATTGTAAAAAAAATATTTAGCTATAAAACTGTTACAATTTTGTCATAATATTCTGACCAAATTGAAAGTAACAAACTTTTGTCACTTTTTGTGATATAATTGTTACGAAATATAGGAGTCAAAAATATTGTTACAGATTTACGACCAAATTTAGTAACTATATTATACGATTTTGTGTCTAAACCTAAGTTACTCACAATAACAAATATTTTGTAAGTATATTGTCACAATTAGTCATTGTTTTAGTGATTTTTGTATTTGGTTTTAAATTATAACATAGTTGTTACTATTTAGTGATAAAATTAAAATCACATATAAATTAAAATATAAATAAGAAAATAGCTTTAATTCTGAAAAAAAAAACTCAAAAATACATAATAACTAGAAAATAATAGAAATGAGATAATAAAATGTAAAAAAACTAAACTTGATAACACTAGAAGAAAAATGTGATCTAGTCACCAGCTAGCCACCAATTTATTTCAATAGCCATGAAAAGCTACTAATTAGTAGCTAGTGTACGACCAATCTGATACAAGCACCAAGCTGTCAAGGGCTTGTAGGATCTCGGAAGCAAAGCTGTTGATCGATGGCCAATGGGTGATTCAAGTGAATGAGCAACTCTAGACAATTGAATCGGCTGGTGGAAGTAAAGGATGTGAAATGGATCGAAGTGCACCACACAAGTTGTGAAAGACTTGTGATACAACACAGATTCTCGGCTCTAGGAGGTACTGGTCTCAACTAGAGAAAAGAAGAACAAGTTTTACATAGAAAACTCAATGAAAGAAAATTCTCGTTTTATTGATATCAAAGGTGAAAAATTACAAGGCTGTAATGGGACCTTATATAATGGTCCTAGCAGCTTAGACTCAAAGAAATAAAAGACTCAAAACAATAGGACTTTTAAAAGTAAAGACCCAAAACAACAGGTCTTGTAAATTAAAGGACTCAAGAAAAGGAAATAAAAGACTAACTAAATTGTCTCTGCATAAGACCAAAGACAAGAGAAACTCATTAGTCAAAGAATTGAAATTTGATTGAACACTTACCTTATTTGGTGGCTGAGACATGTGGGGCTTTGACCGAGTTTGAATCTTCCCTCCTAAGTGTCTTGGTGCATTGGCGAGATAGTCAGCATGAAGACTTGGGCTTGATTTGGCAAAAGGGGCCAGACATCTTGATTCTTTGAAGCTGGGCCGTTTGCTAGCTCTTGGCATTCTTCAAGTAATCCAGTCCAAGCTTGTTGTTGATAGGCTTCATTATGCGGCTCATTTTCTTGGTCTTCTTGCGGCCTTGTTTGATCCACTTGAGATATGGCTTGTAAGATGCTTTGGTTGTACTTGTGTTGAAGGACTTTTGCTCTTCGTCTTGTTATCGGCCCTTGATGAATGATTGGTACTTCCACGTCTTGTAGTTGCGGCTCGGTTAAGTCTGGTTCAGCTTGAATGGCCTCATCATTCCCTCCCTCTTCAAGAGATTTTGACCTCAAAACTGGATCATCTGCAAGATATGGAGCAAGATCAGTTACATTGAAAGTTGAGGACACTTTAAACTCACCTGGCAATTCAAGTGTGTATGCGTTGTTGTTGATCTTCTCTAGTATCTTAAAAGGTCTATCTCCTCTTGGTGCTAGCTTTGAACTACTTTGGTTTGGGAATCTTTCATGCCTCATGTGTAGCCATACCCAATCTCCTGGTTCGAACACCACTTCCTTGCGTCCTTTGTTGGCATGCTTCACATATTGCTCAGTTCTCTTTTCCAAGTTCTCCTTCACCTTTTGATGGAGCTTCTTGACAAATTCAGCTCTTCTCTCCCCATCTAGACTCACGGCCTCAGCTGGTGGTAATGGTGTGAAGTCCATTGGGGTCTTGGGGTTGAATCCATAGACTATTTCGAATGGAGACATCTTTTTAGCTGAATGCTGAGTTCTGTTGTAGGCGAATTCGATGAAGGGTATGCACTCCAACCAGTTCTTCATGTTTCTTCCAAGAGTGGCCCTTAACAATGTAGACAAGGTTCTGTTCACCACCTCAGTTTGGCCATCTGTTTGGGGATGACAAGTAGTAGAGAACAAAAGCTTAGTGCCAAGCTTCTTCCACAAGGTTCTCCAAAAGTGGCTCAAGAACTTGCTATCTCGGTCAGATACAATGGTTCATGGCACTCCATGTAAGCACACCACCTCCTTGAAGAATAGATCCGCCGTTTGAGATGCATCATTACCTTTGCACAAGGTATAAAATGTGCCATCTTGGAGAATCTGTCCACCACTACAAATATGGAGTCTTTATGCTTGATCTTTGGCAGCCCCAGCACAAAGTCCATCGAAATATCAACCCATGGTGCTGTAGGAATCAGTAATGGCAAGTACAAGCCGTGAGGGTGTACTCTAGACTTGGCCTTCTTGCAGATCACGCATCGTGCACAGTGAGCTTCTACAGCCTTTTTGAGGTGAGGCCAATAGAAGTGCTCTTTCACCACTGCAAGTGTCTTGTCTACTCCAAAGTGACCCATCAGTCCTCCTCCATGAGCTTCTCGGACAATAAGACCCCTAAGAGAACATTGCGGTATACAAAGTCTCTTGTCTCGAAACATAAAGCCTTCATAGATGTAGAACTTGCCATGAGCTCCCCTGCTACACTCCTCAAAGTTCTCTCCTAGCTCTGGATCCTCTTTGTAAAGGTCTTTGATGAACTCAAAACCCATAACTTTGGCCTCCATAGTTGCGATGAGTGCATGTCTTCGAGATAAAGCATCCGCCACTATGTTGTCTTTGCCCTTCTTGTACTTGATAATGTAGGGAAAAGTCTCGATAAACTCCATCCATCTGGCATGTCTCCTCTTGAGGTGGGTTTGTCCTCGAAGATGCTTAAGTGTTTCATGGTCAGTGTGGACCACAAACTCTCTTGACATCAGATAATGCTGCCAAGTCTCCAAAGCTCTAACTAGAGCATATAACTCTTTGTCATATGTCGGATAGTTAGTCGTGGCTCCTCCTAGCTTCTCACTGAAAAACGCCACTGGTTTCCCTCCTTGTGTCAGTACAGCTCCTATGCCAATGCCTGATGCATCGCACTCCACTTCAAATGTTTTGTTGAAGTCTGGTAATACTAGAACCGGTGCATTGGTAAGCTTCTCCTTGAGAGTATCAAACGCCTTTTCTTGAGCTTCTCCCCAGGTAAAACCAACACTTTTCTTCACCACAGCAGTGAGAGGTGCATCTATACTACTGAAATCCTTGACAAAACGCCGATAGAAGCTTGCTAACCCATGGAAGCTCCTCACTTGACTAATGTTTGTAGGGGCCGGCCAGTCTTTGATGGCTTTAATCTTCTCCTCATCAACCTGTAATCTGCGAGCTCACAACAAAACCTAGAAAAACCAACTTATCAGTGCAGAATGCGCACTTCTTTAAGTTTGCATAAAGGCCTTCTTGTCGAAGAGTCTTTAAAACAAGCTCAAGATGTGACACATGATCAGATAAACATTTGCTGTAAACTAAAATATCATCAAAATAAAAAACAACAAACTTACTGATGTATGCTCTAAGAACTTGGTTCATTAGACGCATAAAGGTACTTGGTGCATTGGTGAGGCCGAAGGGCATCACCATCCACTCATAGAGACCTTGCTTGGTCTTAAAGGCAGTCTTCCATTCATCACCTTCTTTCATCCTCACTTGATGGTATCCACTCTTGAGATCGATCTTTGAGAACAAGGTGGCTCCACTAAGCTCATCAAGCATGTCATCGAGTTTTGGAATTGGGTGTCTATACTTGATGGTGATGTTGTTGATAGCTCGGCAATCTACACACATGCGCCAGGAGCCATATTTCTTTGGCACCAACAGGACAGGAACGGCACAAGGGCTGAGGCTCTCCCTCACATATCCTTTGTCTAACAGCTCCTTGACTTTGCTCTCCAACTCCTTGGACTCCTCAGGGCTCATTCGGTAAGCCGGTTTGTTTGGTAAAGCTGCTCCCGGTATGAAGTCTATTTGGTGCTCTATGCCTCGAATTGGTGGCAATCCTTCAGGTATTTCTTCAGGGAACACATCTTTAAACCTGTCAAGTAAATCAGTGATCTCCGGTGGTAGTTCAAGTTCACCTAAACCTGCGCTCAAAAGTTCCTTAAAGATCATTAGTAGCATTGTGTGTTTAGCAGCAAAAACTTTTCTTACATGACTAGGCTGAACAAGAAAATTTGATTTAGAAACACTTTCTTTTTCTTTTAGCATTTGCATTTGAAGATCATTCACTTGAGATGGTGTAAGGGGTGCTAGACTAACTTTTCTTTTATTATGCATAAGAGTGTACATATTAGTCCTACCATCATGCTTAGTTTCTCTATCAAATTGCCATGGCCTACCTAACAACAAATGACCAGCTTGCATAGGAACTACATCGCATAAAAATTGATCTTGATATTTTCCTATGCTAAATGGAATGGTAACTTGATCGGTAATCTTAAGCTCTACCTTATCATCGAGCCATCTCAGCCTATAGGGCCGTGGATGCTTAGTTCTCTCAAGGCCTAGCTTATCAACCATGTGAGCACTTGCAACATTAGTACAAGACCCACCATCAATAATAAGATTACATACCTTCCCCTTTATAGTGCAACGGCTGTGAAAGATGTTCTCTCTTTGTATGGTCTCGGCTGGCTCCACCATTACACTTAGTACACGTCTAGTGACAAGGAGCTCTCCTGTGTCTGGATAAACTATGTCACCATAGTCATCGTCTTGATCTTCTTGAACATCAGCTTCATCATGTGACTCATAGTCTCCAGCCTCGGTCATGAGCATTACTCGGTTGTTTGGGCACTCGCGAGACATATGACCTCTTCCCCTGCATTTGAAATAAGTAATATCTCTTGCACGCTGAGAGTTATTAGTCTTACCTGCCTCTAGCCTGGTGTCTTTGCTTGTTTCAATCGCCTTGCCTTTGAAGCGTGACTCAATCTCCACACTCTTGCCTTTGTCAAGTGGTTTGTTGAAGTTGGAGTTCCAAGTGGTTTGTGGCTTGCTTCTGGTGTTGGTGATCTTCTTCTTGATGTGTTGTTCTGCCTGTATAGACAAATGGAAAAGATCTTTGAAGTCTTGATATACCTGTCTCTCCACTTTGCGGCTGATCCTCTCTTGTAAGCCATCAAGGAATTGCGCCATTAGAGCTTCTTCATCATCATTGAGCTCCAATCGGTTCCTCAAGCGCTCAAACTCCTCATAGTATTCTTCTACAGTCCTGGTTCCCTGTTTAAGAGTTCGAAAACGACGCTGTAAGTCTCGGTAAAAATGAGGAGGGACATACCTTTGCCTCATTAGGTCTTTCATGTCGACCCATGTATCAATAGCTCTCAAGCGGCTTCTCTTTCGGTCTGATACTTCTCTGTCCCACCATGTAAGTGCACCGTCGGTGAGCTGAGCCACTGCTAGTGCTACTCTCTTTGGACCAGGGTGATTGTAATAGTCGAAGATGTGATCCATCCTCTTCTCCCAATCTAGATAAGCCTCCGGATCAACTTTTCCAGCAAAGTTAGGTGCCGTCAGCTTGATGTGGTTCTGGTTCTGTCTAGAGTAGGGTGTATACTCTTCGTCATCAGCATCTCCATAATCGTCTTGTAGCACACGTCACCTTTGCCTGCGGTGTCTTTGACGCCTAGGGTTTGGCTCTTCATCTTGAGAAGAGTCGTCTTCGGTCATGTGTGGTTCGTTGATGCACACTCCGGTGTGCCTTGGATTGGTTCCGGTGTTCTGAGTGGTGTTGAGGCCGGTTCCTAATCCTCAAATATGTTGAGTTGGCTGTAGAGTTACCCTCGGTGCTTGCTCCACACGGCTAAGTCTATCTCCAAAGTCTTGCCTTAAGGCCTTGATCTCGTCTCTCATAGAGATTATTAGTTGATGAAGAGGGTCTTGTGCATTGCTGCTCTCCTCTCCCATAGCTGCTTATGGAATTTTGTTTCTCGCAAAACAGAAACAAAGGAAAAGGGTATTTGCTTAGTTCTGATCAAAATTAAAAAAAAATGGAAAATCTTGTAATGTACTTTCTCTCTTTTTTTTTTTTTTTTAACTTGGAATGACAACTAAACAGATAAGGAAATTGGTGCTGTCTAAATAATTAACAACTTAGCAAGAGAATGAATTTAAACGTGATTGAAACAAATAAGGAAAGTCTGACTTGATGCACCTAAACTTGGAAATCGACACAACAATTCAGGACTAATGTTTTTTTTTTTTTGACTTTTCTTTGATGCAGAAACTTAGAACAATGAACAATGATTTGTGATGAATAATGAAGCTAAGTGCAACGAGAATGAGATGTTATGATGAGTTCTGTTGTTCGGGCAAAGCAGGCGGGTTCGGTGGCGGTAGTGGTAATGCCGGTAAAGTTGGTGGAGTTGGTGGATCCTTAGTGATTGCGTTCTCGAGCTGCGCGTTATTCGGTCGAGGTATGTTTGAACGACGGCGATCGTCAATCGAGGTTTGTCCACTGTTCTTGGGCGCGTTCAAGCGACGGAGATCGTCAACTGAGATTGGTCCTTTTCGATATTGGCTGAGTAGGTATTCTCGCAGGTGTCTGCACTCTTCGGTGCTATGTCCTCTTCGGTTATGGAATTCGCAGAACAAAGACTCGTCCTGATCTTCTTCACCGCGGACCCATTTGTTGTTCCACTGTTTGGTCGGTTGCTGGATCGCATTAGCGTAGAACTTCTTACGATTTTCGTACCCTCGACCGTATCCCGACTGTGGTTCATTAGTTGTGGCTTTCGAACGCTCGGGTTGTTTTGTTGAATAACTTTGCTCATAAGCGGCTTCTTCTTCCTCTTCCGCGATGTAAGTATTAGCTCGGTGCAGCCCGTCTTCTAGCGTCTGTGGAGGGTTATGAGTGATCGCGCTCCGGAAACTAGTCTTTATCCGAGCTCCTTTCTGAAGGCATAAGCGGCTTCATCGCTAATCGTACAATTAGCGACGATCGTCTTGAAGCGCTGGATGAAATCGTGAAGGCTCTCGCTTGGTCCTTGGGCTATTTGCCAGAGCTCGGAGTTCTTGGTGCTCTGTCCAATGAAAATGGAGAAGTGCTTGACGAAAGCCGTCGTTAACTCCTTGTAGTTATCGATTGAATTGGCCTCAAGTCGTGAGAACCAGTCGAGAGCTACTCCTCCTAAGCTTTCCACAAATAGTTGGCACTGAACTGCGTCTCTCTCTTCGGCGGATTTGAACTGGTATCGGTTCATGCAGATGCCGAACGATGTCAAAAAGTGTCGGGGGTCAGTATTGCCTTCATAGACCTTTATCTTTAGCTTCTCCATGTGTTTGACTGGCGTCCCTGCTACGCGCGGTGTGAAGGGTGTCTTCTGTGTTTCCTGAATGATGCGCTCGATTTCCGGAGCCGCGCTTGTGGCTTGATGTATCTTTGAAGTGATGTCGCGAAGTTGCGCCTTCATTGCTTCGAACTTGGCGTCTCGGCTCAAATCCGATGCTGGTGCATTCGCTGATCTGACCGCGGTAGACCTCATAGTTCCGGCTGGATCTCCGTCAGTATTAAGATCGTCAATGATGTTCCGAACTCGAAGGGGAGTTCGTTCTTGACTGAGCTCGGCGATTTGTGCCGCCATCTGACTGAAACGTTCCTCGCTTCTTTTGTTAATGGCCTCAAATTGGGCATTGAACACTTGGAGCAGCAACTCAGTTCCGTATCCTCCTACGGCTGCGGGGGTTTGGCCGGCTACAGTTCCGGCGTTTTCCCCGGGAATTCCTCCTCCTTGTTCCGTTGGGGCGTTAGCGTTTTCTCCACCGAGAGGGTTTCCTTCCTCGTGAATGTTGGTTTGTCCGTCATTGCTGATTCGATCTTATCCGAAGTCCGATCTAAGACTGAGAATTCTGTTTAGGCCCCCTTCCTGGCGCACCAATTATTGATATATGAATATCGACAAGGGGTAAAACAGTATTTTTAGATCGGTAAACTCGGTTTTATTAGATCGAATCGAACGAATACAAGTGAGTTCGGTTATCAAGTAAATAATGACGAACTAAGACTTTATGAAACTAAAAATCTAGCGTAATGAGTTCTCAGTCTCTAAGTCTTCTCTGGAATATCTTGTGTTCTCTGGTGTCAATTCATCTCCCTTTATATATATCCTCCGAGTCGGTCTTCAAGCACATCTTCGGCGATATGGGACCGAGAGGACTTTCCTTTTCTCTCGGTTCCTTTCCTTTTTTCATGCTCGTTTCCTTTTCCAAATAGGAAACTTTCCTATCTTCGACCGAACTCGAGGAACTTCTCTGTTCCTTCGAGAAGCTTCTCGCTGACCTCGGCCTAATGGGCTGCGTTCGGCCCAAGACTTTACTCGGCCCAGTCTTCCCGGTACATTCCTTCGTAAACCGGGCTTATATTACGCCGATCTCGGTTTGTACCGGAGAAAACCGGGGTGCGGTTTTCACCTCCAACAGTTAGCCCCCCCCCTCAGTTCGATGAAAGGAAGCGGCTTTAGTCGAACTCATTTGATTCAAGATAAGTCGCAAAATGAGATCGGCAACTGCAATCGATTCGCATTCCCGGACGTTTCGCACCCTGTCTTCAATGAGGCGCGTAAATTCCGGGATTTCGCGAAAATCGAGGAACCCACGATTCCCACTGTTTATAAGAGAAAAAACTTCTTCTCGCATTCATTATTCTTGTTCAAGCATATATAAGGTACGCTGCTTTCCCTTCTCTATAGATTTTGCTTCTCTCTCTAATTTTCGTTTGTAGTTCTCTCTCGTTTTTTCAACTCTCGCCGCCGCGATTTCTTGAGTTTTCCGATCGATCTTCAAACTTTCTGGTCGATCTTCAACCCTTTCTGATCGATCTTCAAGTTCTCCGATCAAACTTCAACCTTTTTCCGATCGATCTTCAAGCTGTTCTTAACCTTTCCCAGATCTTCTTTCGACTCCATTTCTCCGAACTCAACATGTCTTCGAACTCTTCTTCAATCAATTCTTCCTCTAATCAGATCCTTCCAGAGGATCGCCGCGAGCCTTCGGAGCTGAGCTCTTCTTCTTCACACCCTCGTTCGTCTGACTCTTCTCGGGAAGAAAGCAATCCCCCCCAGTTAGTTCGCAAGAACTCTAAATCGGTGGATGCGAGTAGCAGCCATGCTAGGGTTCGAGTTGAAGCTACCGAGCAACTGGCGACAGAAACTCGCGAGACGGAGGCTCGAGCTGGGCCGAACTCTGGTGGTATTGACCACGAGATCGAGGAGGTCGAAGAACCTGAAGGAGAAAATCAGGAAGGGAGCGCTACTGAGGCAGAAGCTGCCGAGGATAACCTCGATGCTGTGATTCACGCTTCGCCACCACTTCCAAGGCGCAAAGTTGTTCGTCCCAGCAACATGCCATCTTCCTCTGTCTCTCCGGGTGCTGTTCGTGCCGTGCTCGAAGAAAGCGGACTCTCGGACCGAGTCATCTTCATAATTCCAGATGCCGGAGATCGGCCGTGGGACGTCACCGAGGGTTTCCTCTGCGTTTACCTGACGTACTTTACGCAGTGCGGACTCTCCTTCCCAATTCCTTCTCGCCTGCTCGGCTACTGCAATCGTCGTGGCGTTGCTCTCACGCAGGTGATGCCGGCTTCGATAACGAACTACGTAGGGTTCGTATCTCTTTGCGACGAGCTCGGCGAGATTCCAACCAGTCGGCTTTTCGAGGACCTCTTCTCAGTGAATATCCACAAATCCAAGGAGTGGTTCTTCGCTGCGAATGCTAAGCCGAAGAAGAATATAGTCACTGGTCCTAAACCCAGTAAATTCAACGACTGGGAATCCCTATACTTCCTCCTTGAGATGAACGATCTCACAGTCAGTAACTCTGACATCCCGACTCAATCGGAGTGGAAGATTCCGATCGGTAGATCTAGATGAGCTCGTACATTGTTATCCCTTGGTTTTATTTCTTACTAACTTTCTGTCGATTTAATTTTGCAGGTCGTCATCTCCCAAGTCTTCTTCTCAATCCCGGGCTTACTTCTGAGTTCGAAGAAGCCTTCAGTGAAGCCGGTAAGCGTCGTTAGCCCGAAGTTTGGGAAGAGATCCTTCAGCGCCGGGCTAAGAAAGCAGGTTCGATTACTGAATTCAGTCTTACTTGTTTTATTCTGAATTTACTCCGAATTCCTCCTTGACATATTTTCATTGCAGGTTCTGTTCGAGACCCGAAACCGCGAAAGCCAAAAGCTCGAACTAGCAAGCCTCGAGCCGCTCCCAGACGCAAAGCACCGAAGTCGCGAGCTCAACGTACCCGAGCTGCTAGGATGCTCTCTCTAGACGAGATCCCCACTCTCTTTGATGAAGAGGAGCCAAATATTGCAGAACCGACTCCTATCCCTGCTACCGAAGGGACCAATGAGCAGCCTCAAGAATTGCCGGCCGCTGCGAACTCACCTGACCAAGCTGGTCAGAAGAAGTTGAAGAAGAAGAAGTCCTCGAAGAAGAGTAAGAGGACTGAAGACTCCTCTCGGGCACAGGACGCGCCTGCCGAGCTCGAGCCGCCAACAGCTGTGGCGTCAGACCTTGCTCGATCTCAGGATCGAGCTGAGGCTTCTCATTCTCGGAAGAGACAGGCTAGAGAACACGCCGAAGGTTCTCCAGAGCCCGAGCCGGCTAAAAGGGTTAGAGTCTGTTTTGACTACGATGAATAGACTCCTTTCGAGGAGAACGTTGACGCCTGCGCCGAGCTCTACCAGAAGATCTCTTCTCAGGTCCCGAGCCTCCCGTCGGTCCCCGAGCTCCGGTTCCCTAACATGTACAAGGGAATCGCACGTACAACTGCAGTGGTATTCTTCTTACTTAATTTTTTATAGACTTGAATATTTTTCAAGTACGAGTTCTAATTCTTGCTTCCTCTATGCAGCTCGCCAGTCAGACCAATAACTTGGTCGCCGCATACGAGGTAGATCTCTTCGATGAGCAAGTTAGGGTCACCGAGCTTGAGGAACGAATAGCCAACGCAGAGGAGCGTCTCGCCACCGAGCTCCAGATCAATGATACTTTGCACTCTTCGGTTGACCTGCTGAAACAAGAGAGTGCGGAGTTGAAAGCGGTGAAGGCCGAGCTCACTGAGGCTCAGAGCATGCTCGCGAAGGAGTTCGAGAAAGACCGAGAGCGGCTGCGGGACTTGGTGTCCTACTGGAAGGGTCGAGCCAAAAGCGTTCACGCACAAGCCTGTGAACGTCTAGAGAAGGTCATCTGAAGCTTGGATGACGCTGATCGGGCTCGTAAGCCGTACCTGGTGGTTAATCAACTCACCGGAGTCCTCGGGTTCATCAAGCAGCTCAAGAAGAAGGGCTTGTACGAGGTTCCACCCGAGATGGTAGCGGACATCGAGGCGAAGCACGCCAAGGCCCTGGAGGAGTTCCGTTCGGTCGATGCTTGCGTCCTTACTGAAGAGGACAAGCGAATGTCCCCGTTTTTGGAGGAAGAAGACACGCCGGCTGTGAACGTAACTCAGAGTGCTCACGACCCGGTGATTGGCGATTAGTTCGGTTCTAATGAAGATATGCTTAACGCCGATCAAGCTGCTACTTCAAAGACTGCCTAGTTTTATTTTTTCCTTCTTCTCTTTTGACTCGAACTTATTCCCCCTTTCGGGTTATTTTGAATGTAATATTTCTGAACCCTCGGTGGGTTTCTGAACTTATTTTGCCTCTCGGGAGGCTTTTAATTATATGCTCGTTTATCTTCTCCTTTTTTGTCTTGATAATTTAGAAAAATCTTTCAAGTAGTAGATCGGCATCTAACTTGAATTTTGACTTTATTTTCGTCGGTAACTTAGAAAAATCTTTCAAGTACTAGATCGGTACACAGTAGATGATGTTCGAACATAATTTTTATCTTTCAATAGCAAATTGCGATAATTCGGCTTACGTTTTGCGAGTGTTGTGAACTCGGCTTACGGTGCGAATCTGAGGAGTTCGGCTTATTGTGCGAGCATTTCAGCTCGGCCTGGGGAACCCAAGTGAATCGTTTTGTACTGGAAGAGTGAATTGATTCGAACTTCTGTAAACGCACGAAACGAGTTCAAGGTTTTTCTAAGTCGAACCTAAGTATGCGAGATGTGCTCGGCTTATTGTTCTCGGTGACTTAGAAATTCAACTGCGGGACTGGGCCCGGCTTTTGATATGTGGCTTTACCACGACACCATGTGGGTGCTCGCGAGACGGATCTCGGCTTTTAAGTTTGCATTCATGTGGAATGCTATCGAACAACTGGCCAGGAAGTCGATGTAAGAACAAGGAGTTCGGTATCTTGTGATTTCCGAACTAGGACTTGGACGTTTTTGACTTAATAAAATTTTATTGATGTTATAGCTGGACTCGGTAACGAGCTGCCTACGTACCCTTCAAAGGGATCAAGCCATTCGTAGTTCTAAGTACAAAAGTGTTTTTTGCTCCGACTAAGTAGTTCGGAGGCTTTTTTTTTTTTTGACGAACTAGTAGTAGTATCGTTTGAGATGTATTGAGTTCCAAGATCGCGGGATTGGAGTTCCGTCTAGCTTCATGAGTTGATAAACGTCGGGCTTAACAACCTTCATCACTTGGTATGGGCCTTCCCAGTTTGCACCGAGTTTTCCTGCGTTCTTTTCTTCAGTGTTTTGATAGACCTTTCGAAGTACGAGATCGCCATCTTCGAAGTGACGGTCTTTAACCTTCTTGTTGTAATAACGAGCTGCCAGTTGTTGGTAGTTTTGTATCCGGAGTAGTGCTCGTTCGCGATGTTCTTCGACTAAGTCGATTGTGTCGAGCATCATATCGTTATTCGCGTCGGGTTGCTGGCTGAGCATAGTTCGGCGAATACTTGGGACGTTGAGTTCGGCTGGACACAGCTTCTGTACCGTATGCAAGGAAGAATGGTGACTGACCGGTCGAACGTCGTGGTGTAGTTCGGTGAGACCACAGGACGCCATCGAGTTCGTCCGCCCAAGTTCCCTTAGCGGTATCGAGGCGTTTCTTTAGACCATCAATAATGGTTTTGTTGGTGGCTTCGGCTTGCCCGTTTCCTTGCGGATACCGCGGGGTAGAGAAACTCAGTCGGATTTTCCACTTGGCGCAAAAATCTGTGAAAATTATCGAAGTGAATTGGGTTCCGTTGTCCGTAACGATCTCGTATGGGACTCCGTGTCGGCAGATGATGAACTTCCAGAGGAACTTCTTGACATCGATTCCGTGGATCTTGGGGTATGCCTCAGCTTCGACCCATTTGGTGAAGTAGTCCGTGACGACGAGAACGTATTGCTTCTGAGTCGTAGATCGGCGAAAAGGACCGATGATGTCCATTTCCCAGCGCATGAAAGGATATGGTGCGGTCGAGGTCATCAAGAGCTCGGTAGGAAGGTTGATCATTGGGCCGTGTCGTTGGCACTTCTCGCAGCGTGCTGTATACTTTTCGCAGTCAGACAGCATAGTAGGCCAATAGTAGCCAGCTTTTTTGATCTTGAACGCCAAAGATCGAGCTCCGGAGTGATTCCCTCCTTCTCCTTCATGAATTTTCTGCATTACTTCCATGATGTCGTTGCCATGAACACAAGTCAACAGTACACCGGACGCATCCCATCTGAGGAGAGTGCCCTTGATAACCACATATCGAGCTGCTCGAGCCTTAAGACGTTGAGCTGCCCATTTGTCTGCGGGGACCGTTCCATCTCCAATGTAGCCCACAATTTCTAAGGTCCAATCTTCAGGCTCATCTTCACCTTCGGGCTCGATATCGATTGGAACGTGTTGACCCTCGGACTCGTCCTCGAGATCGGAATTATTATCAGGTTGTTCGTCCGTGTTGCTGTCGAGATCGGTGACGACTTCTCTGGGTTTCGTCCTCCGGGTGAGGGGTAGAGCGAGATTGGGCTGGGCTTCATAATAACGTCGTCGTGTAATGATGTTGCAGTTCGGGGCAGGCTCGATTGTTGGTCGTTCAATTGCCGCGATTGGGATAGTTCGCCGAAGATCGGGATCAGAATTAGTCGCGAGAGCGGCTAAGGCGTCGGCGGTTGCATTCTCATTGCGAGGTATCTTTGTAAGTTCGAAGGTTGAGAACTCCGAAGCAACATCCTTAAGGACTTTGAGGTACGCGTCCATGCGGTCATTCTTGGCCTCGTATTCGCCGTGAAATTGATTAGCCACAAGTTGAGAATTGCAGTAAGCGTGTACGTGCTCGGCGCCGATACCTTTGGCAAGTCGTAGTCCGGCGATCAATGCTTCATACTCGGCTTCGTTGTTGGACGTCGGGAAGCCGAGGCGGAATGACTGTTCGATGACCTCTCCTTCGGGGGATTTGAGGCGAATCCCGACGCCGGATCCTTTATGGGATGAGGAACCATCGGTGTGGAGAATCCAAGGTTGTATGACTGGATTAGCTTCGACGAGCTCAGGTGGGAGTTCGACCAAGAAATCCGCTAGGACTTGAGATTTTGTTGCAGTTCTTCCTCGGTATTCGATGTCATATTCGCTAAGTTCAATGGCCCACTTGGCGAGCCGTCCGGATTGACTTAGGCTATGGAGGAAGGTGCGAAGAGGGTAGTCGGTTAGGACAACGATCGAGTGAGAATGGAAATACGGGCGTAGCTTCCTCGCGGAGATAACCACGGCAAAGGCGAATTTCTCCAAAGTCTGGTAACGATACTCTGACCCATCGAGGGATTTACTTGTGTAGAAGATTGGCTTCTGCTCGCCACGATCCTCTCGAACAAGAACACTGCTGACCGCGAACTCCGAAATCGCGATGTAGAGATAAAGTGTCTCGCCGGTTTTGGGTTTGGATAAGACTGGCGGTGTAGACAAGTATTTCTTTAGCTCGGCAAAAGCTTCTTCGCACCTTTCATTCCATTCGAGATGTTTGTTACCGCGAAGAAGTTGGTAGAAAGGTAAGCACTTGTCTGTCGATCTAGATATGAACCGATTAAGCGCTGCGATGCGTCCGGTCAATCGCTGAACTTCGCGTTTGATCGTTGGAGATGGGAGCTCGAGTATGGCTGCAATCTGTTTTGGATTAGCTTCAATGCCTCGCCGTGTGACTATGTAGCCGAGGAACTCTCCAGATGTTACGCCGAACGTACACTTAGTGGGATTAAGCTTCATGCCATACTGGTCCAAAATATCGAAGCACGTGCGAAGATGACCGACGTGATCGGAAGCGACGAATGATTTCACGAGCATATCATCAATGTAAACTTCCATAGTCCGCCTGAGCTGGCTTGCGAACATCCGATTCACCAGCCGTTGGTATGTTGCTCCGGCATTCTTCAGGCAAAAGGCATGACTTTATAGCAGTATATGGCTCGGTCCGTGATGAACGACGTCTTTTCTCGATCTTGCGGATGCATAAGAATCTGATTATACCCGGAGAATGCGTCCATAAATGAGAGTAGCTCGTTCCCGGCAGTTGCTTCCACGAGGCGGTCGATATGAGGCAAGGGAAAGCTATCTTTTCGGACATGCTTTATTGAGATCGGTAAAGTCGACGCAAATCCTCCATTTCCGTTCTTTTTCTTAACGACTACGGGATTTGCTTGCCAATCAGGATATTTGACTTCAGTAATGGATCCGGCTTTGAGCAACCGCTCGACCTCATCGTTCACGGCCTGTGCCTTCTCTGGTCCGAGCTTCCGGCGTTTCTGCTTGATTGGCTTATACGTCGGATCGATGTTGAGCTCATGACACGCGATCTGTGGATCAATCCCGGGCATATCTTCTACTGACCAAGCGAAGGTTGACGAGTGCTGTTTCAGAAAGTGAATGAGTGGCTCGCGGATGATTGGATCGAGCTCGGCGCCGATTCCGACTTGACGCTCAGGCCTTAGTTCGTCGATACAAACTTGAACGATCGATTCCTGCTTAGGTTTTGTCTGCTGGACGACGAGCTTGTCTGTTGGTCCTAACGAACTAATGACACAAGCTTGGTTGGCCGAATTAAGTCTGCACTCGTTTATGTAGCATGATCGAGCGACGGCATGGTTTTCTTGGAGAGTTTAAACACCGTCGGGAGTCGGGAACTTCAGGCATTGATGGTACGTCAAGGCGACCGCTTTCATCGCGTGTAACCAAGGCGTACCGAGAATAGCGTTGTAGATCGCCGGTTTGTCGAGGATAAGGAACTGGATAATCTTCGCGACTCCGCCAAGGTAGATCGGGATGTTGACCATGCTGACCGTCATGCAGCGTTCTCCATCGAAACCTGTAAGTGGCTCAATAAAAGGCTCAATCCTATCGGACGTTAAATCGAGCTGATCAAGTGCTTCCTTGAAGATGATGTTGACCAGAATGCAGCTAACTTCGACGTCGTCAAGAAGTAGTTCGACGACGAGGGCGTCGTTATGCGGTTTATGCAACCTGATTGTGTCGGCTTCGGTAAATACCAAAGGCGTCCTTTTCGGTGGATCTTGTGGGGCTTTGGGCGCGCTAGCTGGAACTGAGTAGCTGCAAGCCTCGATGGCTCCCATTATCATGTTGACGCGTTTCCTAGCTTTGGGAGCATGGTTCTCTTGTGCTCGGTCGTCGCGATTCCGTTTCTGTTGTTCGGGCAAAGCAGGCGGGTTCGGTGGCGGTGGTGGTAACACCGATAAAGTTGGTGGAGTTGGTGGATCCTTAGTGATTACGTTCTCGAGCTGCGCGTTATTCGGTCGAGGAATGTTTGAACGACGGAGATCGTCAATCGAGGTTTGTCCACTGTTCTTGGGCGCGTTCAAGCGACGGATATCGTCAACTGAGATTGGTCCTTTTCGATATTGGCTGAGTAGGTATTCACGCAGGTGTCTGCACTATTCGGTGCTATGTCCTCTTCGGTTATGGAATTCGCAGAACAAAGACTCGTCCTGATCTTCTTCACCGCGGACCCATTTGTTATTCCACTGTTTGGTCGGTTGCTGGATCGCATTAGCGTAGAACTTCTTACGATTCTCGTACCCTCGACCGTATCCCGACTGTGGTTCATTAATTGTGGCTTTCGAATGCTCGGGATGTTTTTTTGATTAACTCTGCTCATAAGTGGCTTCTTCTTCCTCTTCCGCGATGTAAGTATTAGCTCGGTGCAGCGCGTCTTCTAGCGTCTGTGGAGGGTTATGAGTGATCGCGCTCCGGAAACTAGTCTTTATCCGAGCTCCTTTCTGAAAGCATAAGAGAGCGGCTTCATCGCTAATCGTACAATTAGCGACGATCGTCTTGAAGCGCTGGATGAAATCACGAAGGCTCTCGCTTGGTCCTTGGGCTATTTGCCAGAGCTCGGAGTTCTTGGTGTTCTGTCCAATGAACATGGAGAAGTGCTTGACGAAAGCCGTCGTTAACTCCTTGTAGTTATCGATTGAATTGGCCTCAAGTCGTGAGAACCAGTCGAGAGCTACTCCTCCTAAGCTTTCCACAAATAGTTGGCACTGAACTGCGTCTCTCTCTTCGGCGGATTTGAACTGGTATCAGTTCATGCAGATGCCGAACGATGTCAAAAAGTGTCGGGGGTCAGTATTGCCTTCATAGACCTTTATCTTTAGCTTCTCCATGTGTTTGACCGGCGTCCCTGCTACGCGCGGTGTGAAGGGTGTCTTCTGTGTCTCCTGAATGACGCGCTCGATTTCCGGAGCCGCGCTTGTGGCTTGATGTATCTTTGAAGTGATGTCGTGAAGTTGCGCCTTCATTGCTTTGAACTCGGCGTCTCGGCTCAAATCCGATGCTGGTGCATTCGCTGATTCGACCGCGGTAGACCTCATAGTTCCGGCTGGATCTCCGTCAGTATTAAGATCGTCAATAATGTTCCGAACTCGAAGGGGAGTTCGTGCTTGACTGAGCTCGGCGATTTGTGCCGCCATCTGACTGAAACGTTCCTCGCTTCTTTTGTTAATGGCCTCAAATTGGGCATTGAACACTTGGAGCAGCAACTCAGTTCCGTATCCTCCTACGGCTGCGGGGGTTTGGCCGGCTACAGTTCTGGCATTTTCCCCAGGAATTCCTCCTCCTTGTTCCCTTGGGGCGTTAGCGTTTTCTCCACCGAGAGGGTTTCCTTCCTCGTGAATGTTGGTTTGATCCGTCATTGCTGATTCGATCTTATCCGAAGTCCGATCTAAGACTGAGAATTCTGTTTAGGCCCCCTTCCTGGCGCGCCAATTGTTGATATATGAATATCGACAAGGGGTAAAACAGTACTTTTAGATCGGTAAACTCGGTTTTATTAGATCGAATCGAACGAATACAAGTGAGTTCGGTTATCAAGTAAATAATGACGAACTAAGACTTTATGAAACTAAAATCTAGCGTAATGAGTTCTCAGTCTCTAAGTCTTCTCTGGAATATCTTGTGTTCTCTGGTGTCGATTCATCTCCCTTTATATATATCCTCCGAGTCGGTCTTCAAGCACATCTTCGGCGATATGGGACCGAGAGGACTTTCCTTTTCTCTCGGTTCCTTTCCTTTTTTCATGCTCGTTTCCTTTTCCAAATAGGAAACTTTCCTATCTTCGACCGAACTCGAGGAACTTCTCTGTTCCTTCGAGAAGCTTCTCGCCGACCTCGGCCTAATTGGCTGCGTTCGGCCCAAGACTTTACTCGACCCAGTCTTCCCGGTACATTCCTTCGTAAACCGGACTTATATTACGCCGATCTTGATTTGTACCGGAGAAAACCGGGGTGCGGTTTTCACCTCCAACATCAAAGGTGAAAAATTACAAGGCTGTAATGGGACCTTATATAATGGTCCTAGCAGCTTAGACTCAAAGAAATAAAAGACTCAAAACAACAGGACTTTTAAAAGTAAAGACTCAAAACAACAGGACTTTTAAAAGTAAAGACTCAAAACAACAGGACTTGTAAATTAAAAATGCTAAATTAAAGGACTCAAGAAAAGGAAATAAAAGACTAACTAAATTGTCTCTGCATAAGACCAAAGACAAGAGAAACTCATTAGTCAAAGAATTGAAATTTGATTGAACACTTACCTTATTTGGTGGCTGAGACATGTGGGGCTTTGATCGAGTTTGAATCTTCCCTCCTAAGTGTCTTGGTGCATTGGCGAGATGGTCAGCATGAAGACTTGGGCTTGATTTGGCAAAAGGGGCCAGACATCTTGATTCTTTGAAGCTGGGCCGTTTGCTAGCTCTTGGCATTCTTCAAGTAATCCAGTCCAAGCTTGTTGTTGATGGGCTTCATTATGCGGCTCATTTTCTTGGTCTTCTTACGGGCCTTGTTTGATCCACTTGAGATATAGCTTGTAAGATGCTTTGGTTGTATTTGTGTTGAAGGACTTTTGCTTTTTGTCTTGTTATTGGCCCTTGATGAATGATTGGTACTTCCACGTCTTATAGTTGCGACTCGGTTAAGTCTGGTTCAGCTTGAATGGCCTCATCACAATCAGTAGCTAATTAGCAACTATTATAATAGGTGGCCAATCTGTGACTGTTTAACAATTGTCATGCCAGCTAAATGATAATGGCAAACATGTTTAATATTTTATATATATATTATGGCCATTGTATTTCAGTAAGCAAAATTGGTTTGCTAATTAAATTTTGAGGCAACACCCAATTGATGATCATCACTGTAATTGTTTATAGATGGCCACATATTTTATATAGCATGTAATCGTATTTTGGTGACAAATTTTCAACTATTATAGTAAAAATTAATCTATTAATCATCATATATGGTAATCATCGTTATTATATTAATTATCACAATATTATTTTATAATATAATCACTACAAAAATATTGATGATAGCATTAAAATATAGTGATTTTACACGTTTGGTTGATGTTTTCCTAATTTTTTATAGCGTTTTTAAATTTACAAACACTATGATATCTGATTTGATGTTGGTAAAAAAGTTGATCTCGCGCTTATTTTGTTTTTAGCTCACTAGTGCTATCGTCTAAAAATTATTCAGTCACCACTTATTTATATTTTCATCTGCGCCATTTTTTTAAAAAAATTACATATTAAAAAAAATCAATCCCCGCTTCTAAAATATACTCGCTTAGTAGACGATAAAAAAAATACTCTTTTTTTCTTTCTATTCAACTATTACAATCACATTTGGTCCATCATAGAAGTGTTCATATGACTATTATTGACCGACTCGGTATAATCGATTTGGAAAAAAATAATTCTTCTTGTTCGGAATTTTTTTCCAAAACTATCCGTCCGGAAATTTAGTCTTCTCGGAATATGAAGTAAGGTGAATTCTGAGAAGCTCTCGCGAAGAATACAGAATGATTTCAGCTCTGTCATAGAAGATGGTCAATCTGATGGCGATTCAGACATGCTCACAAGGTCCAAACAATCGGTCTGAAAATGTACTGAAATAATATGTCTTTCTCTCAAGCCTGACATAGCCCATAGGAGGCAATCTATCTCGGGATGAAGAGCCGAGAGGCTTCTATGACATCCCTGTTGTTCAAAAATCTCATTTCCTCTGCCATCCTCAAAACTCCACCCAAGACTGCTAATCTGTATGTGATTTATCCAAGAAGCATCAATCCCGCATATCAGGATCTGCGGTTCCTCAGCGATATTGGGGGTGGATGGGGTGCCAGCTCCTCCACGTGAGCGGCATCATTGTCTTCAGGTTGGTTTACTATTCTTCAACTTTATGCTTCCACCTTTGCGTGGATCAAGGTGTCCTCTGGGGAAATTTCTTTCCGGTTGAAGATTTTCTCGTTCTTGCTTTCCAAATAAACCATAAGATCCAAGGATATACATCCTTTAGGGGATCTACCATGCCTAGCTCTTTTGTTTTCCAAAAGAGAAAGCTCATATTTTGATAAATAGAGGTACTCGGAAAGAAACCCGAAAGGGACGGAAAATCCGATAACGCCCAGACTTGTAAGGCCGGGGGACATAAAAACAGTAGATGGTTTATAGACTCCTCAGGATCTCCACAGTGAGGACAACGTTTGTCAAATCCCATATGTCAGTATATGAGGTTCTGGCATGTAGCAACGCACCCTTATAAAGATTGCCACATAAAGTATCTCATATTTCCAGGTGTACGGACTTTCCAAACATGTCGTTAAAGAGCCGTAATACT
Organism: Eutrema salsugineum; assembly: GCF_000478725.1. Lineage (NCBI taxonomy): Eukaryota > Viridiplantae > Streptophyta > Magnoliopsida > Brassicales > Brassicaceae > Eutrema > Eutrema salsugineum. Next base: position 19,367,357 of record NW_006256909.1, on the reverse strand, counting down.
CGGTTCCCTCATCGCTCCAGCTTCCCGTTCTAGCTTCGTCATTCTAATCAGATCATATCTCGACTTAACCGAATAAAGTCTCGATTAATTTGGAATGATTCTATGCATCTCCATCCAAGGTAAGGGTACGACTAGGTCTCAACCCAAGGATGAGAAAGACATCCTTAGGTTGGAAAAATTCCCTAAGTAGGGGAACATCCCATTGTTTACTATCTTGATGGATGAAGGAGTATACCAATAATCCCGGTTCCCGGAATCCGATCTGTGGGGTGGCTCTTGGCGGCCAAGCTATAAGATCCAGAATCCACGGTTTGCCCCAAAATCTCGTATTTAGTCTCGATCCAATCTTCTTCCTCAAGTCCATCTTCAGGAACGGTTTTTCAGCCATTATACTCCGCCACCCATATGATGGAGAGTAGACGTTCTGGTCCTTTAGATGATCGGACTGTCTGTAATATCTGCCTCTTAAAACCCGAGCCAAGAGGGATGAAGGATACTGAATAAGACGACATAGCTGTTTAGCTAGAAGGGCTAAGTTAAAGTCTTGTAAATCTCAAAATCCAAGGCCTCCCATATCCTAGGGAATGCAAATCTTGTCCCATGTAATCCAGTGTATCCTGCTGCTATTCTGCTTTGAGCTCCACCAGTAGTTGGCAATGGCCCTCCGCAGTTTGTTAGTCACTCCTTGTGGTAATAGAAAACATGACATGACCTACGTAGGAATGGCTTGTGCAACTAATTTTATCTGAATTTCTTTTCCACCTTTGGAAAGAAGTCTTGCAAACCAATTATTGACTCGGTTGCTCAAACGATCGTGGACATAAGAAAATACTTTCTTCTTTGATCTACAAATTTGTTCTGGGAGACCCAGATACATACCCATGCCGATGATATTCCGATGGCATTCTTGATACCTTGCTTTAAATATGGGTCCACTTTGTTCCCAAACATAATTGATGATTTGCCCAGGTTAATTTGTTGCCCCGAGGCTGATCCATATGTATTAATAATCCTGAAAATCTCAGCTCCCTGCTGGATATCCGCTCTACCGAAGAAAAAACTATCATCGGCAAAAAGAAGGTGTGAAACTGGTGGACTCGCTTGAGCTACTTTCAGCCCAGAAATACATTTTTCCTTCTCTGCTCCATTGAGTAGTGAGATAATAGCCTCAGTACACAGAATAAATAGAAAGGGAGAGAGAGGATCTCCTTGCCGTAATCCTCTTGATGGTATGATTTTTCCCTTCGGTTCTCCATTTATAAGGACTTGGTATGAGACCGAGGAAATGCAGAACATCAAGAGTTTGACCCATCTTTTGGAGAATCTTAGCTTGATCATAAGGGTTTCAAGGAAGCTCCATTCTACCTGATCATATGCTTTAATCATGTCTGTCTTGATGGCCATGAAAGTTTTCTTGTGCCAGCAGAATGTTGTCTGTAATAAGACGCCTAGCCATGAAGGCCGATTGAGTTTCTGAAATTAGGTTTGGTAATGTTCTCTTTAGTCTTCTACAAAGAAGCTTAGAGATAATCTTATAGCATACGTTGCAAAGACTAATCGGACGGAATTCCTTCATTACTCTTGGCTTCTCTTTTTTGGGGATAAGACATATGTTAGTTTGATTAAGTCTAGGATCAAAGTATCTTGAAAGACTTCGAGAGTCATGATGATATTACTGAAGAACGTCTTTTGGGCATTAGAACGAAACCCTTTTTTACCACAAACTTATATATATCGTAGAATTCTTCTATATAGCGTAGAAGTACCACACGAGTGGATATATAGAAATCAAAATCTGCCAACGCATAAGCAGGTAAAGAATACATGTGTTGAGCTACCAAGGAAGTAATAACCCCTAAGGAGGCTAGTCATTGGGTCCTACTAAAAAGACCTACTAAATTCGTCGAGTTGTTCCAAAGGATCAAAACGACCTCCACCGGTTCTTTTTAGTCGAGCTTCTCAGTCTGTCATTATACCTTGAGAAGTGGAAAGGATTACAATTCCTATTCCGTCTAAAATTCGTAGAATTTGTGACATCCTGATTTCTGATATATGTGAAAAAAGGCTTATAAGAATTGATTTGGCTACCTATGTCATTAAAGTGCACTTATCTTTTCTGGTCAAGTGTCTTGACAGAACTCCAGAGTTAAGCGTGCTGATGCTTGAGTAATCTCAGGATGGGTGACCTACCGGGAAGTAGTCTGCGGTACCGTGCGAGTGAGGACATAGCACGGAGAAAGATCACGTGGTGATTGCAGGGACAGTAGACAATTCTTACAAGCCTCCCGGACCAAGCGATTCCCGACCGTCGGACAGGGGTGAGCCCATGGGCCTAAAAAGAGGCCAACCGTCGGAGAGTGGTGGGTCAACGGTCCTAAGAGAGAAAGGCTATGGGCTCACTGGTAGGGGCGGTTGGTGGGCCAACGGACCTAGAGAGAGGATGTTGGGCCCCAGATTATACGGCATTAAACTCACTGGTAGGGGCGGTTGGGGGTGTTCAAAGTTGATAGCCAATCCAGATGAAAGGCGGATTCGGGGTCTCATGGATTTGAAAGCCGGTCCGTCTGGTTCCCGGTTAGGAAAGAAGGGAGCATGGTCTCACAATTGGTATCAGAGCCAAGGTTAGCTAACCGGCTCTGACCCGGGTAACGTCTTGGGACTTGGTTGAGAATTCAAGGACGAATTCCTTGGAAGTCGGGGAGAATTGTGACATC
>NW_006256909.1:19360940-19364543 GCF_000478725.1 Eutrema salsugineum | reverse complement strand
AAGCGTGCTGATGATTGAGTAATCTCAGGATGGGTGACCTACCGGAAAGAAGTCTGCTGTACCGTGCGAGTGAGGACATAGCACGGAGAAAGATCACGTGGTGATTGCAGGGTCAGTAGACAACTCTTACAAGCCTCCCGGAACAAGCGATTCCCGACCGTCAGACAGGGGTGAGCCCATGGGCCTAAAAAGAGGCCAACCATCGGAGAGTGGTGGGCCAAAGGTCCTAAGAGAGAAAGGCTATGGGCTCACTGGTAGGGGCGGTTGGTGGGCCAACGGGTCTAGAGAGAGGATGTTGGGCCCCCAGATTATACGGCATTAGACTCACTGGTAGGGGCGATTGGGGGCGTTCAAAGTTGATAGCCAATCCAGATGAAAGGCGGATTCGGGGTCTCATGGATTTGATAGCCGGTCTGTCTGGTTCCCGGTTAGGAAAGAAGGGAGCAGGGTCTCACAATTGGTATCAGAGCCAAGGTTAGCTAACCGGCTCTGACCCGGGTAACGTCTTGGGACGTGGTTGAGAATTCAAGGACGAATTCCTTGGAAGTCGGGGAGAATTGTGACATCCTGATTTCCGGTATATGCGAAAAAGGCTTATAAGAATTGATTTGACTACCTATGTCATCAAAGTGCACTTATCTTTTCTGGTCGAGTGTCTTGAGAGAACTCCAGAGTTAAGTGTGCTGATGCTTGAGTAATCTCAGGATGGGTGACCTACCGGGAAGTAGTCTGCGGTACCGTGCGAGTGAGGACATAGCACGGAGAAAGATCACGTGGTGATTGCAGGGACAGTAGACAACTCTTACAAGCCTCCCGGACCAAGCGATTCCAAACCGTCGGACAGGGGTGAGCCCATGGGCCTAAAAAGAGGCCAACCGTCAGAGATTGGTGGGCCAACGGTCCTAAGAGAGAAAGGCTATGGGCTCACTGCCTGGATTAAGTTGGTGGGCCAACGGACTTAGAGAGAGGACGTTGGGCCCCAGATTATACGGCATTAAACTCAATGGTAGGGGCGGTTGGGGGCGTTCAAAGTTGATAGCCAATCCAGATGAAAGGCGGATTCAGGGTCTCATGGATTTGAAAGCCGGTCTGTCTGGTTCCCGGTTAGGAAAGAAGGGAGCAGGGTCTCACAATTGGTATCAGAGCCAAGGTTAGCTAACCGGCTCTGACCCGGGTAACGTCTTGGGACGTGGTTGATAATTCAAGGACGAATTCCTTGGAAGTCGGGGAGAATTGTGACATCCTGATTTCCGGTATATGCGAAAAAGGCTTATAAGAATTGATTTGACTACCTATGTCATTAAAGTGCACTTATCTTTTCTGGTCAAGTGTCTTGAGAGAACTCCAGAGTTAAGCGTGCTGATGCTTGAGTAATCTCAGGATGGCTGACCTACCGGGAAGTAGTCTGCGGTACCGTGCGAGTGAGGACATAGCACGGAGAAAGATCACGTGGTGATTGCAGGGACAGAAGACAACTCTTACAAGCCTCCCGGACCAAGCGATTCCCGACCGTCGGACAGGGGTGAGTCCATGGGCCTAAAAAGAGGCCAACCGTCAGAGAGTGGTGGGCCAACGGTCCTAAAAGAGAAAGGCTATGGGCTCACTGGTAGGGGCGGGTCGTGGGCCAACGGACCTAGAGAGAGGATGTTGGGCCCCAGATTATACGACATTAAACTCACTGGTAGGGGCGGTTGGGGGTGTTCAAAGTTGATAGCCAATCCAGATGAAAGGCGGATTCGGGGTCTCATGGATTTGAAAGCCGGTCCGTCTGGTTCCCGGTTAGAAAGAAGGAGCATGGTCTCACAATTGTTATCAAGCCAAGGTTATCTAACCGGCTCTGACCCGGGTAACATCTTGGGACTTGGTTGACAATTCTTGGACCAATTCCTTGGAATTCTTGGAGAATTGTGACATCCTGATTTCCTGTATGTGCGAAAAAGGCTTATAAGAATTGATTTGGCTACCTATGTCATCAAAGTGCACTTATCTTTTCCGGTCAAGTGTCTTGAGAGAACTCCAGAGTTAAGCGTGTTGATGCTTGAGTAATCTCAGGATGGGTGACCTACCGGGAAGTAGTCTGCGGTACCGTGCGAGTGAGGACATAGCACGGAGAAAGATCACGTGGTGATTGCAGGGACAGTAGACAACTCTTACAAGCCTCCCGGACCAAGCGATTCCAAACCGTCGGACAGGGGTGAGCCCATGGGCCTAAAAAGAGGCCAACCGTCGGAGAGTGGTGGGCCAACGGTCCTAAGAGAGAAAGGCTATGGGCTCACTGGTAGGGGCGGTTGGTGGGCCAACGGACCTAGAGAGAGGACGTTGGGCCCCAGATTATACGGCATTAAACTCAATGGTAGGGGCGGTTGGGGGCGTTCAAAGTTGATAGCCAATCCAGATGAAAGGCGGATTCAGGGTCTCATGGATTTGAAAGCCGGTCTGTCTGGTTCCCGGTTAGGAAAGAAGGGAGCAGGGTCTCACAATTGGTATCAGAGCCAAGGTTAGCTAACCGGCTCTGACCCGGATAACGTCTTGGGACGTGGTTGATAATTCAAGGACGAATTCCTTGGAAGTCGGGGAGAATTGTGACATCCTGATTTCCGGTATATGCGAAAAAGGCTTATAAGAATTGATTTGACTACCTATGTCATCAAAGTGCACTTATCTTTTCTGGTCAAGTGTCTTGAGAGAACTCCAGAGTTAAGCGTGCTGATGCTTGAGTAATCTCAGGATGGCTGACCTACCGGGAAGTAGTCTGCGGTACCGTGCGAGTGAGGACATAGCACGGAGAAAGATCACGTGGTGATTGCAGGGACAGAAGACAACTCTTACAAGCCTCCCGGACCAAGCGATTCCCGACCGTCGGACAGGGGTGAGTCCATGGGCCTAAAAAGAGGCCAACCGTCAGAGAGTGGTGGGCCAACGGTCCTAAAAGAGAAAGGCTATGGGCTCACTGGTAGGGGCGGTTGGTGGGCCAACGGACCTAGAGAGAGGACGTTAGGCCCCAGATTATACGGCATTAGACTCACTGGTAAGGGCGGTTGGGGGCGTTCAAAGTTGATAGCCAATCCAGATGAAAGGCGGATTCGGGGTCTCATGGATTTGATAGCCGGTCCGTCTGGTTCCCGGTTAGGAAAGAAGGGAACAGGGTCTCACAATTGGTATCAGAGCCAAGGTTAGCTAACCGGCTCTGACCCAGGTAACGTCTTGGGACGTGGTTGAGAATTCAAGGACGAATTCCTTGGAAGTCGGGGAGAATTGTGACATCCTGATTTCCGGTATATGCGAAAAAGGCTTATAAGAATTGATTTGGCTACCTATGTCATCAAAGTGCACTTATCTTTTCCGGTCAAGTGTCTTGAGAGAACTCTAGAGTTAAGCGTGCTGATGATTGAGTAATCTCAGGATGGGTGACCTACCGGAAAGAAGTCTGCTGTACCGTGCGAGTGAGGACATAGCACGGAGAAAGATCACGTGGTGATGCAGGGACAGTACACAACTCTTACAAGCCTTCCGAACCAAGCGACTCCCGACCGTCTGACAGGGGTGAGCCCGTGGGACTAAAAAGAGGCCAACCGTCAGAGAGTGGTCGGCCAACGGTCCTAA
>NW_006256909.1:19353493-19360840 GCF_000478725.1 Eutrema salsugineum | reverse complement strand
GGTTAGCTAACCGGCTCTGACCCGGGTAACGTCTTGGACTTGGTTGAGAATTCAAGGACGAATTCCTTGGAAGTCGGGGAGAATTGTGACATCCTGATTTCCGGTATATGCGAAAAAGGCTTATAAGAATTGATTTGACTACCTATGTCATCAAAGTGCACTTATCTTTTCTGGTCAAGTGTCTTGAGAGAATTCCAGAGTTAAGCGTGTTGATGCTTGAGTAATCTCAGGATGGGTGACCTACCGGGAAGTAGTCTGCGGTACCGTGCGAGTGAGGACATAGCACGGAGAAAGATCACGTGGTGATTGCAGGGACAGTAGACAACTCTTACAAGCCTCCCGGACCAAGCGATTCCAAACCGTCGGACAGGGGTGAGCCCATGGGCCTAAAAAGAGGCCAACCGTCGGAGATTGGTGGGCCAACGGTCCTAAGAGAGAAAGGCTATGGGCTCACTGGTAGGGGCGGTTGGTGGGCCAACTGACCTAGAGAGAGGACGTTGGGCCCCAGATTATACGGCATTAGACTCACTGGTAAGGGCGGTTGGGGGCGTTCAAAGTTGATAGCCAATCCAGATGAAAGGCGGATTCAGGGTCTCATGGATTTGATAGCCGGTCCGTCTGGTTCCCGGTTAGGAAAGAAGGGAACAGGGTCTCACAATTGGTATCAGAGCCAAGGTTAGCTAACCGGCTCTGACCCAGGTAACGTCTTGGGACGTGGTTGAGAATTCAAGGACGAATTCCTTGGAAGTCGGGGAGAATTGTGACATCCTGATTTCCGGTATATGCGAAAAAGGCTTATAAGAATTGATTTGACTACCTATGTCATCAAAGTGCACTTATCTTTTCTGGTCGAGTGTCTTGAGAGAACTCCAGAGTTAAGCGTGCTGATGCTTGAGTAATCTCAGGATGGGTGACCTACCGGGAAGTAGTCTGCGGTACCGTGCGAGTGAGGACATAGCACGGAGAAAGATCACGTGGTGATTGCAGAGACAGTAGACAACTCTTACAACCCTCCCGGACCAAGCGTGTCCCGACTGTCGGACAGGGGTGAGCCCATAGGCCTAAAAAGAGGCCAACCGTCGGAGAGTGGTGGGCCAACGGTCCTAAGAGAGAAAGGCGTTGTGCTCACTGGTATGGGCAGTTGGTGGGCCAACGGGCCTAGAGAGAGGATGTTGGGCCACATATTATACGGCATTGGACTCACTGGTAGGGACGGTTGGGGGCGTTCAAAGTTGATAGCCAATCTAGATGAAAGGCGGATTCGAGGTCTCATGGATGTGATAGCCGGTCCGTCTGGTTCCCGGTTAAGAAAGAAGGGAGCAGGGTCTCACAATTGGGATCAGAGCCAAGGTTAGCCAACCGGCTCTGACCCGGGTAACGTCTTGGGACGTGGTTGAGAATTCAAGGACGAATTCCTTGGAAGTCGGGGAGAATTGTGACATCCTGATTTCTGGTATATGCGAAAAAGGCTTATAAGAATTGATTTGGCTACCTATGTCATCAAAGTGCACTTATCTATTCCGATTAAGTGTCTTGAGAGAACTCCAGAGTTAAGCGTGCTGATGCTTGAGTAATCTTAGGATGGGTGACCTACCGGGAAGTAGTCTGCGGTACCGTGCGAGTGAGGACATAGCACGGAGAAAGATCACGTGGTGATTGCAGGGACAGTACACAACTCTTACAAGCCTTCCGAACCAAGCGACTCCCGACCGTCTGACAGGGGTGAGCCCGTGGGACTAAAAAGAGGCCAACCGTCAGAGAGTGGTCGGCCAACGGTCCTAAGAGAGAATGGCGTTGGGCTCACTGGTAGGGGCAGTTGGTGGGCCAACGGGCCTAGAGAGAGGATGTTGGGCCACAGATTATACGGCATTGGACTCACTGGTAGGGACGGTTGGGGGCGTTCAAAGTTGATAGCCAATCTAGATGAAAGGCGGATTCGAGGTCTCATGGATTTGATAGCCGGTCTATCTGGTTCTCGGTTAGGAAAGAAGGGAGCAGGGTCTCACAATTGGTATTAGAGCCAAGGTTAGCTAACTGGCTCTGACCCGGGTAACGTCTTGGGACGTGGTTGAGAATTCGAGGACGAATTCTTTGGAAGTCGGGGAGAATTGTGACATCCTGATTTTCGGTATATACGAAAAAAGGCTTATAAGAATTGATTTGGCTACCTATGTCATCAAAGTGCACTTATCTTTTCCGGTCAAGTGTCTTGAGAGAACTCCAGAGTTAAGCGTGCTGATGCTTGAGTAATCTCAGGATCGGTGCCCTACCGGGAAGTAGTCTGCGGTACCGTGCGAGTGAGGACATAGCACGGAGAAAGATCACGTGGTGATTGCAGGGACAGTAGACAACTCTTACATGCCTCCCGGACCAAGCGACTCCCGACCGTCGGACAGGGGTGAGCCCATGGGACTAAAAAGAGGCCAACCGTCGGAGAGGGGTGGGCCAACGGTCCTAAAAGATAAAGGCGTTGGGCTCACTGGTAGCGGTGGTTGGTGGGCCAACGGGCCTAGAGAGAGGATGTTGGGCCACAGATTATACGTCATTGGACTCACTGGTAGGAGCGGTTGGGGGCGTTCAAAGTTGATAGCCAATCCAGATGAAAGGCGGATTCGGGTCCTCATGGATTTGATAGCCGGTCTGTCTGGTTCCCGGTTAGGAATGAAGGGAGCAGGGTCTCACAATTGGTATCAGAGCCAAGGTTAGCTAACCGGCTCTGATCTGGGTAGCCTCTTGGGACGTGGTTGAGAATTCGAGGTCGAATTCCTTGGAAGTCGGGGAGAATTGTGACATCCTGATTTCCAGTATATGTGAAAAAAGGCTTATAAGAATTGATTTGGCTACCTATGTCATCAAAGTGCACTTATCTTTTCTGGTGAAGTGTCTTTAGAGAACTCCAGAGTTAAGCGTGCTGATGCTGGAGTAATCTCAGGATGGGTGACCTACCGGGAAGTAGTCTGCAGTACCGTGCGAGTGAAGACAAAGCATGAGGAAAAATCATGTGGTGATTGCAGGGACAGTAGACAACTCTTACGAGCCATCCCGGACAAAGCGACTCCCGACCGACGGACAGGGGTGAGGCCATGGCCCTAAAAAGAGGCCAACCGTCAGACAGTGGTGGGCCAACGGTCCTAAGAGAGAAAGGCGTTGGGCTCACTGGTAGGAGCGGTTGGTGGGCCAACAGGCCTAGAGAGAGGACATTGGGCCCCAGATTATACGGCATTGAGCTCACTGGCAGGGACGGTTGGGGGTGTTCAAAGTTGATAGCCAATCCAAATGAAAGGCGGATTCGGGGTCTCATGGATTTGATAGCCAGTCCGTCTGGTTCCCGGTTAGAGAAGAAGGGAGCGGAGTCTCACAATTGGTATCAGAGCCAAGATTAGCTAACCAGCTCTGACCCGGGTAGCGTCTTGGGACGTGGTTGAGAATTCGAGGACGAATTCTTTGGAAGTCGAGGAGAATTGTGACATCCTGATTTCCGGTATATGCGAAAAAGGCTTATAAGAATTGATTTGGCTACCTATGTCATCAAAGTGCACTTATCTTTTCCGGTCAAGTGTCTTGAGAGAACTCTAGAGTTAAGCGTGCTGATGATTGAGTAATCTCAGGATGGGTGACCTACCGGAAAGAAGTCTGCTGTACCGTGCGAGTGAGGACATAGCACGGAGAAAGATCACGTGGTGATTGCAGGGACAGTAGACAACTCTTACAAGCCTCCCGGACCAAGCGATTCCCGACCGTCAGACAGGGGTGAGCCCATGGGCCTAAAAAGAGGCCAACCATCGGAGAGTGGTGGGCCAAAGGTCCTAAGAGAGAAAGGCTATGGGCTCACTGGTAGGGGCGGTTGGTGGGCCAACGGGTCTAGAGAGAGGATGTTGGGCCCCAGATTATACGGCATTAGACTCACTGGTAGGGGCGATTGGGGGCGTTCAAAGTTGATAGCCAATCCAGATGAAAGGCGGATTCGGGGTCTCATGGATTTGATAGCCGGTCTGTCTGGTTCCCGGTTAGGAAAGAAGGGAGCAGGGTCTCACAATTGGTATCAGAGCCAAGGTTAGCTAACCGGCTCTGACCCGGGTAACGTCTTGGGACGTGGTTGAGAATTCAAGGACGAATTCCTTGGAAGTCGGGGAGAATTGTGACATCCTGATTTCCGGTATATGCGAAAAAGGCTTATAAGAATTGATTTGACTACCTATGTCATCAAAGTGCACTTATCTTTTCTGGTCGAGTGTCTTGAGAGAACTCCAGAGTTAAGTGTGCTGATGCTTGAGTAATCTCAGGATGGGTGACCTACCGGGAAGTAGTCTGCGGTACCGTGCGAGTGAGGACATAGCACGGAGAAAGATCACGTGGTGATTGCAGGGACAATAGACAACTCTTACAAGCCTCCCGGAACAAGCGATTCCCGACCGTCAGACAGGGGTGAGCCCATGGGCCTAAAAAGAGGCCAACCATCGGAGAGTGGTGGGCTTCCGGTCCTAAGAGAGAAAGGCTATGGGCTCACTGGTAGGGGCGGTTGGTGGGCCAACGGGCCTAGAGAGAGGATGTTGGGCCCCAGATTATACGGCATTAGACTCACTGGTAGGGGCGGTTGGGGGCGTTCAAAGTTGATAGCCAATCCAGATGAAAGGCAGATTCGGGGTCTCATGGATTTGATAGCCGGTCTGTCTGGTTCCCGGTTAGGAAAGAAGGGAGCAGGGTCTCACAATTGGTATCAGAGCCAAGGTTAGCTAACCGGCTCTGACCCGGGTAACGTCTTGGGACGTGGTTGAGAATTCAAGGACGAATTCCTTGGAAGTCGGGGAGAATTGTGACATCCTGATTTCCGGTATATGCGAAAAAGGCATATAAGAATTGATTTGACTACCTATGTCATCAAAGTGCACTTATCTTTTCTGGTCGAGTGTCTTGAGAGAACTCCAGAGTTAAGCGTGCTGATGCTTGAGTAATCTCAGGATGGGTGACCTACCGGGAAGTAGTCTGCGGTACCGTGCGAGTGAGGACATAGCACGGAGAAAGATCACGTGGTGATTGCAGAGACAGTAGACAACTCTTACAACCCTCCCGGACCAAGCGTGTCCCGACTGTCGGACAGGGGTGAGCCCATAGGCCTAAAAAGAGGCCAACCGTCGGAGAGTGGTGGGCCAACGGTCCTAAGAGAGAAAGGCGTTGGGCTCACTGGTAGGGGCAGTTGGTGGGCCAACGGGCCTAGAGAGAGGATGTTGGGCCACATATTATACGGCATTGGACTCACTGGTAGGGATGGTTGGGGGCGTTCAAAGTTGATAGCCAATCTAGATGAAAGGCGGATTCGAGGTCTCATGGATGTGATAGCCGGTCCGTCTGGTTCCCGGTTAAGAAAGAAGGGAGCAGGGTCTCACAATTGGGATCAGAGCCAAGGTTAGCTAACCGGCTCTGACCCGGGTAACGTCTTGGGACGTGGTTGAGAATTCAAGGACGAATTCCTTGGAAGTCGGGGAGAATTGTGACATCCTGATTTCTGGTATATGCGAAAAAAGGCTTATAAGAATTGATTTGGCTACCTATGTCATCAAAGTGCACTTATCTATTCCGATTAAGTGTCTTGAGAGAACTCCAGAGTTAAGCGTGCTGATGCTTGAGTAATCTTAGGATGGGTGACCTACCGGGAAGTAGTCTGCGGTACCGTGCGAGTGAGGACATAGCACGGAGAAAGATTACGTGGTGATTGCAGGGACAGTAGACAACTCTTACAAGCCTTCCGAACCAAGCGACTCCCGACCGTCTGACAGGGGTGAGCCCGTGGGACTAAAAAGAGGCCAACCGTCAGAGAGTGGTCGGCCAACGGTCCTAAGAGAGAATGGCGTTGGGCTCACTGGTAGGGGCAGTTGGTGGGCCAACGGGCCTAGAGAGAGGATGTTGGGCCACAGATTATACGGCATTGGACTCACTGGTAGGGACGGTTGGGGGCGTTCAAAGTTGATAGCCAATCTAGATGAAAGGCGGATTCGAGGTCTCATGGATTTGATAGCCGGTCTATCTGGTTCTCGGTTAGGAAAGAAGGGAGCAGGGTCTCACAATTGGTATTAGAGCCAAGGTTAGCTAACTGGCTCTGACCCGGGTAACGTCTTGGGACGTGGTTGAGAATTCGAGGACGAATTCTTTGGAAGTCGGGGAGAATTGTGACATCCTGATTTTTGGTATATACGAAAAAAGGCTTATAAGAATTGATTTGGCTACCTATGTCATCAAAGTGCACTTATCTTTTCCGGTCAAGTGTCTTGAGAGAACTCCAGATTTAAGCGTGCTGATGCTTGAGTAATCTCAGGATCGGTGCCCTACCGGGAAGTAGTCTGCGGTACCGTGCGAGTGAGGACATAGCACGGAGAAAGATCACGTGGTGATTGCAGGGACAGTAGACAACTCTTACATGCCTCCCGGACCAAGCGACTCCCGACCGTCGGACAGGGGTGAGCCCATGGGACTAAAAAGAGGCCAACCGCCGGAGAGTGGTGGGCCAACGGTCCTAAAAGATAAAGGCGTTGGGCTCACTGGTAGCGGTGGTTGGTGGGCCAACGGGCCTAGAGAGAGGATGTTGGGCCACAGATTATACGTCATTGGACTCACTGGTAGGGGCGGTTGGGGGCGTTCAAAGTTGATAGCCAATCCAGATGAAAGGCGGATTCGGGTCCTCATGGATTTGATAGCCGGTCTGTCTGGTTCCCGGTTAGGAATGAAGGGAGCAGGGTCTCACAATTGGTATCAGAGCCAAGGTTAGCTAACCGGCTCTGATCTGGGTAGCCTCTTGGGACGTGGTTGAGAATTTGAGGTCGAATTCCTTGGAAGTCGGGGAGAATTGTGACATCCTGATTTCCAGTATATGTGAAAAAAGGCTTATAAGAATTGATTTGGCTACCTATGTCATCAAAGTGCACTTATCTTTTCTGGTGAAGTGTCTTTAGAGAACTCCAGAGTTAAGCGTGCTGATGCTGGAGTAATCTCAGGATGGGTGACCTACCGGGAAGTAGTCTGCAGTACCGTGCGAGTGAAGACAAAGCATGAGGAAAAATCATGTGGTGATTGCAGGGACAGTAGACAACTCTTACGAGCCATCCCGGACCAAGCGACTCCCGACCGACGGACAGGGGTGAGGCCATGGCCCTAAAAAGAGGCCAACCGTCAGACAGTGGTGGGCCAACGGTCCTAAGAGAGAAAGGCGTTGGGCTTACTGGTAGGAGCGGTTGGTGGGCCAACAGGCCTAGAGAGAGGACATTGGGCCCCAGATTATACGGCATTGAGCTCACTGGCAGGGACGGTTGGGGGTGTTCAAAGTTGATAGCCAATCCAAATGAAAGGCGGATTCGG
>NW_006256909.1:19345855-19353393 GCF_000478725.1 Eutrema salsugineum | reverse complement strand
TCATGGATTTGATAGCCAGTCCGTCTGGTTCCCGGTTAGAGAAGAAGGGAGCAGAGTCTCACAATTGGTATCAGAGCCCAAGATTAGCTAACCAGCTCTGACCCGGGTAGCGTCTTGGGACGTGGTTGAGAATTCGAGGACGAATTTTTTGGAAGTAGAGGAGAATTGTGACATCCTGATTTCCGGTATATGTGAAAAAGGCTTATAAGAATTGATTTGGCTACCTATGTCATCAAAGTGCACTTATCTTTTCCGGTCAAATGTCTTTAGGGAACTCCAGAGTTAAGCATGCTGATGCTGGAGTAATCTCAGGATGGGTGACCTACCGGGAAGTAGTATGCGGTACCGTGCAAGTGAGGACAAAGCACGGAGAAAAATCATGTGGTGATTGCAGGGACAGTAGACAACTCTTACGAGCCTCTCGGACCAAGCGACTCCCGACCGTCGGACAGGGGTGAGCCCATAGACCTAAAAAGAGGCCAACCGTCTAGTGGTGGGCCAACGGTTCTAAGAGAGAAAGGCGTTGGACTCACTGGTAGGAGCGGTTGGTGGGCCAACGGGCCTAGTGAGAGGACGTTGGGCCCTAGATTATACGGCATTGAGCTCACTGGTAGGGACGGTTGGGGGCGTTCAAAGTTGATAACCAATCCAGATGAAAAACAAATTCGGGGTCTCATGGATTTGATAGCCGGTCCGTTTGGTTCCCGGTTAAGGAAAAAGGGAGCGGGATCTCACAGAATTCCTTGAGAGTTAGAATAGATTCATAGACCCGGTCGACTATGGAGATGATTCCGTACTACAATTCGGTGGCAGAACTTTAGGCCACCCTTGAGGAAATGCACAAAGTGCCGTAGCGAATCGAGTAACTCTGGAAACATGTGTAAAATCTTTCACTAATTTAACTATGTCATGGTGAAAATCTTGCCAGAATTTTTAATAAAATTTACTGGTTATGGAAATTCCATCGGATCCTGAAGCTTTATGTGGGTTAATATCAAAAATGGCTTCCCTAATCTGTACTACCTGGGACTCTTTCATCTCCAGGGACTCTTTCATCGCCTCCGTGGCCTAATTGCCCTTAACTGCTCCGTCATTTTAGTCTCAGGTAAAATTAGCCTACTGATTGAACGAATTTGCGTTTGTTTGTAGCAAGATTTGTGTTGTTTCCTTGGTGGGTCTGTTGTTTATGCAGTGTTTTGTATTGTTGTCACTGTGAGGCATAGTTATGGGAGAAGCATGAGTGATCAAAATCGATGCTTTGCTCTAAGGAATGTTTTTTCTTATGCTGACTTGACTTAATTGTAGATGCTTCGGTTCCTGGAATCCAAGTACCGACTTACAGGTGTCGATTAAATCAAGATTCGAGGTACAATGGTGCCAAATGAGGCACTAGTGCTATTAGGCATATGATTGCTAGTTCTTGGGGTTATTTTTTCGATTTAATGCTTTATTGGTAAAGCCAGGTCGCTGACGATGGCATTGAGCCTAGAAAAGAGACTTCATTCAAAAGAAATATGGGGTCTGATTTCTCCTGCATGATTAAAGAGGCGAAAGTTATTGCTTCAACACTGGGGATACTTTGTTTAGACGGGTAATTCTTTCAAAAGTGAAAAACTTTACTGACAATGAGAACAAGTTTGCAACACATAGGTCAAGTTTGGTTTGAGTGTTTGTTTTACTTAGGCCAAGTTTGCAATTTTACAAGTATATCAAAATACAGATCCTCTTCTCTTTCAAATGCAGGGTTGAGGAAGCTGAGGCACAATGTGCTCTGTTAAACCTGATATCCTTGTGTAAGAAAATTTTTTGCAGCTTTTAATTAGTTTCTTGTTCGTCATGCTCTTAACTTAATAGTCAATAATGAATTATGGTTTTCATGATCAGACGTCTGCTTTAGCTCTGATTCAGATATCTTTCTTTTTGGCGCAAAGACTGTCTACAGAGAGATATGCCTTGGTGAGTGGAAAGAGACTCTTTAGCAGTCTTGGTGTTTCTTTTATCTTCCTATATTGTTAGTGGTATGAGCTATGAACTAATAATCTGCCAATGAACTAGGTGAGGGAGGTTACGTTGTTTGCTATGAGATGGAAGACATCAAGAACAAGCTTGGGCTTGGACGGAACTCATTGGTAACTTAACGAACCTCTTCTAGTCTTAGCTTTACATACCTAACCCTGATGTTTCATTTGCACGACGCTGCACTGTGTTATTATGAAATGGTTTGATCGGCAAAAGCATGACTGCTGAAACATTTTTGGAAATGCTGAGTGGGATGTGAAGCATATGCATCATGTGGTATGTGGTATGTAAGAAAATGAGCTGAGTGTGGACGACTACGATTCTCAAAGACTGACATGATGTTTTGATATTATGTTTTTTTTTGAACAATTATATTTTTGCTGTATTTGTTAAATTCTTTTTAATTTAAATTTAAATTATATAAGCTAATTTTGTTGATTTAAAATTTTGTTGAATAAAATATGGTAATAGTTTATGATAAAAATGTGACTACAGCGGTAATGAATTGTGTTGATTCTCTAACTATAAATTAGTCACTAATTATGACGGTTTTTGTGAAACTATTTTGATCGTAATTTATGATGATTTTTTGATTTAAATATAGTAATAGTTTGTGACAGATATGTGACAATTTTTTGTCATAATTTGTTGCGTAATTGTGACAATATTTTTCGACATTAATTGTGTCGTTTTTATAACTGTTTAAAGGTCGTCACAAAATATTACGAATTGTTACAGTTATTATTAGTGACAAACTGTTGTAACGTTTTTTTAACGAAAATAAGATTGTGATTATTTTATTGTGATGTTTTGTAAATTGTGATATTTTCGTCACAATAGAAAATTTGTGACGAAATATATATATATATATATATATATGTATATATATATATAATTGTAACAGTAATCAATTTTTTTTTGTAGTGAAATATAAATGTGTGTAAATCTATAATATTATTTGCGAAGTCAAAAATCTATATGTCGTTCTCAGAGTAATTTTATGTGTATTTTTATGCTGATATGTCATATGCTTTTTTTTATGCGTTGACATGGCGGTTTGTTTAATTATCATTAATTGTTCATTAAACTAATGTGGATGTAAATTATTTCATATTTGAACCAATAATTTTCGATGTTTGATTAACATACATGGGCTCCACAAGTATAATGTGTGTCAATGATAAATGTATTAATAGTAAAAAAGAAGAAAAAAGACCTTCCATGAATGAATGTTTTTGATACCAAATAGAAGTAATGATTGGAGTGATCACATAATCACTAAAACTTAAACCGGTACTATCATATATTGGTATAGATCTAATATCAAGTCTACCATTTAACCCTAAAATCAACAAAATAAAAATGTATATCATTTAACCCTTTCTTTGGCATCTTTTGGTTTATTTTTTATCATCAAGAATTTTATTTTAACGACCATAGTTTGACCAATTTTGGTTTAGTTTTTTTTTATTTTTATTTGGTTTAGTTAGTTTATAATTAACGCATATCGTGATACTGTAAAATTTTGAAGCGATGGAAATTTGAACTCGGACTGAAATTCAACTAACACTGCATTACGTACATCACTTGATAAATTTTTATATGTTAATAATTATTTGAACCTGCAGAAACCAGCCACAAGACCAAAGAGAAGAGAATTCATCTGGTTGGTCTGCTAATCAAGCAGCCAAAGTTGAGCATCTCTGATATTTAAATAGAAGAAGGAACAGTGAGAGTGAGATGTTACAAAAGAGTTAGATGGTACAGCATCATATAGTGGTAGAAGAAGCTCTGGTGAGAGCTAAGGAATGAGGCGGAGAGGGAAGGCGATAACCAAGCTTTTGTAACGACTATTAGAGCTCTCTTCTCACTGTATTCTCGTAATTAAAAGAAAAACAAAGTTAAGTTGACTGTAGCCCGTTGGGATATGAATTTTGGGATCATTCAATTGTTCATCAAAATATTCAATAAATAGATAAAAGAAATTGATTTCTAAAAGTTGTAAAGCAGAATTCATTTTTTTGTATGGTGTAACATGTATCGGCATGTGGCAATTTTGAACGAGAGACAATTGAGAGTTCCGGCTAGGAAGAACGTATAGCTAAATTAAAAGAATAAAAGAGAGAATGAGAATAGGAATCAGACAAGACTAAACCATTGTGAAATATATCTTTCATGAATGAAAATTAAAAGAAGAAGAACATGCTGGATATATTTGAAAAAGAACCAAGGGAGATCTAATTAATTATTAATATATATATATATATATATATAGAGAGAGAGAGAGAGAGAGCTTTCAAGGATATGTAAGTTCTCGATTCTATATCGTCATTAGTTTGTCTCTTCATATTTCTAATTTCAATTTCATCTGGTTGACAAATACTGTAAGTTTAAGCTTTCATATAGTTTTTTTGAGTTAATGCATGAAACTATCCTCCTAAGCATGGTTTATTGCCAGAGTATCCTTGGATAAGTCTACCTTGCTAGACTATCCTTAATAAGCTTGTCAAAGTCCATTTTAACCCGAGGATACATAGTATTACAGAATTGCCATTTTTAGTTATATTGTTTTATTTTTAAAGAGATATTAATAAAAATAGAAATAGGTTAAGTTAAGATTGGGGAGTCTTGTTGGTTTCTGAAAAAAAAAGAATGATAGCGGCGACGAGTGCGACGGCGAAAGCGAAAAGGAACGAACGAACTTTCTCGACCAGATTCCGGCGGAGATTGAAGGTTTTCCGGTAAGATCTTCTTCCTCACACTTCTATGTTCTTTCCTCTTTGTTTACAGAAGTTTCTGCACCGTTCAAAGCATCTGCAGAGTTCGACGACGACTTCTAGGGTTCGAGTTGTCTGCAGATTTCGAGGAGTTGCCAGAATTACTTTCCGAAAATTACCTTGCGGCGCTAGTATTCGACAGCGAGGATTAGACAGCGAAAATTACCTTGCGGCGCCGTTTTTGTTCGGTAAACTCTAACCCTAATTTTTTGTTTGCATGTATTAGGGAAATTCCTGGTGGGTTAGAGGAAATCCGGTGAGGGTGAAGATCTGCGGTGAGTTAGGGTTATATTATGGTCGATTTATTGTTAATTATGCAGAGTTTTTGTTATTGGTATATAAAATGAGTAGTAGACTTGTTTCTATAAAGAGTAGTATACTTGTTCATAAATGAGAAAGAGTAGTAGACTTGTTCGAAAACGCAGAAAGAGTAGTAGACTTGTTCAGTAAAGATAGAGTTTAGTTTAGTAGACTTGTTCATAAATGATTGAGAGTGGTAGACATGTTCAGTAAAGATAGAGTTTAGTTTAGTAGACTTGTTCATAAATGATTGAGAGTGGTAGACATATTCGTATAGTGAGTGGTAGACTTGTTCGTAAATGATTGAGGAGTGGTAAACATATACGTATAGAGAGTGGTAGACTTGTTTGTAATTGATTAAGAATGGTAGACTAATTCTTATTACATATATGCAGAGATGGCCTCTTCTAGCAAGACGAAGGAGTACCCATCCACACTATTTCCGCCTAGGAGATCACCTCTGCAGAAGAAGAGTTTTCATAAATGATTGAGAGTGGTAGACTTATTTTGTATGTCAAACAGTTATGACGGTAGACTTGTTATGTCTAACCCTGACGAAGGTAGACTTTTATTGCTTTGTACGTCGAACCCTAACGACGGAAGACTTCTATGGAGGATTCTTTTAGGACATGTTGATGAACTAGACTTTAAAAAGACCATGATTTTTTTTGGCATGATGTTGGTTCTTTGAAAGTTTGGTATATTTAATGTTAAAACGGTTAATTATTGGAATATTTTGCATCAATTAGGTTGACAACAATTTTTTTTAAAAAGTACGACGATACAAGTACTAGAAGAGAGTACAAAAATGAAGCAAGTGTTACAAGTCTAACAAACCGATTATTACAAGAGAGTAGAAAATTTAGGCTTTACATGTGATGCGATTATGTCCACTTTTACCACAAGTAGAGCATTTAGGCATCTGTCTTGGACGTTTGTTCGCTGTCGCGATCTCGAATGCACTCTTAATGCGTGTCTTCTTTGGTCTGCCTAGAGGATTGCGAACGAAAGGAGGATGAAAATTTTTGTTAGCCACTTCTTCTGGCACTGGTAGTGCTATATCTCTTGGCATTACACTTCCTGCGTAAGCATGTTGCAAGCAATTTGTTTGGTAGTAGGGATGGCATAGGGAGATTCGTGAAGTTTTTCTTGCTTCCGCAGCGGCTATGACATGTACACAATGGATTTTATCAAGATCAAACCGACGGCAGGTACATGTTTTTTCCTTCAAATTGACAACATGGGCAGAAGTTGTGCCAATAACCTCTGACCGATCTGCGTCAATAACTTGCACAGCCAAAAGTTTGGCATCTTCAACCCTGATCTGCTTATGAAACATGTGAATAAGTCTACTACAAATGCTACTTCAAATAATATGTCTACTATAAAATATAAATAAGTATACTACAAGTGGTTATTCAAATAACTTGTCTACCTTAAAATATGAATTTTCAAGTATAACACTTCGACGGCTGCAACCCTGATCGAAGAAGATGACACAATCGGTTTTTTTGTAATATTTACGAACAAATTTGGGCAAAAATGTCTTTTCAAATTTTTAAAAAGTCAAATGTCTACTATAAACCAGCTTCATAAGTCTACCATCACCAAAATAATTATAAGTCTACTAAACATTGGTTTGGAGGATACTTGAGTAATCCTCCCTAGTTTTTTTGGTAATGGTTGTCTTATACAATTATAGAAACAAAAATAAAGTTGTCTGCAAAAAGGAAAAGAAAACAGAAACATAAGAAGAGGAGAAAAAGGCAATTCAAACATAAAGAAGAAGAAAACAAAGTTGGTGATGAAAGTCAAAAAAGACGAACATAGAGATGAATAAAATCATGGGGAATAAGAAAAACATGGGCAACACGAATTAATGAAGATGAATAAGGGTAAATCGATTAAGAAGTTAGAGTTGAAGAAGAAAACAAAAGAAGAAAAAAGGAAAAAAGGAAGATTAGGAAAATCAAGTAAAACAAGAAGAAAAAAAACTGGAAGATGAAGTAGAACAAGGTGAATATGAAAAAAAGACATATAAAAACAAGATAAAGAAAAGTTTGGATAAGACAAAGAAGATCAAAAATAATTAAAATGCAGAGGATGAAGAAGACTAATTGAAACAGAAAAAGTATAGAGGAAGAAGATAATACAATAATGTTGAAGAAAAAAAAACGATGACAAAAAAATAGGAAAATACAAGGAAGACAAGAACCAAACAATAAAGAAGAGGAAGAAAAAGAGAAGACACAATAGAAGAAGAAGAAGTATAAGTCAGAGACATTGATGAAGATGAAAGAAAAGTGTGAAGAAAAACTCGAAGTCAAAGAAGATGAAGAAGAGAAAAGAATTGACGAGGAAGAAGAAAATCTGAAAGATGGATACGAGGAAAAAGAGAAACAAAAAAAAAGAAGAATAAAGAAAAGGCGAAGAAAGAAAAAT
>NW_006256909.1:19103207-19340139 GCF_000478725.1 Eutrema salsugineum | reverse complement strand
ATGAATTTACGGAAGAAAAAGAAGACAAAGGGATTGAAATGAAAAAAAAAGATTACAAATAGATATCAGACAAAAGAATAAGGAAGATACAAAGAAAAAAAATGAAAGATAAAAAATAGTAAGAAAAGTATAACAAAGCAAAAAGTAGAAAAGAAATAGACAAATCTTGAAGAAATAGAAGTAATAAGAAGAGAAGAAAAGAAGAGATGAGGAATAAGAAAATTGAAAAACGTAAGAGGAAGAAGAATAAAAAGTATACGACTATTGAAAAAAAGAATGAAACAACAAGGGCGAAGAAAATCCAAATGTTGAATTATAGAGGGAAAAGAGATGGATGAAGTTAATGAAGAAGAAGAATGGACAACCAAAGAAGAAGATTGAATAAAAATAAAATTAGAATAAGATAATTAAAGACAAGATGAAAATGTTGAAGAATAAGATGTGGAAGAAGATGTGATTTTGGAGAAAAAAAACTATATACAATCTTAGAGAATAAGTTAAGTGACAATCTAATGATGTTAGTCCCAACCCAACTCATAAATTTTCGGGTTAGTTTCTTTCACATATGTTTCACGTGGATGTTCTAATATTTTGGGTTTATTACATAAAGTTTTGTTTTCATTTTGAAACCTCTAGATCCACGCAAGACGCGGACTAATCACCTAGTTGCTTTGTATGATTTTATTTATATTTGTATTTTTATATTTTTAAAAATTATATTTATTTATCTTTTTATAATAATAGTTATTTTAAAAAAAATTAGATATTCACATCTAAATATCATCAGTTCATCACATTTTAGTATATGTATATTCACTTATAAATATTTAAAATAATTAAAGTTTAATATACTTTATTTTCTTCGCAATTTTGCCCGGGGGGATTCGAAACCTAGTTCCAGTAAAAACAATATCAAATACGAAGAAAAATAAAGTAGATTTAGTGATCCTGTATTTATTGGAAAACATCAAATAATTTTAACTCTCTTTTTTTATTATATATATTTCTCAGTATAAGTAGGTATATATATATATACCTCATTATGTATACTAATTTTGTATTCTCAATTTGATATCAATTTCAGAATACTGTAGTTGGATGAAATGGAAACAGTTTAAAAGTGAAATCGCCATGTTTAGGCAACCAACAGACTTTTAAAAAAAATACCAATCCAATGAGTGAAAAATTTTAATTTCCTAAAACCACGACCTGGTTAAATCTGGTTTTGGTTAATTTTAAAGAACCAAACGATCAGCTTTCGGTTTGAAGATTTTCTTATCAGTTTCTTCTGAATTTTCCTGGAAGAGGAGACTTGTGAACGAGATCTAGCACGGACCTCTTCGTGTCGTCGTCGCGGAGAAGAATTGCGAAAGAGGCAAAGGAGCTTCATAAACCCTTATAGATCGAGTTTCTTTCTCCATTTCAGACGACGAGAAAAGAAAGGAAAACGCATCGAAGATGAACATTTTCAGATTAGCAGGTGATATGACTCACCTGGCCAGTGTTCTTGTCTTGCTTCTCAAGATCCACACCATCAAATCCTGCGCGGGTATGTTCATCTTCTATCTTTATTTTTCGAAATTCAGAATCGATTAGCGAGTGGTGTTGTATGTTTTCTGGTGCATTTTAGGCTCGCTCCTATCTCATTTTCCTTTATGGTGTGAAATTCTCGATTCGATTCCTAATTTTCTGGAATTAAACCTGTCGCGTTAACAGAGAAATCCCAAATTTCATTCGAATTCTTGTAATCATCTGCCAAAGTTGTTTCTGATCCGATTTAGATGATTGGATTTGAGCCACTTTGATTGAACTTTAAGTATTTTTGTAGGGAGCTTTGATTAGATTAGCATAGCATACTTTTCTCAAGCTTATGAGAATTCACTTTCTTTGGCATCTGCAGGTGTTTCACTGAAGACTCAAGAACTCTATGTCATTGTCTTTGCGACCCGATATTTGGATATTTTTACGAGTTTCGTGTCTATCTACAACAGTCTTATGAAGTTGATATTCTTAGGAAGTTCGTTTTCGATAGTTTGGTACATGAGGTACCATAAGGCTGTCCACAGGACTTATGATAGGGAGCAAGATACCTTTCGTCATTGGTTTCTCATGCTTCCATGCATACTCCTAGCTCTTCTGATTCATGAAAAGTTTACCTTCTTTGAGGTAAGAAACAATCTGTGTCATCTTAGTCTCCGGGAAATTTTTATTTGTAGGCTTGATACATTTATTGGGTGCTATTTGTAATCTTCTCTATAAAATCAGGTCATGTGGACTTTTTCACTGTACTTGGAGGCTGTTGCAATACTTCCTCAGCTTGTTCTGCTGCAGAGGACTAGAAATATCGACAACTTGACAGGACAATACATATTTCTCCTTGGGTATACATAACTCTATTGACTAGACTCATACTTCAATTTCAGACATTTCATTTCTACTCTTATCTTGTTGTTAAAACAATGTGATAAATTGCTATCTATTTTGTTTCTTGAACGTATTTAGAGTTTCATATTTGATATTCAGATTACGTCGTCTTGTTTCAGGGGATACCGTGGATTCTACATTCTCAACTGGATTTACCGTTATTTCACTGAACCACACTATGTTCACTGGATAAGTATGACTAATTACCTCTCTCAACCTTCTATGTCAAGTTCCCAATTTGGGAACATTATAGCATCTGTCATATGTGTGCCTACTTAGATTAGTGAACTCTTTACCGCATAACATCATCAATTCGTCATCATTTAGTGTTTCTTCGATATATGTGCCTACATCAGATGCTCAATGCTCATGAATTAACAGTTAAGCTGAAATTATGTGTAATCTGTGTTGTAGCATGGATCTCTGGGCTCGTTCAAACATTGCTCTACGCCGATTTCTTCTACTATTACTTCCTAAGGTAACACAAAACCTCCTTCTTTCGCCTCTTATGTTCAGAAATGAAATACAGAATTCTTGACTATGGTTTGGTGGTTTTATCATCACAGCTGGAAAAACAATAAAAAGCTGCAGCTACCGGCTTAGTCTCTAATTTTCCGATTCTTGGGAAGCAAATTTGGTATTGCGCACTGGAAGTTTGGGATTAATCAATCAGTGGGCGGGGCTTACTTGTTATATAGAAGAGAAGGTTATATAGAATTGTAAACTCTCTAGTAATCTAACTTGTTAAATTTGTTGTACTTCTTCTTGTTTTCCCTTCAAGGGCAGTGTTCTAAATTTCTTTACCGAACATTAAACCATCCACAACCAGGCAATGTAAACTATTTATCTTTTTTCAAATTGCGATCGATCCAAGTTGTGTAATTGATGTATGATCCAAAGAGCCAAGGCTACATCAGCTAATCTCAAAGGTTGACAAGCGATGATAGCAGAAATGGTGGAAGGTAGAGACGGAGTCTACATGGTGGCTGAACCACGAATACACCAACTTAATATAAGGGGTAACCATGCAAGGAGAAGAAAACTCAGAAATTCTAAAGTACAAGCCGACACCACACAACATCAGAAATCCAAAAACAAAGTACATTGCTTTAGAACAAGTTTCTATAAAGAAAACTCAACGTTTTTCTAGTTGGTAGTTTCGCGTAAGACCATTTGAAAGGTGATGTTGGCTCTGGTAAATTCGGGTCTCCTTGGGTCGGGTCATGGGTCGTCGTAGGACATTGATGGGTGAAGGATCCACGTTAAATGCATTGCTAGTTGGGCTTGAGAACTTGTCTAATACCACCTGATGATTTAGTTGGAAATCACTAAGGGGGCCAGGGAGTGTATTTAATCTATCAGAGAGGATTTCGAAAGATTGAAGTTTTAACAAGGTTTTAGATGATTTGATTGAATTAGGTAAGTTTTTATGATTTGTTTTTAAAATTTTACTAGAATACTCGCCCACATGTCTTGCTTAATTTGTCATTTATTTAATTTTATGCTATGATTTTTCGTATATATTGCAACATGTAATAACAAAAATACATTTCACTTGTCCTAAAAGAGTTTTGATGTAACATCCCGACCTTCAGTTAACCAAAGATCGGATGTTACTAGTTCCTAATTCCGGTTTAATTAGATTAAACCATTTCTTTTAATTATTCTTTTGATAAACCTTTTTTTTAATCTCTTCTTAAAAACCCATTAAGCCCAACCCATCTAATTAATCTAAATATAAATAGCTTTCTTATTTCTTAAAACCCTAATTAATCATTCTAATCCTAAGAAACTCAAACCTAGCCACCTTTTCTCTCCTTCTCCTTCTCCTTCTCTCAGCCATGCCATCCTCTCTCTCTCTCTCTCTTGGCTGCCTCTCTCTCTTGTTCTTCTTTCTCTCTCATCATCCTCTTCTTCCCTAGCCGCCACCTTCCATGACGTTTTCCCAGCGAACCGCGAGGATCCACGAGATGAGGGAACTTTCAATCTGTAGCCCCGAGTGTCAGCTTTCTAAGGATACCGAGTTCATCCAGATCGGAGATCTGTGCCATGAGATATCGCCATTTTGGTGTGAGATGTCCAGATCTGCAATTCTAGCTAAGGTGAGGATTAGATCTAGGTCTTTCTTCTTATCCCTTTATCTTCTTCTGGTGTGTTGAGTCTAGATCTAGTGGGACAGGTCTGTCTTCATGTGCATCTAGGCAGATCCATATATATAACTAATAAGATCTAAGATCTCATTAGAGGAAGAACCAACATGATTGATTAATAACCATGTTGATTGGTTAGTAATTGGTAGAAGTTCTAAAGGTCATAGTCTGTTTCTGGTAGTGATGTGCCGAATGCAGGCTTGTTTGCTGGGTTATGTGCTGTTTGTGTGACCGTGGCAATAATCCATTCGTCCGCTAGAGTGACGACCAACGGGGCTGTCCATGTGGCATGCCGGATTTGACTGTCTGTGTGACAGGGTCTTTGCCTGTGTGACAGGGTGTCTATCTATATGACAAGGTGAAATGTCGACATGTGTCCGAGTGACAAGGTGGTTTGGCCTATTGAGATACGGGACGGAGACATCACATGTTTGTTAGTTGCTTGTGCACTTGTAGAGTGCTTGTGCACTTGTAGAGTGCTTGTTTGGTTTCATTGGATTTATTTTTAATATGTTGGTGGAAATCTTCTTATCTTATATATAATAGTTGCTGAACTCTCTCCAGTTTTGCGACACGTCAGTATCTGTGAGAGTGACACGTGGCACCAATAGAAAAAACATTTACTTTCCGTCATCCTCTCTCCCTCTTCTCACTTACGTTGACCGATCAAACAGTTACAATTCATTGCCTCCTCTTCCTCTTCTCTAATAGTTTTTAACGGCTCATGGATATAAATAACCATAAGGTTCCACTTTGTTCATTGAGAGTCCTTTCTGATCCAGTACAAAAAAACTTTTCGATCTAAAACCATTTTTTCAACCTCTCATTTTTCTCCTCTGAATCACCCAATCTCGATCTTAAACCCAAGAACAATGGCGGCTTTAGCACCTCGAATCCTCATAAGCTGATTGACGGTATGAAAACAGAGGAAGACAGAGACTCTCTATTACAGTCCCCAACGACCTTGACGAGAAGAATCTTTTGCCCAAACATGCTTCTTCATAAAACACTCTGATTCTTCTCCCTCAATCTCAGTGGATCTCCAATTGGTAATTATTCACAACCAATACACTCATTTTTTCCATATTTATTATCTCAGTGGTATTTCTGTTCAAGCTACACCGACAAAGAACTCAATGACATAAGTCATATAACAGAGGAAAATCTATTGCAGCTGAAGTATGGCCCTACATCTGTTTCGGTATATGTCGAGGTAAAAGCATAATTGATCTCCTTTCGTTCTCTCAAACTAAATTAGCGCTGTTTTATTTAATATTTTTGGAAGCCAGTGAAGCAGATATGAGCAACAGTACACAAGTAAATTACCAAAGAACACACTTATGAGGTAATTTTATGCTTTTCTTTTCATCTTGACGAGTGAATGTGTGCTCTTTCTTAATTAGTAACTTTCCCTGTTTCAATATTTTGGGTTTCACTGCTAATTGAATCTTGTGTTTATCTTTTATTGGCTCCAATTCTGCCCTGAAATCTATTGAAATTTATTTCTTATGCAGAGGCTCTCCACACCATAAAGAGAGAAATGGTTGTGGCTACATGAGGTTTGTGCACTTCTCTTTTGTAAAGTTACTTCTATAAGCAGTTTTTTAATGTAGAACTTCTATAATAGATTATTTAGCAAATGGAAGTCTTAAAGCTGTTTTACATTTTTGTTGATTTTGGGCTGTACAGTCTCTGTAACTTGTGTGAATTCTCACATGTGCTTGCTTCTTCTCGGTAGATGTTAAATTTTTTTTAAAAAAACTTCTACTGTAGGTAAGTAGATCCAGAAGTATTCTTTACAGATAACTTATTAAGGGAATGATCCACTTCCAATGGGAACATTAGAAGAAAGCTATTAAATTTTCTTCACAAATAATTACACCTCTCACTGTGGCTTTTAACCAGGTGTGTGTATGAAAACTATAGCTATCGTACGTTATTTAGCGTATTGATATTCAAATATTTAGTTATCTATTCTTTATAGAATAAAAAAAATTCTATATTAAGCTTTTGTATTTATTGGCTTTGTATCTAACTATAGTAATATGATATATTATATGAAAGAAAGGTTATTAAAACGTGACCCACACATTTCTTTTTATGTAATCGAGACATCGATTTGATTTGATATTAGTTTGAATTACTTGATAACTTGACACAGGCCAGTGGTTGATGAATTTGGGACAGTGATTAATTGCACTCGAAGAGTACCTTTCGTCAAGTAGAGATACTGCAAGAAGGTATCAGAAAGCAAGTGGAAAGGATTGGACCATTTTTCCTTTTAAACGCAACTCTAGATCAGCAAGACTCAGAATGGTAATGAACTCCTATTTGATCTTGGGCAGCTATCCAACCATGGACAATCAAAATTTGGTTTAAAGGAGCTATCCCCAAACATGCGTTTAATATATGGCTTGTTCAATTAGAACGGTTACCTACACGAGCTCTATTGGCTTCTTGGGGGATGCCAATTGATACAAGCTTCTGCCTCTCAATAACTATGAAGAGAATTAAGACCACCTCTTTTCTGAGATGTGCTTTGAGTGAACAAGTTTGAGCAATGGTCATCAAACATTTGGGGTATCGTCCGGTTTTCTTTCATACATGGACAGCTTTTACCATTTGGATGGGAATGAAAGACACAATAAGTCCAAGGACTCTAAAACGTCTTATTGCTCATGCCATATAAACTGTGGTATAAAAGGAAAGGAACGTAAGACTTTACAGCAACATCAACTCCACGCAGGCTATCTTCAACGCAATCTACAAACTCATCCGCGATGCAAGCATACCTAAACGAAAAAGGAATACCTTCCGCAATCTGATGCAAACTTGCCTCAAATATGAGTAAAGAAAAATATAAAGCCCTAGATTCCAGAAATGTATATATCAGAGGTAGAAGTTTTTCAAATAATTCATTTGACCGATTTCTAAATACAACATAAATTGCATGTCATATTATTATTTTTATAAAACTAAAAAATAAAATTTGACCGATTTACACAATATACATTTAACAATAATATTTTTTAAAAATCTAAAAAGATAAAAACTGCGTGTAGCGCGGGAACTCACCTAGTATATATACTAATAAAAGTTGAAGCTAAATGCTTCTAAGGGTGTCCACATAGGATTTAAAAGTGTAATTCTATTGGTCCACATCAGCATTCAAAAATTAAGGAAAATTTACAAATTCTAATATTATTGCTGAATAAAGAAATTAAGAAAATTTACAAATTCGAATATTATTGCTGGATAAAGAAATTCTGTATAATGTTTTTATTGGTCCAACTCAACATTGAAAATTAAAAAGTTTCCAAATTCTATTATTGTTTTTAAAAATTATTAAAGATAAAAAAATTATATACAAACTATATTAAAAATAAAAAACTAAAATAAATCATATTAAAAAGGAAATTTTAAATTTAAATTATATGTATACACACATATTTAGAAACTTTTACGTTAACATCCAAATTTTTGTCACAAAACTATAATAAATTTTAAGTTTCTTTTTCTGTGTGTGCAACCATTTCAAATAAAAACAAAAAACAAAAAATAGAGTTAGGTTTCATTGCAATGTCAAAGAACCAACTTGATTAAACTATATGTTTAACTATAATGAAAGGAGATATAAACAAAGCCATTACAAGCTGCTTTAATATTGAAAAAGAAAACGTAAAATCTCCAAAGCTTGGCCACCGAATTTGACAAAATTATAAATTTCAAGCAATCCGAGAAACATGTTAAGTGACTGATACTTGACACTTTTGAAAAACGAAACACTGAAAATAGAGAAAGAGGTTATATCATTAAGACGAAAGAGACTCAGGTATCCGAGGAAGATTTTTGAAATAATATGGCATCAGATGGGGTTTTAACAACCTAACCTTAATCGAAAAGGTAACAATTAGCTGACCAAGCAACATACAAACAGTAAACCTCAAAACAAGGAGGAAAGACCAAAATTATGACACTTTTGAAAAACAAAGCACTGAAAATAAAGAAAGAGGTTCCGTCATTAAGACAAAGACTGAGGTATCCAATGAAGATTTTTGAAATAAAATGGCATCTGATGGGATTTTTAAAACCTAAAGTTAACCACAAATATAACCACAAAAAGAACTAGCATGAAAAGTCGAGAAGCACATGGGTCTTTACTCATCATAGTTTTGTGTCAAACATTCTTGAAAAATACTCAAGGTCTTTTAGTAAGCATAGAAAATCTAAAAATTGCACAAAAAGAAAAGAAACAAAGAAAAATAGATTGGTACGGATAAACATCCTCCTCCAGACTTAAATCACACTGTCCCCAGTGTGAAAAAGTTGGTGAGAAGATGGTGAATAAAAGCAAAAGAGTCTAAAATATAAGAAAAGAAAAATGGTGATAGAACCGTGTGTATGATGTAGTGATGGATAGGCGTCTATGTCTTAAGGCTGTCATCTGTCTCTATGGCAGAGGAGTCATCATCAAACTTGTGGTTCTTCTTCAGTAACTTCTTCATGCGCCTGTTGATCTTCTCTTGTTGGTCAAGCTTCTTCTTCAAAGCTGAAAAATCTGCATCACACCTAGTGGATGCTCTAATCTGAGAAGAACTGACTCGGGATGAAGATGGTGCAGGCTGAAGTATCCTGATGTTTGCAGCTACCTCTCTATTGGCTTTTGCAGCCAGAAATTGCTTCAAGGTCAGAGGTAAGAGTGGCAAAGATGGTAGGAAGTCGCTAGTCTCTGGTTTGCATCTTGGGTCTGCGCCATCTCGGAGACAAGGCATTGAATCCGAAGGTAGAAGGACCCTCTACTCGGTGGAACTAGTGCAGAACTTGTAAGCGAATCCAACTGGGTCCATCTTGGCCCTGGTGATTGTCCTGTCTCTAGAGAACTGAGAGAGATCAAACCAATCCTCTCTAAGAGGTGTCTCATATATATGAAAAATCAACTCCTGCTGCTATCATAAGCGAAGTAATGATGCTCCCAAAAGCTGGTGAGTAGTCCTGACATTAAGATGTAAGCATCCCATGCTTAACCTTCACTAGATTGCTTGCAATGATGCAAGCGAAGCAAGGGAACCTTGGGTGATCCGTGAAAGGTAGCTGTAGTGTCACCAATTCTGGCTCGAGGACATTCGCTTGGTTGGCTCGAGAAAACACAGTGTGTGCTAGTAGCTTATGCACATAGCGAACATGGGATCCTTTAGGACTTCCCTTTCACCCAACTAGTTGACTACTCAGACATGGCTGAGATAGACATCATCATCGGTTTAAGAACTAGAAAAAAGAAAAGTAAAGAAACAAATGTTTCAGAAAAACTTCTCTTATTAAAGATAGAGTGGCCATGAAGAGCTTCTACAGATGCATTAAAATAAATCTAAAACTACAAATGAGTTCTCTCCAAGAGAAGAAAGAGGCTCCCTTGCAAAAGATCTAAAAATGAGTATTTATAGTGTTATTCCAAGTCTTGGGCGTCTAGGGCTTGTAAATTGGGTCAGGAAGTGTCTTGGGCCTTAGTTGGGCTCCTGAGGTTTGGACATAGGTCCACCGGGGATGAAACCTCTTGAGCCGCGGTGGGAAGAAGGCTGGCCGCGGGTGAAAGCTCTTGTGCTTGACTAGACTTGTGTTAATCGACCTTTAATGCATTGATGATATATGGAGATCTAACCGTTGGATTTCTTTGATTCCATGTGTGTTGGAAAGCTGGTTGTCTCCTCTACAATGTCTCCAAATTTGGGATGATTGGACGGTGACAAGGTCTTCGTTGGTTGCCAAACTTCTGACATTTTAATTTATCCAAAAATGTACTTTTGCTCCAAAATGCACTCCAAAGTTCCAAGTTTCTTGAAAAGCCTTTTAAAATTCCAAAACATGGAAAACACTTATAAAACCTTTAAAAAAGAGTGAAAACATCTGCATAAGATATTGAAAGTTATCTATAAAGTGGTCAAAATCAGGTGTTATCAACTCCCCCAAACTTAAACCTTTGTTTGTCCTCAAACAATACCATCTGAACCTGGAAAAGAGGTTTGAAAATCGCAGGAACTAACAAAATCTCATAGACTATGCTTCTAAAGCAAAGTTAGTCATTATGCTCAAATCAGGGATAGCCTAGAAACTTCTCACCAAAGTACAGGCATAACTATGCCGTTGATCCGTCATGCGAAAGTCTAGACATTTAAACTTATCCTCTAGTCAACTAGCCCTTAACATTCATTTATAAATTTCAGTGGTTCTCATCAAAAGGATTTTAGTAAAGCAATCAAGGCTAGGTATTCAAAATAGCTGTTTAAAGGTTGAGGTTCTTAGTGTTTAGGGTTATCTTTTTCTGGAGAGACAATACATTATGCAAAACAGCAAGAGAGGGTGAAGCTATTGATATCCACAGTTTCCAGTCACATTCTTCTTGCCTTAAGATTTATGATCTCCTTTATTCAGGTTTTTCTCATGACTCCTCCAGACTTAGATTTTTGCCCAGGTTTTAAAACCAATGCTCACAAATGAATACTTTTAGCCTTTGATTCAAATAATTTCAGCCATCCTAGACTCTTTTAGGTTTTTTTTTGTTTTTCCTTTCCTTTCATTCTTTCATCTTTTCGATTTTTTTTCCTATTTTTAAAAAAGGGAAAAATGCCTTTAGATTTAGAGTCTTAGGAGGCACGAAAGTTACCTTTAAGTTCAAGCTTTTTGAGGCACCATTAAGCTTTGATAAATTCTGGATGTTTCACTTTCCCAAATTTCTTTAGTCCTTCTCTTGATTGACTGAAAACCATGTCGTTCCCCCCTCTCCGGTGTTTTTGCACATATCTGCCAAAAGATCTAAAGAGAGAATGCATGAAGTTTGAAATGATGGTTTTGGGTAAACGGTGTGGTACCAGCTAAATATGAACTGGCATCTAGGACAACAAAGAGTGGTAACAATAAGGTGAAGATGTCCTAGATGTGTATCATGATGCCTGCTAAAACTAGTGATGAGAAAATTAGACATCAAGATTATGTTCAAGTGAAATGAGCTAGTATATCCTGGCAGGAAAGATATCCATGAATAGAAATCCTCTGATGGGAGTTTGTAGTGCAAGTACTCTAGCTACCGCCTAATCCAGTACTAACCACAAAAGAACTAGCATGAAAATTCTAGAAGCACATGGGTCTTTACTCATCATAGTTTTGTGTCAAACATTCCTGAAAAATACTCAAGGTCTTTTAGTAAGCATAGAAAATCTAAAAATTGCAGGAAAAGATAAGAAACGAAGAAAAATAGATTAGTACGGATAAACATCCTCCCCCAGACTTAAATCACACTGTCCCCAGTGTGAAAAAGTTGGTGAGAAGATGGTGAATAAAAGCAAAAGAGTCTAAAATATAAGAAAAGAAAAATGGTGATAGAAACGTGTGTATGATGGGTGATGGATAGGCGCCTATGTCTTAAGGCTGTCATCTGTCTCTATGGCAGAGGAGTCATCATCAAACTTGTGGTTCTTCTTCAGTAACTTCTTCATGCGCCTGTTGATCTTCTCTTGTTGGTCAAGCTTCTTCTTCAAAGCTGCAAAATCTGCATCACACCTAGTGGATGCTCTAATCTGAGAAGAACTGGCTCAGGATGAAGATGGTGCAAGCTCAAGTCTCCTGATGTTTGCAGCTACCTCTCTCTTGGCTTTTGCAGCCAGAAATTGCTTCATGGTCAGAGGTAAGAGTGGCAAAGATGGTAGGAAGTCGTTAGTCTCTGGTTGCATCTAAGGTCTGCGCCATCTCGGAGACGGGGCATTGAATCCGAAGGTAGAAGGACCCTCTACTCGGTGGAACAAGTGCAGAACTTGTAAGCGAATCCAATTGGGTCCATCTTGGCCCTGGTGATTGTCCTGTCTCTAGAGAACTGAGAGAGATCAAACCAATCCTCTCTAAGAGGTGTCTCAGATTAAAAATCAACTTCTGCTGCTATCATAAGCGAAGTAATGATGCTCCCAAAAGCTGGTGAGTAGTTCTGACATTCAGATGTAAGCATCTCATGCTTAACCTTCACTAGATTCCTTGCAATGATGCAAGCAAAGAAAGGGAACCTTGGGTGATCCGCGAAAGGTAGCTGTAGTGTCACCAATTCTGGCTTGAAGACATTCGCTTGGTTGGCTCGAGAAAACATAGTGTGTGCTAGTAGCTTATGCACATAGCGAACAGCAGGGTGAGAAAGTAGTGATGCCTTGGACCTTCCTTTGTCATAAACTCCATAAGCCATCAATTTCCAAAGATCCTCATCTGGATCTTTCTCCAATGCAATCTCATCACAATAAGGCAACTTCAAAGCATCACACATCTCTAAAATGGTAAGAGAATAGAGATTACCTCCAATAGAGAAGGAGATTGTGCCATCTAGAGCTCTATGAGTATCTCTCTTCTTGTAGCACAAAGTTGCTGATGCAAGGAACTCCTTGGTGTGGCTCTCATAGGTTGGAAAACTCTGCTCCATGAATGATCTCATTCCAAGCCTATCAAGATACCATATCACATCCTCTCTGATTCCAAGCATCTCAAGAGTTGAGTAGTCAATTGCTGGAGTTGGATTGATCTCCAGCTTCTCAAGCTGCGCCAAGTAGTTGATGTCTGGGTCAATGGCTTTACCAACAAACTTCACTTTCGGCCTAGAGGAAGACTTAGCTTTCCGAGGTACAGATATCTGAGTAGAGGCTCTATCAATCTCTCCTGAAAAGACTCTCCTTTGCGCAGCAATGAAGGTGGATAACGGTTCATCATCACTCAGTTGTGTCTCGTTTAATGCGTCATATGTCTCCTGTGAATGGGGTGTTTAATGCATGAGAACTTGTCTTGGTTCGAATCAGTTGAACTTGCGAGAGATCCATGACCTGCAAAACGAAACTCTCGAGACAAAGAGTAAATCAAGCTGCTTTGGTATCGATTTTTATGAACAAGGTGTTTATAGAGCTATCACAAACACATTCATATGACAAACAAGCTGTAAATGCATCAAACATTGCAAAATCTGAGAATTCTTGGTCAAGTCATGAGATTTCTAAATCAAGATGATGTTGATGCTCACTCATATGTAATCTAATCTAGTTTTTTTCTATCAACAAGAACCAAACAATCCAGATTTGCAAAGCTGAATCAAACAGATCTTCAAATTTCGATTTGCTCAAGGTCTCAAATCTAAGATTTTCAAAAAATTCACATATCTATGGTCTAAGTGTTTAATCCTGCAATTAAACTACCCAGAAGTCTAATCTTAAGTTCAAAGACAATCTCCAATCATCCTAAGATGAATTTCTACGCATTCTAAGAAAGCCCTAAATTTGAGTTCTTAAGAAAAAGTGAGAAATTTGGATTCATACCTTGATGAAAGTGTTATGTGATTATAGATCTGGAATCTCCTTTGAAAAAGAATGAGACAGGTTCAAAAATTTGGAAGAAGATTGTCAAGTTTGAAATCTGGTCATTTTCTCAAAATCTCCAAGCTTGTTGGAGAAGATGAAGAAAAAGACTCTTTTGATATTTTAAATCCTCTTTTTCTTTTTAAAAATGTGTTTTCCTAAGAATTTTTTTTTTAAGTTTAGAAGACTTACCTTGGCATGTTTAACACGAAAATTATTTTTCGGGAACTTCCCGGTTCAATCCCGGAATAAATCAAGATTTTGAAGTTCCGGTTCACGGAAATCCGGAAAACAAGCCTGGGAGCAAAACCAAGCCCGGCCGCGGGTCAGGTGTATGCGGTTGCAGCAAGGAAGCATTTGGCTGTGGACAAGGGATGCGGGCCGCGGTGGATGATTGGCCGGCCGTGGCTGAATTGATCGAGGCCGCAGTGATCAGCATCCCGGGAGTTCCCGGTTAATTTCTCCGTTTTTCCTGTTTCCTCCTCCTATCTTTTTGTATTTTCTGGTTTTTTGAATGTTTTTGGTTTTTCTGGGTTTTATGAAAGCCTGAAATGCATAAAAAGAAAAGAAAATGAACAAATAGAAAAGAAATAAAAAGAAAAGAAAATCATACTAAATGGGTTGCCTCCCATCAAGCGATTTTTTTAAAGTCTTTTAGCTACTCTTTGCAGGATTAGGATTGAGAAAAAGAGGTAGGATCTCTTAAAGTAAGAGTCCTTGGGATCATCCTTAGTCTGAACTTTGGATCTCCTTCATTTTGAATCACAATCTCTTTTCCTTTCTTAAAGATTTTTGCATCTTTGAAGACATGTTTTGTCTTCTCAACATTTTCTTCAAGATTTTTCTATTTCTCCTTGATGATGTCTGGTGGCACCACTATCTTGATCTTCTCAAATTGCCTGGATGCAAGTGCTTTTAGTTCCTTTGGTCATCCAACATCTTATCTTTGCTCTTATCTTTGCGGTTTGGAACTTGATCCGGTGTAGTCTTATAAAACTTTTTCCTATCCCCATTTAAGAAAACTAAACAGCGATTTGCATGGTCAATAACAGCACCTACAGTAGCTAAGAATGGGTGACCAAATATCAAGGGTCTTTCTTTATCTTTGTCCATCTCTAAGACTTGGAAATCGGCTGGGATAATTTTGTTTCCAATGACCAGTGGCAAGTCCTGGATCACTCCTTCTGTGCTCTTTTGAGATGAATCACCAAAAATTATCCTTACTGGAGATGGGACATATGTACCTATACCAAGTTTCTCAGCAACAGATTTTGACATAACATTCACACTAGCACCAGAATCACATAAACAATCTGAAAATTCAATTCCAGAAATTGAACAAGTGAAAGAAAAACGCCTTGGATCCTTAGACTTTTTGAGTCTTTGGTCAGGCAAGCGTTTAGGCAAGGGTTTCTTCTAATGAGCTGGTATGCTTGTTGAGGATTGAAAGGTGGTCTTTGTTGGAAGTTTCCTCCTCCATAGTTCCCATTTTGAAACTTGCTTTGAAAACTTCTTTGCTGCTGCAGATAGGGCTGGTTCTCGGCTCCTTGATTCATGTATGAGAGATTGTTGAAGTTGGCACCAGCATTCCTGAAGTTGTTGTTGAAAGCTGGGCTGAATCGGTTATGGTATGCTTGAGCTCCCATGAAATTGATTTCTTCTTCTTGGTACATGCCATCTTCTTTATATCTTTCATATTCTTCATTTCCTGCAGCAATATCACAAGCATGTATATTCTTATTTTGAGACTTAAGAAATTAACTTACCATACTTTTTAGCTCAGCAATCTCCCTTGATTCATGACTAATGATAGTCTTCTTTGATCCGTCATACTCAGCGTTGTTGTTGCTGTTAGCTACAGCTAGATTTTCGATGAGTGCTCTCCCTTATGGTATGGTTTTCGAACTGAAATCTCCATTGCTGGCAGTGTCAAGAGAAAGTTGATACTTCTGCTGAAGTCCTCTTTAGAAGGTGGTTAGCAGGTTTGCTCTAGAGAAACCATGATGAGGGCAGTCTCTCTCATACTCTTTAAATCGCTCCCAGGCTTCATAGAATGATTCTACTAGGCCTTGTTGGAAACTTTGTATCTTGTTTCTCAGCTGGTTCGATCTTGACTTGGTGTAGAAGTGGTTCAAGAAAGCTGACTTGCATTCTTCTCATGAAGTAATAGAACCAGATGGCATAGATTTAAACCATCCAAAAGGTTTATCACTTAGAGAGAAAGGAAAAAACCTTACACTTCACATAGTCCACAGTTTCTGGAGTTGTTCTCACCATTCCAGAGATTTCTTTTAAAAAATCAATGTGGTCCATTTGATGCTCAGTAGAGATCCCATGGAATTGATTCTGCTTCACCAAAGAGACAATCTGAGGTTTCATCTCATGATCTCCTCTTGCTGGAACAGGAACTTGAATAGCTGATCTATTTTGGAAGTGTATGTGAGGTGTATCGAAATCGGCAATGAGTCTATTCCGAGGCTGTCTTCTCGCAGGATTGGCAAGCTGTATGAGTCGATTGGCTTCTCTACCATTAGGTGGAACAATGTTTTCATCATTCCTTCTTTCTTCAGGATCGACTTGGTCTTGTCTCCTTCGGTTATTAGCGGCTTGAGCAGCATTTACAGGGACTCGGTTTCCCTCTTCATCGAGTTGTGGCTGGCCATCTTCTTCATGGGCAGCATCTAGGTCATCAACATGAATAGAATCACGCTCATCATCTCCAATGTGATCCTCCTGATCACGGTTTAAAAGATCTTCCCGATGGGCATTCAGATTGGCCATCTTGAGTGTTCTTCGTCTGAGTTTCCTAAGTGATCTTTCGTGTTTGTCAATCTCATCTAAGGGCAGTAAAATGTTGTCAGGATTTCTCCTAGTTTTCATGCACCTGAGAGCAAATAAAGCAAACATAAAAAGAGGAGTTAGAAAATCTCCAGCAGAACTCGAAAATCTTGAGGTATAGGATTGAAATTAGATTAAGAAATCAAGTCAACAGTGACAAATCCCCGACAACGGCGCTAAAAACTTGATTTGGGTGCAGTGGATAACACAAGTTTTACCCTAGACAAGCTGCAAGGGCACAGCAAACGCAGTAGTACTTAGGGATCGAATCCACAGAGATTTGTGTGTTGAGGACTTCTAACTGATGCTAAAGACAATCGTAGACCTAATCTAATAAAAAGGGGTTTTGGTTTGTCACTAAATCTAATTATGCAGAGAATTAAAAAGCTGGAAATAAAAATCGATTGAAAACAATAAGAAAAACGGTGCTGGGTTTAAGGTTCATCTTTAGGGTTCACGTTCTAAAACACAAGGAATTTAGGCAAGGATTTTCTATGACTCTGAAACTAGGATAGACACATGTAAGATTAGCCAACTCTCGTCACCCTAATCATCTAATCACTCATTCATGGCAACAAGATCATGCTTTTAAGATCGGATACCATCTCGGCTTACGTATCCTCCGTAGGTAGCTTTTGTCTCCTACGACGGTGACGTCAATAAGATCCATTTCAGGCAACCGAGATACAACACTCTCATGGTTCGGGTTTAACCTAGGATCGGATTCTGGGTGATCAATCAAGAATTACCGCTTTGAGATTTGGATGAATGGGAGAATAATGTTAAAAATCACAA
Organism: Eutrema salsugineum; assembly: GCF_000478725.1. Taxonomy (NCBI): domain Eukaryota; kingdom Viridiplantae; phylum Streptophyta; class Magnoliopsida; order Brassicales; family Brassicaceae; genus Eutrema; species Eutrema salsugineum. The sequence continues at coordinate 19,322,564 of NW_006256909.1, read as the reverse complement.
TCCTTTTTCCTAGAAACCCAGATGCCATTCAAACATGGGATCCCTTAGGACTTCCCTTTCACCCAACTAGGTGACTACTAAGACATGGCTGAGATAGACATCATCATCGATTTAAGAACTAGAAAGAAGAAAAGTAAAGAAACCAAAGTTGCAGAAAAAACTTCTCTTATTGAAGACAGAGTGACGATGAAGAGCTTCTACAGATGCATAAAAATAAAACCTAAAAATACAAATGAGTTCTCTCTCAAAGAGAAGAAAGATGCTCCCTTATAAAAGACCTAAAAATAAGTATTTATAATGTTTCTCCAAGTCTTGGGCATCTAGGACTTGTAAATTGGGTACAGGAAGTGTCTTGAGCCTTAGTTGGGCTCCTGAGGTTCGGACATAGGTCCACCGAGGGTGAAACCTCTTGAGCCACAGTGGGAAGAAGGCTGGCCGCAGGTGAAAGCTCATGCGCTTGACTGGACTTGTGTTGATCGGCCTTCAGTGCATTGATGACATATGGAGATCGAACCGTTGGATTGTTTTGATTCCAAGTGTGTAGGAAATCTGGTTGTCTCCTCTACGATGTCTTCAAATTTGGGATGTTCAGACGGTGAGAAGGTCATCGTCGGTTGCCAAACTTCTGACGGTCTGAATTTATCCAAAAATCTACTTTTGCTCCAAAATGCACTCTAATGTTCCAAGTTTCCTGAAAAATCTTTTAAAACTACAAAACATGGAAAACACTTTTAAAACCTTTAAAAATGAGTAAAAACACATGCATAAGATATTGAAAGTGATCCATAAAAGTGATCAAAATCAGGTGTTATCAGTGTATGGGTATGAAAGATAACATACTTGATCAGCTTGAGATCGTATACATAAAAATCATATAATTATAAATGTACATATTTATAAGTCTATACGTATATATAAGTAGTCATTTGAAGCAAAAAAGTACCTAAAAGAAATGGTTCTTAATTTTGATATCTCCTTGATGATAGAACATCAACAATGCCTCCCACTCGCATTTGAGTGCCTTTGCCTATCGTAGGGTCAAACCATTCACAGTAGAAAAGTGTGATTTTCAAATTCAAAAATCCTGGATACTGGAGCTCTATGATATTTTCCACAGTCCCATAAAAATCCTCCTCTGCAAATGCTTCAGAATAATTTTGGCCTCGCACACATAACCCGTAATTCATTGTTTTTTTCTGAGTCTGTGATCCCGTGTATGAAACAAATACCCTCTTGTAAAATACATTGGCCTCGATTTAACTTTATTTTCAGGACCTTCCACTATATCATAAACCCAAGAAAGAAAATTTTCTTCACTTCTCATTGCATTCACCTATATATATAGTACATATAAATTAACAAATACATTCAAAAATATATAACCTTGAGCAATAAATAGGTGGGTAGTAAATACATACATATTGACGAACCCATGTTGGAAAATCAGCATCTTTTTTTTATGTAACCTCGTCATCAGAGAGCCCCGGATATTCATATCGGATTTGCATTTCCAACAATCTAATTTTTCACAAAATTATAAATATATATCTAAATAAATTGATTATAAAACAAAATTATCCAAAATGACATTTCCAACGGCTAAAAATATTCACATTTGCGCAAGACATATGCATGTGCGCATTTGTATTCTTTCTCTTTTAACCAAAACTCACTACATTGGCCACTTGGAAAACCTACTTGAGTGAATATATCTTGTACTGATATGATATAGGATATATAGGTACTTCACCTTCATTGTATCGATTTGACCTGAAACAATATAATTGATGTTCATATGATATGAGGCAAAAATTAATGTTTGTACTTGAACTTATTTGTTAAGTTTTAACTACCTTCTTCTGCTAGCTGTAGAAATGTGCCTCGCAAAGTAGTGTTCTGAGAAATAAGATATTTCATCATTTATGTATGACTGAATTATTGATCCTGCTGGATATCTTTTTTTCTTCGCCTTGCCTTTTAGACGTTTAAAAAACCTTTCAAAGGGATACATCCACCTATATTGCACATGACCATCAAGTTCCGCTTCATAAGGTAAGTGTTTTGGTAAGTGCTCCATAACATCAAAGAAAGAAGGAGGGAAGATTTTTTCCAGATTACACAAAATTATGACAGTATTATCCTTCAGAACTTGGAGACGGGTTTTATCCAATGATCTACTACTTAAGTCACGGAAAATGCTCCAATCCCTACAACAATATTAAATAATTAATATATTTATGATTTTATATTTATTATCTTTATTAAAAATTATATAAATATATATACCTGTTAATGTAAGGTGCACATTATGCGGTAGAAGTTTTGCAAAGACAAATGGAAGTAAGCATTACATAAATACATGGCCGTTGTGACTTTTCATTCCCGAAAGCTTTCCACCATTGATGTCTGCACAACTAGCTAAATCAGCTACATAGCCATCAGGGAATCTAACTTCATGTTTGACCCAGTGTAGTAAGCTTTCTTTTGCTTTTGAAGTCAATCTCCAAATAGGAAATGGAGATCTCCCTCAATCATCTACATGCAATTCTTTTCGAGAACAACATTTTTCAATATCTAGTCTTGACTTCATTGTATCTTTTGGACCTGTCTTTAAATTCATAACAGTATACATGATGCTATCAAAAAAGTTCTTCTCGATATGCATCACATTAAGATTGTGCATAGCGATAGATCGGTCCAGTACGGTAGCTCCCAAAATATGCTTTCTTTATGCCAGTTGTGCAACTCTCCATAACCATTCACTTTACATTCATGACCATTTCTACCACAATCAGATGTTTTTGGTGGTTCTGCATGCCTTATACGCTCGTATAAAACTTGTTCGCTAGTTAAAAGTTGCGGTGGGTAGTCGTTCAATGCATGTTTTCCCTTCAAAAAATTTACTTTATTCTTCATTAATGGATGAATTGGAGAAATATATCTTCTATGACAGTCAAACCAACATATCTTCCTACTAGCAGGAAGATAAAACATATTCGTTTCATCCATACAAATAGAACACGATAATCTTCCATGTGTCGTCCATCCCGACAGCATACCATACGCTGGAAAATCACTTATAGTCCACAAAAGAACAGCTTTCATGTTAAAATTTTGACCTAATGACACATCATATGCCTCAGCTCCATTATACCACAACTCCTTTAACTCATCAATCAACGATTGGAGGAAAACATCAAGACTGGCTCGTGGATGATTTGGTCTCGAATTTATAATCGTAAGAAACAAATACTTGGCATTCATGCACATATGTAGTGGTAAGTTGTATAGAGGCATGATCACAGGCCAAAACGAGTGATTTTTTGACAAACCAAAAGGATTAAAGCCATCAGTACATAATCCAAGATAAACGTTTCGCGTTTCTTCTGCAAATTGAGGATGAAAATTTTGGAAGTTCTTCCATTTTGCTGCATCAGATGGATGACACATTACTCCATCTTCAGAATCATGCTCAGAATTCCATCTCATTGATGATGCTGACTTATCTGATTGGTACATTCTCTTCAATCTATCGGTAGATAAATACCACATACGACTGAACGGAATTTTGTGTTCACCCCTTACTATCCTTATATCTTGGTTTTCCACAGAACTTGCAATACTCCAATTACTCATATTCTTTCCAGAGCATCATACAATTATCTATACATACATCAAATGTATGGTACGGAAATCCTAGTTTTTGCATCAAAGTTTCTGTCTCGTAGTACGAATTAGGTGCTTGATTACCCTCAAGTAAATACTCTGTAAACAATTCAGACCATGAATCCATGCAGCTTTCAGCCACATTATGGTCTGTCTTAATGTTCATGAACCGAGCAGCCAAAGATAACTTGGAATGATCTTTCACAACATCCATCATATAGTGAAGTATTTGCTGCATCTAACATATCGTAAAACCGTTTTGCCTCTTGGCTAAGTTCTTCATGAACATGATTGATTCCTTTTTCATGCTCATGAAACTCATGATGATTAAATGGCACAACACCATGAAAAGCATCATTCACCATCCCAACATATACATTTTCCCCATCATATATTGTTGGTTGATGACTACTAGTATCTACAGTACCATACTGACTACTCGATCCGCCTCCCATCACATTATAATCTTCACCATTTTCATACCATACATAATATCCTGGAATAAATCCTCTACTATGCAAATGTCTTGAAATCATACTTCCTTGCAAAAGTTTTGAATACCGACATTTAAGATAAGGACAATAAAACCTACTCCCACTGCTTTGCGTTTTTCACAAGCTATTAGCATGCTTCATGAACTGTTCTGCCCCCAACAAAAATTCACTGGAAATATTATTGACAAGCTGTCAGTACCCAGTTTTTCCTGGGCTTGCCCGGTCCAGAACACTTAGTATATATAGTTTTTGAGGTCATAAACCCTAGACATCTTTGGATCCATCTTTTTCCCTTTTATTTTCTTTGCCTTTTTTTGTGAAAGATTATGAAGAGATACCTCGTTTTAAATTAATCAAGGCTGTTTCTTATCATTCTTTTCATCTTTTATATCTTATTAATTATGTTTAATATCACTTCTTGCAAAAGATTAAGTGTGTTAAGCATGATTAGTGAGTAAAGTTTTTTATAGTTTTTGGGAGAGGTAGATTAGGGGATTTTGATGTTAAATCTTTGATGTCTAGGTCTTAAGACATAGTTTCATTTCTTGTTTAGTGTTCTTAATGCTTGATTATGCTATGATGGTTAATCAAATGTCTTAGGGAATTTCATGCACCAAAGGTGTTTGATGAAATTCTCCAAAGAACTAAGCAAAAATTTTTCATGATTAGCCTATAAGAATAGATCTCTAATATGATTAGTTAGTTAATGGAACTTGTTTATAATGCTTGTGATTGCTAATTTCACTAATGAGAATTAGTTTTTGAATTTAGCAATTAACAAAGTGATTAGTATACTGAGAGAGTATTAGTCAAAATTAGTGTTCTAGACTTAAGGATTACCACTTTTGTGAGTTTGTAGACATCATAGGTTAGCATTAAACATCCCCATCGATTTTCTTTCCCAAAGACTTGCTTTTTATTGATTGATTGTTACATTTTTGTTATCGACTTTTGTTTGACTTTTTCAGTTGACTTTTGTTGACTTTTCTTATTTTTAGGAAACAAACTCTCAAATGCGAGTTGACCAAGCAAAAAAAAAATAGTCTCATTTACCAGCGTTATAAAAAAATATTTAGTTTTATTTATTTTTAAATCGGAAAAGCGAAAAAATACTCAGTCACCTTTGAACTTCATAATATTTACTTACCCAACCAGTGATGGGGTCCAATATCCATACCCAGTTAGCTATATCAGATCCGATTTTGGGTCAAAATTTGAATAACCCTAAATTTGAATCTCTGTCATTTCTGGGTATTTCGTTCCATTAGGTACAACTACGAACAAGGAGTCTTCGATTTTCTATACTGGTCACAATCTTCAAATTCGCATCAGGTTCGTTCTTCTTTCTTCGTTCTTCTTTGTATTCATCTGTTACTGTTGTTTATCTTATTTCTTGGTTTACAAATGATTCTCTTGTGTCTGATACCTGGGTTTAGGAACGAGGAACTGAAATTAGTATTATTTCCTGCAAAATTTGAGTTTGATTCACTTTGTTTGATGTGTCGGGTGACAATTAGTTGTGTCTTAACTTCGTAGAAATATTGTAATGGCATCATTCGGAGGAGATAGTGAGTATTCTAGTGAGTCGCTTCAGTTAACACTGTGGGAGCCATTACGCTTTTGTAATGATGATGAGGAGCAAATGTGTAATGATGAGGAAAACCAGACAATGCAACCGCTGAGTATGTATTTTAGTCCAAATCAGTACAATAAGGAAATAAAGTTAGGAACTCGGTGTTGGATCCACAAAGCAGTGGAGAATCTGGAGTCGGCGTGTCTGGGACTAAGACCCGAGGAGCTAAGATGGTTTAGCGAGCATCCTCAATTCAAGCACTTCTGGCATATGCACAAGGCAATGTATATGGATACAACCCATAAGACTCAGGAGATGTGGATGCTCCTTCTACGCACAGCAAAGACAGACAAGAGGATATAGTGTTGTTTTGTTGTCAATGGAGTTCCAATTCCGTATTGCTTAAGGAATATGGACTCATATCTGGATTAGACTGCCATGATTATTCAGAGAATTATGAGAAGATGGACAGTAGTGATTTTAAGGAGAATTATTTTAAGAAAGGAACTGTCCCTTCACTTGCTGTTGTTAAAGAGAAGCTTAAAAAGATGTGTGGTGGTCCTGATGGCTTAAGGATGTGTGTTTTGTACTTTCTAGCAAGCGTGTTAGGTGGTAAGGCTAAGACTGGGAACGGAGCTCCCTCGGTATACCCTTTTTTTTTTAGGATTGTGGAAGATCTCGATGTGTGTAGAACATTTCCTTGGGGGAGGTATTCATTTTATGTGAATCTCAAGAAAATTGATCATACATTGAGGCACTTCAATGGGGTCGTTGAAACTGATTCTTGGACATTTCTTGGTTTTGTTACTCCCTTGGAGTTGCTACCTTTTGATATGATCTTAGATGAGGATCAAGCCCTGGACTACTCTCCAACGGTTGCAATCACAAGGTTAAGCGACTTGATAGATTGCGGAACGAAGTGAATTGATAAGGTTTTGTGAAATATGGTGGAACTCGGTGAAAACGCCTTGATACTTCTAAGAGAGATGGAAGATCTCTTAGACTATCAACAGAAAGGTTTTGCTTGTAATGAAAGGATGAAATCCAAATTCACTAATCAAGCTGATGATCAAACGATTTAGAGAGGGTTTTAGAATAAAAGGTTCGATAAATTTTAAAGAAGGCAAAGAGTCGTGCATATAGAGTCTTGAAACACTTAGGAAATACCAAAGACAACTAATAATCTTAAAGACTCAACGACTAAGACATTAAACGAGTTTGAATTTGAAAACAGGCTCCTCTCTTCTTTGATCGAGTCTGTGAACGAGATGGGCTGAGTTTTTATCAAGAGGCCTTTTGTAATATTGTTGTGAATGAGCCTCATTAAAAACCTTGTTTGGAAAACCCAATTGGGACAAAACCAAACTAAGGGAAAAAGAGCACAAGTCATAACACCTCTCTTGATGAACTCTTAAGTGGCTTGTATCACAACCTGTGTAGTTGGATTAGCACACTCAAGATTGCCCTGAATAATATGTAGTAACTTGTGAAATGCTTACTTGAACTTTATTTCCTTTGATCTTTTCATTGGACCAAGAAGAAAATGCAAATCCTTGTCTTCATCTTCACTTGCTTCCTCCGGTTCCAGCTGCTCCTTATCTTCGTTAGACTCTGGTTCAAGCTCTCCTTCTCCTCCGTTATATTCCTCAGTTCCAATGCCGGCCATGATCATATCATCCTCTCCCACTTGAAAAGGATTTGACCTCAAATCTGTATCTTCTGCAAGAAAAGGAACTAAATCAGAAACATTGAAGTTTGAACTCACAGAATACTTACCTTGAAGATCCAGTTGGTAGGCATTGTCATTGATCTTCTTGATGATGTTGAATGGTCCGTCAATTCGGGGCATGATTTTAGATTTTCTCTCATTAGGAAATCTATCTTTTCTCAAGTAAATCCACACCATGTCTCCTTCTTCAAAGGTCATTTCCTTTCGCCCCTTTGTTAGCATGTTTGGCATAGTACTTAGTCTTGTTTTAATTTCAATGTTGATACGTGCCTTCTCATGGATCTTTTTCACTAGCTCTGACTTTTTCTTCTCATCCAAACTAACTCTTTCGCTCAAAGGTAAAGGCATTAGATTCAAAGGTGAGATGGGATTTAACCCGTAAACAATCTCAAATGGAGGAAACTTAGATGCAGAATGCTTAGCATGATTATAAGCGAACTCAACATGTGGCAAACATTCTTCCCAAGTTTTAAGGTTCTTTCTAATCAATGCACGCAACAATGTAGATAAAGTTCTATTAACTACTTCTGTTTGACCATCTGATTGCGGGTGACATGTAGTAGAGAAAAGCAACTTAGTTCCTAGCTTAGACAAGAGAGTTTTCCAAAAGAAACTAAGGAACTTAGTATCTCTGTCAGAAACTATAGTTCTAGGCATGCCTTGCAATCTCACAATATCTCTAAAGAACAACTTAGCAACATTCATGGTATAATCGATTTTATTACATGGGATGAAATGAGCCATTTTAGAAAACTTATCTACAACCACAAAGATAGAATCCTTTCCTGTCTTGGTCCTAGGCAATCCAACTACAAAGCCCATAGAAATATCATGCCATGGATGCAAAGGAATAGACAAAGGGGTATACAAACTGTATGGTTGTTTCTTAGCTTTGGCTTGTTTGCAAGTAACACATCGTTCACATGCCCTCTCGATGTCTTTCTTCATATGTGGCCAATAAAAGTGTTCTTGGACTATGCTAAGAGTTTTGGCAACCTCAAAGTGATCCATTAGTCCACCTGTGTGAGCTTCTTTGACAAAGAGATCTCTAATAGAAGAGTTAGGTACACACAAACGATTCTCAAAGAATAAAAAATCATCAACTCGATAGTATTTCCCACTACCAAAATTTTCACACGAAGCATATATATCATTAAAATCAGAATCAGTAGGGTATAGACTATTGATATGTTCAAAACCGGGCAGTTTAGTCTCTAAAGAGTTCAAGAGAACATACCTGCGAGATAGCGCATCAGCAACTACATTATCTTTACCTTTCTTGTACTTGATGACATATTGAAAAGTTTCAATGAACTCGATCCATTTAGCATGTCTTTTGTTCAGTCTCTGTTGGCCCTTAAGGTACTTAAGAGACTCATGGTCGGATTGAATGACGAATTCTTTGGGCCAGAGATAGTGTTGCCATGTTTGGACGGCTCTCACAAGCGCATAAAGCTCTTTATCATATGTAGGGTAATTTAGGGTGGCTCCTCCAAGTTTTTCGCTAAAGAATGCTATTGGCCATTTCTCCTGCATAAGAACAGCACCAATACTATTTCCTGTGGCATCACATTCTATTTCAAAAGTTTTATTAAAATCAGGGAGAGATAGCACCGGGGAGTGAGTGAGCTTGTCTTTCAAGGTTTGAAAAGCTTCTTCGTGAGCTTGATCCCATTTAAGTCCCACATTTTTCTTGATAACTTCGGTGAGTGGGGCTGCCAAAGTACTATAATCTTTGACAAATCTTCTATAGAAGCCTGCTAGTCCATGGAAAGTCCTCACTTCTCCAACTGATTTTGGACTTGGCCAATCTTTGATCGCTTTAATATTTTCCTCATCAACCTTGATTCCATCTGCACTCACAACAAACCCGAAAAAGACAAGGTTGTCTGTTCCAAAAGTGTATTTCTTTAAGTTCGCATGTAAGGTTTCCTTTCTAAGTACTTCTAAGACCTTTCTAAGATGCTCCACATGTTCGTCTAAGTTTTTGCTGTAAATTAAAATGTCATCAAAATATACCACAACAAAATAACCTATATAAGCTCTAAGAACATGATTAATTAGTCTCATAAACGTGCTAGGGGCATTGGTTAATCCAAATGGCATAACTAACCATTCGTATAAACCCTGCTTAGTCTTCAAAGCAGTTTTCCATTCATCACCCACTTTCATTCTAATCTGGTGATATCCACTCTTAAGATCTACCTTAGAAAAGATGCTAGAACCATGTAACTCATCAAGCATGTTATCTAATCTAGGTATAGGGTGTCGATACTTCACTGTGATATTATTGATGGCTCGGCAATCTACACACATCCTCCAGTTGCCATCTTTCTTTAGAACAAGTAAAACCGGTACAGCGCTTGGAATCATGCTCTCACGAATGTGTCCCTTGTCCATTAGCTCAATGACTTGTTTTTGTAGCTCTTTGGTCTCCAAAGGGTTGGTCCTATGGGCTGGTTTATATGGAAGAGAAGCTCCGGGTATAAAGTCAATCTGATGCTCAATTCTGCGTATTGGTGGCAAGCCTTGTGGGTTCTCCTCTGAAAACACATCTTTGAATTCCTGCAAAAGTAGTTTAATCTTGCTAGGAATATCCTGCGTAGGTGTGTTTAAGTTAAAGCACTCATTAAAAACTAGTAAGAAGTTTGGGAGTTGACTTCCCTTTGGTTTAGTGATCATGAGACTCGTAGATGGAGAGATTGTAGAAGTAGTTTGCACTTTGCTCTTCTTCATAGCGATCTGGTTTTGCTGAACTTCTTGAGGAGTTAATGGGACCAAGATAGTCTTCTTGCCGTGATAATCAAATGAATAAAGGTTAGTGAAACCATCATGCATAATCCTTCTATCTGATTGAGATATGCCCCACATCCATAGGCAAGACATCACACAGAATCTCATCTTTGTATTTGCCTATCGACAATGGCACCATAACTTGATTTTTGACCTCCATTTCTCCTGCCTCATTCAGCCACTGTAACCTGTAAGGTTTCGCCTTTTCATCAATTTTAAGCCTATTTTATCCACCATAGACTCACTAGCCACGTTAGCACAGCTTCCACCATCTATAACTAAGCTGCATACATTTCCTTGCACAATACATCGGCTGTATAACAAATTTTCCCTTTGCTCATCTCCATCGGTCTTGGTTTGAACATTCAGAGTTCTTCTAGTTATTAGAAGTTCTCCTCGAGCAGGCATCTCTATTTGTTCCTCGTCATCAGACAGTTCTTCTTCAGTTTCTACTTCTCTGTTTTCTTTAATGATCATGATCTTCTTCTTGCATCAGCTACTCGCATAGTGACCATATCCCTTGCACTTGTAACATTGAATATCCCTATTCTTGGAGGTAGTCACTACTTCCTTTCCTATGACATCTGTTCTTCATTCTTAGACTTAGAAAATAGCTGAAATTCTTTCTGAAAACTCGTTTTCTCATCCTTTTGATAACTCAGCTTCTTGGAACCGTAGTTAGTCTTGTAGTTTCTTCTCTTGAGCTGTTTCTCGAATATGATAGCCTTGTGCAGTAGTTGCTCCAGCTCCACATAATGATGCACCTCTAAACGATCTATAATATCCCTGTTTAACCCTCCCATGAACCTAGCCATGGTTGCTTCCCTGTCTTCACGAATATCAGCTCTCATCATGAGAGTTTCCATCTCCTTGTAGTATTCTCCGACAGATCGGCTTCCTTGGGTTAAGCTTCTGAGTTTGAAATGCAGCTATCTGTGGTAATGACTTGGTACAAATCCTCTTCTCATGATGGACTTCAATTGATTCCATGAATCAATTGGATCTTCTCCTATTCTTCTTCTTGTCGTAACTAGATTATAACACCAACTTAGAGCATAATCTTTAAATTCTGATGGGGCCAGCTTCAGCTTGTGTTTGGTGGTGTAGTTTCTGCAGTTGAATATAAGTTTAATCTTCTTCTCCCACTCCAAGTACTCTTCAGGAGGATCAGCCGTGCCTCTAAATTCAGGGATTGTGAGCTTGCGACTGCCCATGAGATCAATATACCGTGGCTTCCTTTCTTCTTTATCGCTTCCTCTCTTTTTTTGATGAACGAGCCCTAGAGGAGTTGCTGTAGTATTGCTCTGAATCCGAATGGTCACTATTCTTTCTTGGTTTGTCCAAAACCATCTTCTCCATGTCAGATCTCATGCTTTCAAACTCCCGCCGCATAAGAGACATCATTTGAGTCATCATAGCGTCCATCATAAGTTTTTTTTGCTGGTCCACTTGGATTTGCATGACCTTCTTTTTCATGAACCGATTCCTCCATGGTACCTGTTCAGACGAAAGATAAAACCCAGTAAAAAAGCTCACATAATAACACAAACTAGTTCTTAAACAGATCAAATTCGACACAGAACATGATACAACTATTGGACTTTTAAAACCTTAATTCTATCTCTCTTGGTTTTCGAAAAGCTCTTTGAATTTTCTGGTGATTTGTAAACATAAACTTGATAGATCTGACACTAATGAATACGTTTCTGACTAGATTCTCACAAAACTTTACGATCAAATCAGAATATGAAAAGTCACAAAATTGTTAAACACGAAAAGACACAACCTGGATTTGGAGATTTGCTCTGATACCACTTGATATGATCATAGATGTGGATCAAGCCCTGGACTACTCTCCAAAGGTTGCAATCACAAGGTTAAGCGACTTGATAGATTGCAGAACGAAGTGAATTGATATGGTCTTGTGAAATATGGTGGAACTCGGTGAAACGCCTTGATATTGTGTTTAAGAGTCGTCACCATTCACAAATCACCCATAGGTAGGTTTCCACTCCTATGTTTGTTTTGCTCTCCCAAACTAGATCTGACACCGGATGAATACTTTTGTATCACCAAGAATCTGAATCAGATTGTAGTTCATGACGCTACTCCCATGCATTAAAAGTACATTCAGAAGAAAAAGTTCTAGGATTCAGCTTCAATAACTGATGGAATCCTCATCGAACACATGTATCCCCATCAAAAATCTCTTTGAACCAACAATAAAACTACTCAGACATGATGAACGAAATCAAAAACATAGTATTAAAAAGTTGAGCAATAATTGAAATTGAAGAAGAAAGAAAAAGGGTTCCAGAGATAGATCTCTATCTCACTTAAAGCTAAAGTATTGAAAAACCTAAAAAGTAAATAAAAGCATAGGAAATGATGATGGTTGATACGAATTAGGGTTTTTAAAACATGTATTTATAGTGCTCAAGCCATTTCTGGGCGTCACTTAGGGTTTCTCCAAATGAGAGAATCATTTTGGACTTCATAAATGGGCCTTCTAACTTGGAGATGGCTGGCCGCGGTCGGAAAGGACGTGGCCGCGGGGAATGGATGCTTGGCCACGGTTGGGTAGCCTCTGACCGTGGTGAAATGGCTGTTAGCCGCGGGTGAAAAGGATTGCCGGCTGGTTTACGGGACATCTTGCTCTTCGCGTAACTTTTGATTGAACCGTTGGATTTCCAAGCTGTAAAGTGTGCTGTAAAGCTGATAGTTCCATCTTTGAGGTATCTATATTTGACCAGTATCAGACGGTGAGAAGGTCTTCAATCGGGGGTGAACTTCTGACTGTTTGACTCTGAGCTGAAAATCTGGTCTTCAATTCATTTTATTAAGCTTTTCCGTAAGATTCCTGAAAAGAGTCTTGGAACTATAAATACTAGAAAAACATAATAAAAGTACTTGGAAGAAATAAAAAATATAGAAAAAGTATTTCAAAACGATCCACAAAAGTGGTCAAAATACGGTGTTATCAATATCATCTGGAATTACCCATTGTGAACAATGAGGAACAAGGTATACCGTCCTGGAATATGCAAGTGTCCACAAATCAGTAGTATAATACTTCGAGCATAAATCATGCGAGTGTATGTCCTCACTTCTATCTTCTCTGGCCATAAAAATCCTCACTGTGGCAAGTGCATGGACGCAATGATATTTGTCTATATCAAAACGTCTGCATGAGCAAGATTTGATTTTCAAGTTTACCAGAGAAGTCTTCCCATCTCCCCCGACCACAGCGTATTTAAGCAGAAACAAGTTCAGCTCAATCACATTTAGGGAAGTCGCAATTTCAACACTCATGTGTAGTACATTTTCTACATAAGGAACCAGTTTATGTGCTCCAGGTTCTGTAGTAGCCTCCTTCCTATGTTTGTTACACCACTCAGATACCTTTGCTAAAACGGCATCCATCATAGGTAATAAAACATACTTCCTCGTATCATCAAACACGCTATTCAAAGACTCTACATGGTTACTAGTGTTGATGTTGTACTTTTCTCCCGGCAAAAAGCACCTTGCCCATTTTTCCTCATGCAATCTATTACATAAATACGTAGTTGCATCTGGATACCTTTCTCCCAGTTGACCATAAGCCTCAAGAAACTCAGCCTCTGTATACTTCTTTGCACATTCCATTAACTTGCATACAACTAAATATTTCTCTCTCCGAATGCTCGCTTTCACATTCTGGGCCAAATGATATATGCAAAAACCATGTTTAGCTTGCGGGTACACATCCCTTATTGCATTGATCAGACTTTGATTCCTCTCCGAAATAAACACCAATTCAGAACTGTCAGGTATACGAGTTTTAAGGTTACTGAAAAACTAGTTCCAACTATCATTCTTTTCCCCATTGACTACCCCAAAAGAAATGGGATAATGGTGATAATTCGGATCCTGAGCTGTTGCAAATACAAGGCATCCACCAAATCAATTCTTCAAAAAAGTTGCATCAACAATTATCACTTTCCTCATTGCCCCAAACCTTTCAATGGTAGGACCCAGAGCAACGGATAAGTACTTGAATCTACCAAATTCATCCACTTCAACACTTGATGTTGTACCTGGATTAACCTGCTCTAGCATGTACAAATACGAATGCAGATGCTCGAAACTCTCTTCTGGAGTACCACGAACATAACTTATATCTTTCTGTCTGCCTCTCCAAGCCATAGAGTATGATACTTCCACACGACCTTTTGTTTGAACCAAACGCATGATATCTTTAGGAGTTGGTGGTTTTAATTAACCTGGGTTAGTTTTACTAATAACTCCGTTTGCTGATTGTACACGCAGAAGCCCGAGAGTAATAATGCATTTTCCTATATACCCTAACCGTGAAAATATTTGAGTGAGCTGTCCTAGCGGCATTTATATACAGTTACATCCAGCTTCAGCTTGACCCCATTTCACATAGTATCGACTCTGATCAGACTTGTGTACAGTGATGCCAAAACAATGCTTATGAGAACCTCAGTAAACTAAATCTATTAGATCCTGCTTACAGCTAAACTCTGCACCTACTCTCAGATTTAAACCATCTTCCCATTCACGTTCAATACATTGTTCGTCTACACATTCTGGAGGATCAACAATATCAAGCATTCGATATTTTTTACTTATGTTATCTTGATCTCCACCGTTTTCCTCATTCTCACGAGATAAATTCACACCCTCGTCATTCTCCATCACTGGCACATGTTGTTATTGTTCTGTTGAACCGTTTCCTCTGTAAATAATAATAGCACCATCATTAAATTTAGTATTGTGGTCAACAAAAACGCCATCAGTTGCTATATCATTAGCTGTGCTCACCTCCCTAACATTCACATTAACAGGATTTACCCTCTCTACACGTGAAACTTGCTCGGCCACCTCAGATACTCCATCTACATTGATGACCTCTACATGCAAAGACACTTCTGCGTCCCTCTTTTTTGAACGACGTCAGATTGATACCGTGATCATCGTCATCAAAAATATACCATTGTTTTTTCGTTTGTACTAGTACCGGAATATAACTCAATTTCAACTTTATCGACGATTGCCCTATCCCAACCTTCTTGCATATCCTACCCACTAAATCGGAATAGCTTATCTCCTCTAAGCTTGATGTCTTAAACATTATACCGTACATGGAACCTTCTCTTGAAATCCATTTATCATCGATACTTGAATAATGTCCTCCATAATCAAACAGTACGTTTGTTATCATTGTGTTCTGAAAAAAAAAATTTAACACTGCATATCAACTTAACTCATTAATACCACTTGTTCCGAGTTATAAGAAAACTCCTAGTATTACCAAATTGTTCTAGTTATCATGAATCTGCGAATTTGAAGTACAACTAAAATCTACTTAAGATTAAACATCAACAGTCCATTAAAAGCATACATGACCCAATGTGAATAAAAAAAATGAACTTTCCCCATTTTAAAATGTTCTATTTTGTAAATCGAAATTATATCCCAACACAATTGTTCCTGTGCAACATCGACTCAGTTAACGACTTCTCAATAAAATACAGAGGCCGAGGAAGAAGACTAACTTACCTGGTGCTTCAGCGTTTGAATGAAAGTGGAAAAGTTTCGTCGAATTTTCCGAATTAAATCGTGAGTCTATGTTGCAAACCCAATTTTCTGATTTCAGCAAACCCAGTCGATTAATAAGGGGAAACAGAGTCGACATAATTTCTGATTGGCTGAAATTTAGGTCCGAACTATTTTTATTGGCTGAAACCTCCCTATTTCCTATTGGTCGATATTTCCTACCAACACTTTTGATTGGATGAAATTATCAAATTCTTATTGGGTGATTAATCATTTTGGTTATTCACCGAAATTAAGGGTAATAAGGAAATAACAAGTATCATTAAAAGAGAGGAGACCACTGAACTTGTCCGCAAAATGTTTTTATTGGCTGAATTTTCCTTTTTTCCTATTGGTCGACAATTTCCACCAAACCTTCTGATTAGCTGAATTTTCTCAATTCTCATTGGTCGATTATTTATTTTTTTATTCACAATTAAGGATAATTAGGGATAACACATTTTATTAAAAAAAAAGGGAACCACCATTAGTATAAGAGAATGATTTAGGCAGTCTAGATTATTTTATCACAACTTACTGATAGACGAAAATTTCGTCCTACTTTTAGTGCAATCTTACATCTTGCTTTTGTTTATGCATTATAGTTAGATAAACCCCAATGTCCTTAATTTGCTTACCTTAAGTCATATCTTGCATTCTTAATAAGTTATTTTTTATCCTCCCTTAAATTGATCCCTAAATACTATAATGATAAAGTGTTTGGGTAATTGATTTGGATACAGACAATTATTCTTCATCACAGTACAAAATTTATATGGACCAGTTATATATTCGTACTAAGAATTAGGTTAAATTAAGTCAAAATTGAAATAATGAATATATTATTTTTGATTTTACCAAATAGTTATAGAAATTTATACTATGACAATTTAGTATGTTGACCAAAATAAATTTTTAGTTGACCAATAATAAGAAAATTGTTGACCACACCAAACTAACTAAGCCTTTAAATTAACCCCTTACTTATTCACGAATATAAAAAGGTGGCGATAACTCCCGAGAGGAATACGTACTCAACATAACAGTTAAAATGAATAAGACCGAATATATATTTTCAGTATTATATTATGTTTCAATACTATCAGTGATCGTTATTGTTGATGCTAGGGGTCGTGGAGGTAGAGTCTTCGATAAGAACTATGTTGTTACATGGGGAAATATCTTGAAATTCAACCAAGGCAGAGAAGTTCAGCTCCTCATGGATAAAGCTTCAGGTTCAATGAGTTCTTCCTTTCTTTATACGGAATCGCCGAATTATAAACTTTTTTTTATATATGATGTTGCATATAATAAGATCTTTAAATAAAGTTATCGAGTGAATGTAGTCGTCGAATAGTCCATTTCTTGAATTTTCTAATAACTCTAATGTCTGGCCAAATTGAAGCGGTTAGATAATAACCAAGTGGTAATCGATTCTGTAAACACTAAATTATCTAACCACTTTCATTTGGCCTGTCGAAATGGTATCATGCTTTAAACCTATTTAATAAACCCGGTATGTGTTGTTCCATATAGCTCCGTTTCACTTAGATGATTAATTGGGTGGTAAAAGCCCGAATTACCTTATCATTATCAAACATATAAAAGTCTCCCTATAATAACAAAAATTACGTTGTATAAGACAAAAAAGAAAAAAGAGAGAAATTTTAAATTGTGTGAGAAAACCTGACGTATATTACAAACAGGTTCTGCTTTTGAGTCTAAACATAATTACGGATCAGGATTCTTTCAAATGAGAATCAAACTGCCTTTAAGAGATTCCGCTGGAGTTGTTACAGCTTTTTACGTACGCTCACATCTTATTACATTCATTGCAAAAAATTTCTTTCATTACATTAATTTGAGTTTTCAAAACATTATGAATGTGTTACTTTTTTTCATTTGGTTACAGTTGACTTCGAAGGGAAACGCACACGACGAGCTGGACTTTGAGTTCTTGGGGAATAGAGGAGGAAAACCAATAGCAATTCAAACAAACGTGTTTACTAATGGTCAAGGAAATAGAGAACAAAAGTTTGTTCTTTGGTTCGATCCAACCACAAATTTCCACACTTATGGGATTCTCTGGAATCCGTATCATATTGTGTATGATCTTTCTCCCTCTTTTTCTTTTCATTTTTTTTTAAAACCTATTCGATGCATTTTAAATTAGCTTTTATATATGAATGAGGGGTATTATAATAAATAAAATTTTAACAAACTTATTGATTCATTTATTTTAAAAGAACTAATTTATTTATTTGCATTGAAAATAAATTTTCTTTTGTCATCATAGAAAATAGGAACATAAGTCATAAGCTATCAGTATGAACAGTATTCTACTATAAAAGGCAAACAAAAAATTCAAAGGGAAACAAAAATAAAAACAAAGATAAACTAAAACGTTAGACTCAACAAATCCTAACAATTAGTAATCATTTCACGATTATATTTTGTACAAAACCATGATGATCTGATAATAGAATTTTTCTTTTGACAATAATAGGTTTTATGTGGACAAAGTCCCAATAAGGATATTTAAGAATAAGAAAAGATTTGGTGTAGGCTATCCATCAAAGCCGATGAAAGTTGTGGCTAGTCTATGGAACGGAGAGGACTGGGCGACAGACGGTGGTAAGGCCAAGATTAATTGGTCTTACGCTCCTTTTAAAGCCAACTTCCAAAGGTTTTTCGATTCTGGTTGTCATATGGATGGTCAGAAACAGAGCGGAAAATTTTGTGGTTCAGCAATATACTGGTGGAATAGGAGGATTTATAGTAGGTTAACTGAAAATGAAGAGAAGGCATTCAAGCATGTGAGAACGAAGTACATGAACTACGATTATTGTTCTGATCGCCCTAGATTTCCTGTTCCTCCTATTGAATGTAGATGGAATCAGTGATAATTAATATTTGATCTCCTATATTCATTGGAAGACATTTGAATCTTTAGCAGAAAAAGAAAAAAAAAATAATGTTTGACTAATACATTATCATTTTATATATATACATAAATATATATATAATGTATGTATTTTTTTTTTTCTCGAGTTTCCTTTTATATATTTGGTTGGGCCACTAATTCAAAATCCCATTGTTTTGTCGCTTTTGGGAGTTGGCTCCTGTAATCGAATTAAGTTTACTATGCACACATCTGATTATTCAAGGTTCCAATCGAAAAAAGTAGGATATGATTATGTATGTTTGCAGAATGTAATTTTACATTCTCAGTCATTGAGGAATAAGAGTTTGACAAAAAGATTAACATTTGGTAATTATCAAGCAAGGTGAACATTTTGAGAAAAAAATATTATTCAACAAACTTCTTGCAGTATATATGCTGGTTTAATGTAATTTTACTGAAAGATTTTTTTTATTACATTGTGAAAGAAGGAAAAATGATATGTACCTACATTAAGTATAGACTATCACATGGCCAAACATCTGGAAAAAATCATTGCACCCCTAACTACATGAACTTTATGATAGCCATAACATCATGTATGTATTAATATTAATGATGTGTTTAACATCATAACCTTCTCGGAAGATACCGGACGGGTTCACTAGACATTGGAATCCAACACTGGACATTGGAAACCATCACAGGCCGATATGAATCCGATTAAACATTAAAAAAACACAAGCCGACCAAATTGACCATACCTGGAAACCTAAATAAACTCAACAACCGAAACCTAAAACCTACCCGAGTGTACAGACTAGGAAACAAACATTTTTCTCTCGGCAAGATCGTCTTATTCATCAAACCGAACTCACAAAGAATATCAAAGATCAGAACTTCGAAGTCAGTGGCTGCCATTGAATCAATTTTTACTCTTACATATTGAATTTTTAGTTCGATAGATATAAGATATGTGATATGCATATAGGTTGTTTGATAAAATGTCAAACCAAGAATAACTTTGTTTTTCTAGATGGGTTAAGCTCGATATTATCAAGTAACATTAGGAGAAAAACAGTGGGGGTAAGGAAAATGTGTGAATGTTGATTATCTGCAATGATTTTGATGCCATGGATGGATAAGAATCCGAGTCGAAGATTCTTAGGGTGTGAGTTGTATAAGGTATTGTTAGACTGAATTTGGTGATTGTGACTTAATATTTTGTTTTGTTATAAATGTTATTCGTGAATAGGAGGGTGAGATGGATAAATACAAGTACTTTGGGTGGTTTGATGAAGAAGAGGTGAATGGATGGCCAAAGATATCACTGATGAAAGCTCAAGATGAAATATGTGGGAAGAATAAGGTGATCAATCAACTAATAACGACAATCAAGGAACTTCATATGGACTTAGAAAACCATCAGTTGGAGCACCAATAGTTAGTGAGGATGAAGGGAACAATTATGTGGAATCAGAATGTGAGCTTGGATGGAAGACAAAGCTTAATGAAGTTCAAAATTTTGTGTATCGACAACATATCATCATCTCAGGGCTGACGTGATTGCTTGTATATGGAGTCGGAGTCATTGTGTTTGGTTGATATATCATGAATTCTCATTTTAAGTATCTACTCTTTGACTTTTCATTGTATTGACTTTCTTTGTAATGACTTATCTTGTGTTTATATAATGAATCTTTTGTTTTTTTTTCTTATTTACCTACAAGAATAGGAACATCATATAACAAAGACGAGGTAAAACCAAAAGGTGAATACCATAACCCCGAACATCAAAATGCCACAACAAAAGTTTACAAACGAAGCATCATCCAAAAAGTGAATACAATAACCCCGAGAATATATAACAACATGTAAATACAGACCCACAACCATAAGAACATGTAGAAACATGTAAAAACAGACCCAACTATCCCAAAGAATCAAACATTTGTTCCCCAAAACCAACACACATGAATTTCTAAAATATAAAACTTCAAGCGTCATTCCCAAAGGGCAAATTAACCAACCGGCTGTTTTTTCTGAGTCCTTACCTTGGCTGCCCTTTCCTTGGGTTACTTCCGGTCCTTGGCTTGGTTGGGTTACTTCCAGTGCAGTTGACAAGATTTCATGCACTTCAACTTAATCCTCCATCTTAGTTGTGAAATCTGCATCCATTTCAGCTATTGAGTGTTTTCTTCAGCTTGCCTTTGAGCATCCATTTCAACTTTCTACATGCACAGGTATGGTTCCTCAAGTGGACCAAATATCTAGTAACACCACTTTCGACAATCTCTCTAACCAGTGCTAGAAACATAATAACAATGTCGAGCTCCTTCAGAAAATTACTCCATCCGTTTTCTTGCTTTCTTTGTGTGCTTCATGAGTTCACAATATTTTGTCCAAATGTGTAGCCATGTGGTGGTCTATATTTTGTGTATCTATTGATAACAACGGATTTTGACCCTTTTTATGGATCACTTTAGTATCTTTTGCAGGTGTTTTTACTCTTTTTTCAAAGGTTTTCAAAGGATTTCTATGTTTTCGGATTACTTTTCAAGTAATTTGGGATTAAGAGGTGTAAATTGGAACAAAAAGACTCTTTTGGATAAATTCAGACTGTCAGAACTCTCATGGAAGACGAAGACCTTCTAACCATCTGATCACCCTCAAAATTAGAAAACTAATAGAAGACTCAACCAGCTTTCAAATGCACTTGGTTTGGAGACATTCCAACGATTGGATCTCAAGATATTCCATTTGCCCCGGAGACACTGATATGTTCATAATTTACATCATTTAGGTTGTATAATTCATTCCAAATCATGTTTTATTTCATGCATTTTAGGCCTTTAGGTGCTGTTTTAGGGCTTAGGGGTTGCATTAGGTCCCAAAGAGTCTTTGCATGGTTTGGAGTGTTTATCAGGTGTATTTGGAGCTATTTGGAGCTGAAAAGGTGAAACCAGGAAAAGAAATGGTGATCAGAGCTTTAAAAATGATGAAAACAGCCTTTTGGAGGTTCTCGGCGATAGCCTGTGCCGCAGGCAGCTTTTTCTCGGCAATTTTCATGTATCGCGGGTGGATTTCTCGGCCGAAACATGTACCAGCTGTTCAAGTTTCTCGGTCAAAAATCTCGTGTGCAGATACGTCTCCAAAATCGCTTTACCGGAAGGTCTTTCCGGCCGATTCAGCCTCCGGTGTCTTCATCAAAGATCAAGATAATTGAGTGTAGATCTCAGAACTGTTGGAATCGATGAGTTTGGAGAAGCGAGCTGAATCCACCGGAAGACAGACCTCTCTCGAGTGCATTCCAGAGCAATCCGATACGTCTGGAAAGATCGCCTGTCCGGGGAGTTTTATCGTCCGATTCAGATTACAGGATCTTCAGAAAGGTTGGAGATAAGCAAGTCATGGATCCATAACAGGTGGAATCATTGGATTTGGACTCGTGACCTGAGAGTTAAGCTCACCGGAAGACACACCTGTCTCGTGACAGTTTCAAGACCGATCCGATTAGTCACAAAGATTGCGTGGGACGATGCCTTTCCAGTCTGATTCAGTTGCTGGGGCCTTCATCAGGATTCAATGTCTTTTCGTGCTCTTTCCATAACGTCAAAGATCATCCAGTTTGGACCTGTGTGCTGAACGATACCATCTCCGGAGTGAACACTGGTCCAAGAGCTTCTTTTTGTTCGTTTCAATGCGCTGCAGAGATGAGCCGTCCGGGGAACCTTCCACTTCCCAAGCGCTGATAGTTTCTTCACTAAAGTTTGAGATATTTGAGTTCTATTTCCATTAAAGTTGGAATCATGCCATTTGTATCAATATCATGGAAGTTACGCTCCCCTGAATGCGAAGTGGTCCGAGTGCGACTTAGGCATGCGAGTTGGCCGAGGAGCGAACTGAACCGCAGAAAGACTCGCGGTTTACACCGACTTGGGCCTGCGACGTGGGACTAAAGGAGGTCCAACTCGCACACATATTATCTCCAGAATGCCTCTTGGTTGTGCGAGTTGAAGAGAAGAAAGCGTGAACAGCACAAACACTCGCGGTTTACACCTAGATAGGCATGCGACTGAGGCTGAGGGATTTATGGCGCACAAGGCTGTTTCTATGGCTGTGCGACTTGAGCCTGCGACTTGGGAAGCACCTGACCATGTCGCACACTTGAGACATGACCCATTTGAAGCCGGGTCAGTACCCAGTTTGTCCTGGACTGACCCGGTCCATAACACTTAGTATAAATACTTTTTTGGGAGAAAACCCTAAGAACCTTATCTTCTCTCTTAGTTTCTCTCTTGTTTTCTTTCCTTTTCAGTGTAAAAACGTTTTTGATTAAGAGATATCTTGCAGATTTAATCATCTAAAAGCTGTTTCTTATCATTGCATCATCTCATCTTAACTTCTAATCATGATCAACATCACCTCTTGCAAATGAAATGGTGTGTTCATCATGATTAGTGAGTAGTCTTCTTTTAAACTTCTAGGTGTGTAGATTAGGGTGCTTAGATGTAGATTAATGATTATTTAAGCTTAGATTCTCTTCTCCTTTCCTTAATTAGCTGAACCTAATGCTAGATCTCTCATTATAAGCTTGATCTAGAACTAAGGCATTTCTCCACCCACAAGGTGTTTGATGAAATGCCTGAATGAGCTAACTTAAGGGTTTATGCCTTTTTCATCATGGGAATGATTGTTAAATGCATGAATGACATATTAGAACTGTTTCTTATTGCTCATTGATTCATATTTCACAAATGATGATTTGGTTTGAAAATGGATTAGTGTAGAGGTTAATGCTTTCATGAGAGGATTAATCTAGATTATAGTTCTAAGTTAATTGGAATTTGAGATCATGTGATGCTTGCTTTATCTTTCTGTATAAGATTCAGTCTTTCTTAGCTCTTATTTTGATGCACAAAGAGGCTGTCTGGTCATTTTAGACTTGGAACCTTATGCTTGTTGATTGCTTATTCATCTAATGGGAATTAGTCTTGATTTGGTAATTAACAGAGAGATTTTTGTCATGAGAATGAATTAATCTGATTTAGAAGTCTAGACTAAAGAATTGCAAGTGTTGCATTGTTTGCTTAGCATCATGAATTCACATTTAAAGCACCATAATCAATGATCACATCTAGAGGTTTAGCTTTATCTTTATTTGAATTTGAGTCTTTGTTTTGTTTGTCTTGTTTGCTTGTTTAATTCTTAATTACTGCTTGTTCTTGTTTGCTTTATGTTTTTAGATCACTTAATCACCAACCTGTTTCATTAGACTTGGATTAAGAGTTGATCCTCATAGTCTTGGTGCCTAGATAATCTCCATTTGGATTGACCCTCAAGTGCTACAATACAAGAGGTTAATTGACCTTAGTAGGCTAAAAAATCCTACTATCAGACACTCGAAGACAGCCAGCAAGCCACGCGATCGCGGCCAGCAGCCCATCCACCGCGGCCAGAGCCACGCGACTGCGGCCAAGCCTTCATTCCCCATGGTCATAGCCCACACGACCGCGACCAGACATCTCCGACCTAAAAAGCCCATTTCTGAAGCCCAAGTAATTTCCCAGCCTCAATTCCGAAACCTAGAGACCCTAGAGTATTGGAAACTATAAATACTTGTCATTTAGGTCGTTTTTAAACATCATCTTGCATACTTTTACAGAAACTCTTTTTTCAACCATTTTATGCAATTTTTAGAGTGTTGTTCAACTCTGAGTTCATCAATAGAGAAGCTTTCTTTCATCTCTTTTCTTTACTGTTTTTGATTGCTTTCATTAAAACCATTGATGATGTCGACCTAGCCATGGCTGAGTAGATCCCGAGTTGGGCTTAGGATTCCCAAAAAGGGCTCTCATAATTGATTAACACATCTAGGTTTTAAGATCTGGGATTTTAACTATGTTCTCTGCTTATTCTCATCTTTAATGCATGTATGCTTGATTGATCACCTCGTATCTGATCTAGATAGTTAGTGTTGCGAAAGTTTTCATTAAGTATCCGACCTAGAATGAAACAGGCGATTTTTCTGTAAGAGTGGAAACCTACCTGCGGCGAAATCGTGAGTACTGACGAGTCCTGTAGAGCTTTTGCGTTTTCTCCCCTCCAGGACCACAGTGGAAATCTACTGGTCAGGGTTGTGAGAAACAGTTGGTGTATGATCACGATTGTGACATAGTCATACCGCCGAACTCTAGCTCTAGAACCCTAAATTTCGATATCCGTCAATCCCAATCTAAAATCCCTAGTGTTGAACCGATTATGATACCTGAAGAGTAACCGATTAGTCATAGTTTACAAACCAAAAGATATTTACTTGTTTCTTTAGATCTGCATTTTATTTGCCTTAGTTCGATTTTCTGCTTGTTTAAATTGCTTCCATTCGATTTCGTACTTGTTTTTTTAGGATAGATTCATTTGCTTTCTTTAGTTTTAGTTTAATCAGTGACAAACAACAACCCCTTTAAAACCGATTTAGTCTAGACATAAACTTAGAAATCATAGAAAAATACCAGGCACACAAATCCCTGTGGATTCAATCCCTAAGTACTACAATTGATTAGCTGTGCACTTGCGGCTTTCATTTGTTTTTATTAAGGGTAAAACTTGTTCCCTCACCTTGCAGCACATCAAGGTGATTTGTCGGGGATTTGCCGGGGATTTGTTTCGCTGCCTTTGTTATTTTTCTTGTTCTAATTTCTGTTCTAGACATCTGATCTCTAGTTCCTTTTTAAGTTACTGAATTATCTTTCTCTTCTTTTGTTTTTCTCTGAATTGCATGAATACCAGACGCAGACCTGTAGAAAACATTCCAATTCTAGACGAGATAGACAAACACGAAAGAGAACTTTGAAGACTTAGACGAACGCAAGGAATGGCCGACGATGACCAGCCTGGAGATCCTGTTAACCGAAATTTAAACATGGACCAAGATGGGTCCGAACATGGTGAAAATGAAGAATGATCACAGAGGATGTGAACATGCTCGACGAGATGGAGAAGAGAATGAGATCCCTCCAAGAAATCCTCAAAACCGAGAGAGAGAAGAACGCGAAGACCTTGATGCACCTATCAATGCAGTCGATGGTAACAACCAGGATATGCAGCCGAATGGGCACAATAACCGCCCTTTTCAGCAAGCAAATCAACACTGAAGACAAGCTAGGAACCATCGCATAGCTGATTTCGATGCACCCACTCAGAATTTTCAAAATCGATCTGCAATCCAAGTATCATTTCCGAAACGGATTGAGTTTGAAGTCAAGCCTCAATTCATCTCTTCGGTGAAACAAAACCAGTTCCATGGAGCGCCTTCTGAACATCCAATGGATCAAATTGAACTCTTTGAAGAAATCTGCAGCATGATGAGAACATATCAAGTTCCAGCAGACTATTTAAAGTGTAAGTTGTTCCCTTTTTCATTAGCAGATAAAGCTCACTGTTAGTTGAAATCTTTGCCTGCAGGATAGATCACTAATTGGGAAGAATGTAAAACCGCTTTTTTGAACCACTTCTATACTAAGTCAAGGTCGAACTTGTTGAGAATCAAGATCTCAAGTTTTCAGCAATGACCGTTTGAACCTTTCTATGAAGCATGTGAGCGTTTTAAAGAGTATGAACGTGACTGCCCTCACCATAGATTTCCCGGATCAAGCCTGCTGAGCACATTTTACAGAGGTTTACAACCAAAATACAAACTTTCACTTGATACAGCCAGCAATGGAGATTTGGGACAAAAGACGATAGCATACGGAAGAGCCTTCATCAAAAATTTAGCTCAAACCAATAGCAATGACTGTCCGGAATACAAGCGATTGACGAAGCAGACTGGAACGGATAACAAGGAGATAACCGAGTTGAAGAACATGATGAGCCAGCTTTTGAAAAGCCACAATCATCCAATCCATGCTTGTGAGGCCAACAATGGCGTAGAAGACGAAGGACCTTGTGATACCGATCACACTAATCCAATCTTTCAAAAAGAAGAAGTGAACTATGTAGGAGCTCAAACACTGTATCCGAATCGCTTCCACAATGGTTTCAATAACAACTTCCGGAATGCAAACTACAACAATCTCTCTTACCGCAATCCAAATATGGAGAATCCTTAAGACCAGCATTACCCACCGCAGCAGAAACCCTTCCAAAACAAGTTCCAAGGTGGAAATTTCGGAGGGACTAGAGTCTTTCAGCCGCGACAACCATACAATTACCAAGGTACGGGATTCAACAATCAATTTGGACAACATCAATGAGTTACAACAAACCAGGTAGCTTCGTAAATCATAAGACTTGAACAGTCTATCCAACAGCTTGTTATGACAAACGAGAAAGCAGCTAAAGACATGAACGTGAAAGTGGATTGCATGTACAATGACCTGAACGGGAAGTTCGAAGCTTTATCTTCTCATGTCAAAAAGCTAGACGTACAAGTTGCTTAAACAGCCAACTCTATGAAGAGAAAAAATGGAGCTCTTCCCGGGAGAGTTGAAGACAACCCCAAGAGATTTTGCAATGCCATTACTACACTGCCCGAAGAAGGAGCCAAAACCGATGGAAAGGACAAAGAAACCCCATTCTTTATACCTCTCTACAAGAATGTCGACACAAAGCAACCACCATTTAAGGTATCTGAACGTTCCGTGCTTCAACGGCTTACAAAAGCGGATGACTGGGACGTTTTTCTTTTCAATGTTTCATTTCAGGAATCAAGTTCACAGACTGTTTATGCAACTCCGGAGCCAATGTCAACATCATGTCGAAGACGTTTGCCAAAAATTTGGGGATAAAGACCTTAAGGACATCGACAGTTAAGCTTATCTTTGGAGATTCATCTAAAAAAGATACCGAAGGGGCGATTCATGACCTGCATATTCTAGTTGGGAACAAGATTGTTCCAGCAGATTTCCAAGTTCTAGAAATGGATTAAGACAAAGAGAGACCACTTATATTCGAACGACCGTTTCTAGCTACAGTAGCAGTAGTAATCGATCATGCAAACCGGCATGCTGTCTTTCTAAATGTAGATCGCAAGAACTTTTATCCCAATGACTCAGACGATGTTCCAAGCAAAGGAAAACGGCCAAAGGAGGAAGACAAGGAGAAGGCGAGACCTTTTGCGAAAATCAAGATCATCATTCCACCAGATTCAGCAGAGTCTAGTGAGGAACAGATATCAGAACTGATCGAGAACGCAAAAAGGGTTTTAAACAACGTTAAAATTGGAAAGAAGAGTAAAGGAAAGAAGCCGGAGCTACAAGAAGAAGAAGCAAAACCTCCAGCGCTCGGAAATGATAAAAGCACATCAAGTGGAGTGCCACTTTATCCAGCCTGATCTTTTAAGCCTGAGTCGAGCTAAACGACTTAAAAAAAAGCGCTTAATGGAAGGCAATCCATTTAGGTACATTTTCTTTTAGTTTTCTTTTCCTTTATACAATTTATGTTTTCTTTTTCTTTTTAGTTTCGTATACTCTTATAAAACAAAAACACAAAAAATCAGAAAAATATAAAAAAACCAAAAATAATGAGAGGTTTTTAGCTGCTCGGCCCGGCAAAAACCTGAGCATAGACGAAGGCCGCAGGAAAATGGGCCGCAGTCGCGACCAACCGATACGCAGCCAACACATGGTCGACCGCGGCACCGTGAATGTGACCATGGTCGGACCCTTGTTCACCACGGTCGCGCGACTCCTGACCGCGACCGTTGGTCGTTGAGATGGGACCTCCGATTTCTGTTACTTTTCAGAGATTTTTGGTGATTCCGGACAATTCCCGGAACATTCCCGGGACAGCCCATTCCGATTTTTCACAAGTTTTTAATTCCCGATTGCGTATCAAACAAGTGAGGTAAGTTTCCGTAAGCTTTTGAATTCTTGAAAATTTCTCATTTTTGCCACAAAAACGCTTTTTAAAAGAAAGTAAACGCACTTTTTGGATCAAAACGTTTTTTCTATTCTCTTCCAAAAGACTTGGAGATTTAGGAGTTATAACACTTTTTTCAATTCTTAAGCTTTTTAAGAGATTTTTGGACCAAACCTCACTCTTTTTCAATGCTGATTTCAAATTTATCTTCAAATCTCTCTTTCCAGCAAGGTATGAAGCTCAAACTCGTCATTTTTAATTGATTTTGGAATTTAGGGTTTTCTTAAAAAGCTCAAATATAGGTTTATTAATCGTACAGATAACTTAAGAACAATAGATTAGCCTTCTAAGTTGCCTGGAAATCGATTTTAACACCTACTTTAAGAGGAATTGAGAATTTTGAAATTTGGATTCTACATGTTTTGTAAAAATCGAATTTGGAACAGCAAAATTGATGAATTTAATCAAATCTGGTTTGATTAGTGATTAGTATTAGGTGACCTATAGATTTGACATAGAAATTGCTCAATTAAATCAATTTTTAGAAAATTTCTGTGTTAAGATCATCAAAAATCCGAATCTGGTCATGAACTACTCGATTTTTCGATTTGATATCTATTATGCTTGCTTGTTGTTTTAACTGATCTCTTGATACTCTGATTAGTATCACTGATCGTTAATATGTTAAACTCAGCATCCAAATTCACTCATTTTCCGCGAATCACCTTGTCTTGTAGGAAAATGGAACAAACTGAATCTCGAAGAAGCCGTCGGACTGGTGACAGCTCCGAGGCAATACCTGATGATAGTACTCTTGGAGAGTACATGCTGAGCCGAGCCAGACCGATAACAAGAGGTCGATTGTTGAGGCTGCTCCAACACTCAAGAGAAGCCCATGCCATTCCCGAGCCACCAAAGATCAGATACATTGGGAAGGAGATTAACCCAAGAATCAATTATGCAAGGCGTTTCAAGAAGCTAAACATCAAACCAACGCCCTGCATTGATTATCATACACTTGAGATGCTTGGGATTAGGGAAGATGTCATCTGGCACATCGATACACTTAGGCTGAGACCTTACATGGAGCTTAACCTTTCAACTTATGCCGAGCTACTTCGCGAGTTCTTAGCAACCGTCACCCTTCACCACACAAAGAGGAGGAGCCCTAGAGCATCTGACAGTGTTTTATCATTCTCTATCCGCGGACAGTCCTACTCACTCACCATTTCTGCACTTTTTGAAGCTCTTAAGCTTCCATACACTGATGGCATTCACCTTGAAGAAGAACCTGATTTTGACTTATGGAGAGAGATAGGTCATGGTGTCTATGATAGCGGGAGATCCAAGTCAGCCCTTCTTACTCATCCTGCAGTGAGAGTTGTGCACAAACTCTTAGCACACATGATTTTCTCTAGAGCCAACATGGGGTGTGTTTTGAAGACTGAGCTCATTACACTTCAGACACCATTTATGGACAACCCTCGACTTGCCTGCTTTGCATGGATCATAGCACAGAACATGGTGAAGGTAAAGCATGCTTTACATTGATGTGAGGACGCTACTACTGCTTATGGAAGCGCTATTACAGCCATACTTCCTGACGTCTGGTATGACCTACTCTATCTGTCTCGGGATCACACTATCTCTCGAGCCATTTTTGATCCAGATAGGTTCGATTACAAGTATTGCACTGGCACCGAGAAGCACCGAGTTTGCTTACCTTCAGCATCAGTCTTGAGACTGAGTAACGGAGCACGCCCATGATGGACTCCGGGACTTGATGAATTTCTACGTTCTGTACCGCATCTGCCACTCACTATTGGGCAATACATAGTAGCTAAGGCGAAACGCGACGCAGCTGCAGCACGTTCTCACTATCAGCCATCAGTTTCCACCGACCATACTTCATCATCTACATCATCACGCACACAGTCTGACCTGGAGCACAGAGTTTGAGAGACATGGACGACGTTTTGAGCACGTTGTCACATTCCTGCAGGAGCAGCACCAATTCGAGGCGGACACATCAGAGGAAGATTGATCAACCAGCACTTCATCGTTATTTGACCACCATCATGGTTCTATCATCATTTTCTTTTCTTTTCTTTTATTTTATCTTTTTAGACGATCTCGCTTTTATTCACCATCTTCTCACCAACTTTTTCACACTAGTGACAGTGTGATTTAAATATGGGGGAGGATGTCTATCCGTACTAATCACTTTCTTGCTTTGTTTTCTTTTTTTAAATTTCAAGTACTTTTTAAATTTCAATATGTAACCTATGCGACCTTTAGTATTTTTCAGAAATGCTTGACACAAAACTATGATGATTTAGACCTGCACGCTTCTACACTACGCATGATAGCTCATTTGTGGTTAGCAATAGACTAGGTGGTAGTTAAAGTACTTGCATTACGAACTCCCACCAGAGCATTTCTATTTATGGAGATTCTTTCTGACAGGATATACTAGCTCATTTTATTTGACCTTAGTATTGATATCTAATTTTCTCATCAGTGATTATAGGCAGGCATCGAGATATACATCTAAGACGTCTTTTCTTCACTTTTACCATTCTTTGTCGTCCTAGATGGCCAGCAGATGTGTGCAAAAATGTCGTAGAGAAGAGGAGCGATGCAGTTTTCAGTCACTCAAAAGAAAGACTGAATGGAATTGGGAAGGATGAGTATCAGAAACCTTATCAAGTCTTATATCGCCTCAGAAACTCATTCTTATCGGTAATTTCGTGCTCTCTATGACTCTATATCTAAAGGTGTTTCCTCTTTCAAAAAAAAATGAGAGGAAAGGAAACAAAAAGCCTAATGAGTCTTAGATTTTCGAAATTATTTGGAGCAAAGGCAACCATTATTCATCTATAGAGCTATGGATTTGAAAGATTAAACAAAAAACTGCTGGGGGAGTTAGGAGAGAACCTGAGGAAGAAGACCAGAAATCTATGGCAAGAAGAAAGTGACTGGAACTGTGGATATCAATAGTTTCGCTCTCTCTTGCGGTTTTACAATATATCTTGCATCCTCCAGATCTTCAGGTAACCCATAAAACTTTAAGCCTTACCCCTAGCCTAGCCTAGATCGCCTTGCTTATACTTTTTTTGATGAGAACCACCGAAATTTTAAATGAATGTTAAGAGGTAGTTGACTGGAAGTTAAATCTAAGTGCATAGACTTCCGCATTGGTATATCACCTTCAACAGCAGGATCAAAACCTACTAAATCTGTCTAGTCCCAGGCTTTCAGCAGCAGGTATGTAACCTTCAAAAGAAGCAATTGAGGAGTGTGCTACAGAGTAGTCATCAACTGTCGCATTTCCCAGGTTGTCTGGCTCCTTGGCTCCTTATCCGAAGATCTTCTTGGAGTAGTCATCAACTGTCGCATTTCCAAGGATATCAAGAGATTTTCAACCTTGTGTCCTCTACAAGGATGCTCCATGGCCATCTTCAACGCCTCGCCCTCATTTGCTGCGCTTCATGATAGAGGAAGACTGACTAAACGATGAGATTAGAGATGAAACCTATTGTCGTCGGCTCTAGCATATGGTGCCATCCCATAACATGTGCAAGGGCCCAGACCTGCTGTGCGACAACACAGTCCCTCATCACATGTATGGAGGATTTTGGGAGACCGCAACGACGACATTCCGGGTCAGGGATGATACTAGCGAAGCAACCCTTAAGGAAGTGTGTTTCTCGCTATCCGCCAAAGGAGTGTTCGAATCTTAGGTTGAGTCTTCAGCCTCCATATCTTTTTGCTGCCATTTGAAGTCTCGTTCCGTCGCTGGAACCACGATCAAACTATCAATCTCATAAGAGAAGAAATCTCTATGCCCCCTGTTCTGAGTTTTCTCCCATGCTTTTGTTGGTCAACAACCAACCACAACTTTCTGACGGATTATCGGACTAGTTATGCCCGTATTTTTAGTGAGAATTTTCTAGGCTATTTCCGATAAGTTAGGTCTCTGAGATTTTGTTAGTTCCTGCGTTTTCAAACCTCTCACCAAGACTTGGTCTTTGTTTTGTTTGAGGACAAACAAAAGTCTAAGTCTGGGGGAGTTGATAACACCGGATTTTGACCCTTTTAATGGATCACTTTAGTATCTTTTGCAGGTGTTTTTACTCCATTTTCAAAGGTTTTCAAAGGATTTCTATGTTTTCGGATTTTAAAAGACTTTTCAGGTAATTTGGGATAAAGAGGTGTTGATGGGCTTGCAGGCCTAGGGTTGTTTTTTAACCAGCCCATTGTCCCTCCAAAAGTTTTAAATTCATAAAACCCTAGTGTCTGCAAGTGCACAGATGTACGTTGTAGGAATTAGGGTGTCGATCCACAGGGAGGATGTCTAATCTGCGAGAAACAACAAACTAGGAAGTAAGCAAAGTCATAAACCAATAAAAATTTTTGGGATTTTTGGTTAAGATCATAAACTAAACATAATCTAATATTCACAAGAAATGCAATGCAGGATGAATTGTTAAAAGAACATCTAAAGCATATCGATTCAAACTAAAGACTCTTAAACACATAGGTGACGATTTAGACTTCTCCGGTTTACTCCAATCGATGTATGATGTCATTTCCAATTAGCTTCCAGGCGATTTATCTTCATCTGTTTCTGGGAATCTGCATGGAACTAGAATAAACATATGTATGATTAACCAACTCTCGTCTCCTTAATCAACTAATCTCTTAGATCTAGCAATTAACTCTCGCTCTCATGCTAAACTTAAGATCATGCATTAGACATTGAATTCGTCTGCTCACATCTTCTCTATAGGTAGCTTTCGACTCGTATAGCGACTATGTTCTTCTGAAGCTAGGTACGGATGATCTGATACAGCACTCTCGTGGCTCTGATTGATCCTAGGCTCAGAAAATAGGTCATGAATCTTCTCTCATGCTTTATGAACAACTTAGAAGAGATGAGATCCAGAATATGGTTTAGAACTATAGAAATCATAATCGATATATATGCTCATTGATGACTCTCAAAACAACTTGACTCTCTGGGACAAATCTACATGATGCAAATAATGATAAAAGACATAGAAGAATTCAAAAGAATGAAACAGAAAAGTTAATAAGATAAACAGGAGAACGAACAATGGATCTGGGGAAGAATCCCCATCTCCATTGTCTAACCCTAGAAAACAAATTTTGCTGGCTCAAATTCTCATTGCAGGAGCACACACCCATTTAGGACTGCTAAACAATGTATTTATAGGTCCTAAGGTCTTCCAGGTCTCATTTAGGGCTTCCCTAAAGCGGAATGGCGAAGTGAGCTTTGATGTTGGGCCTTGTGGCTCGTCCTAAGGTCCACCGGGGGTGAGAGTCTTCCAGGGCAGGTAAAACATGTGTTTACCGCGGGTGAGAGTCTTCCGGGACTGGTGAACTGGGTCAACTTGTTCTCCATGTTGCAAGATGCATAAGTGTTGGATTCTTCCTTTTCCATTGATGCTTGTGCAGTGATTGAGAAGACAGCTCGATCAAACAACCTAGGTCTGGTCACATGAGACCGGTTTTCTGATGAACAGGTTTCAGAAAGAGGTTGAAAGCTCTACTGATCTGAGAAATCATGCTCCACCGCGGGTGAGGAGCTCGGAGCCACGGTGGAAGTGGTTCTGGCCGCGGTGGAAGTGGCTCTGGCCGTGGGTGAAGTGCTCGCAGCCACGGTCAGCTTCCTCCGGCTCTCCATGCTTGCTTCTTCAATCTCTTCTTCTCCATTGTTGTTCTCTTGCTTCCAGTGGTTGTCAGGCACGTCTTCGGTATCGAAATCATTGATTCCAGAGTTCAGATCATACTCCTTATGATCTTTAGAAAGTTTTTCAACTTTCTCTTCTACTTCATCTAAAGCATAGACAACTTTGTCTAAAGTAGCATCAAGCTCTTCTGTCTTGTTTTCAACCTTTGCTACGCCTTGCCACAGCTCCAATGTGTAGTCGTAGGTCTGGTTTTTGCTCTCATTCAGCTCCTTATCCGAGTCATTGATCTTGAAGGTTAGGGTTTGCAGCTCCCTTTGGTTTTGCCGAATGTTGAACTTGTTTTTGTCTTGTTCTTTTCTGACAGACTATATTCTCTGATCCAACACGTCATTAGTTTTGGTTCTATGATCCTCCAGTGTCTTCACATGCTCAGAGAGTTCATCAAACCTTTTGTTGAGGCCGATGGTCACGTCATCTATCTTCGTTTGCAGGGCACCATCGATGAGGGCTTGGGAGGCAAGGAACTTTTTTAATCTGCTTCATGCATAATAATCTTAATATGATGTAATATGATGATTTTTTTAATCTTAGTTTACAAAATATGATGTATTATTATGATAATTTACAAAAAAAATTATCATTTTCCAATGTGGAAATATGGTGATTTCTAAACTTTATTTATATGTGTAGGAAAATTTACATGTGTCTTTGCATGTATATAAGTGGTGAGGACGAAAAAAAGAAAGTATTTTTAATAGTTCTTTGAAAATCAGTAGGAAATCCCGACTGATTTCTGACGGAGCCAAAAATTTCCCTTGTGAAATTAAACTGTGGAAACCGAACCGCATAATATTTCTAAAATTTTTCAAGTATTCCCAACCGCATCCCGACGGGAATCTTAAGAATTCCCGACCGCATCCCAACCAACCTCTTTTATTAACATACGATTCTTCTTCTCCCTTCTCCATTCTTCTTCTTCCTTCTCTATTATTCTTGTTCTTCATCTTGCTGTCTCCGCCGATTTCCTCCCAGATCTGCTACTTCTCGGCGCCGATCTGCTACTCAGCCCCTCAGGTATTTCTTTTCATCTCCTCAACTTTTATTTTCTTCTTTCTTATATTTTCCTCACCTTTTCTCCTTGGTTTTCTTTTTTTTTTTGCAGGGTACTCAGCCACCGCCGCCAGATCTGACCCGCTGGACTGCCACGCCACCGGATCCCCTCCACCGTCGACCTGCCAGACCTCCATAGCCGCCGATCTGCTTCCACAACCTGAAAAATGTAAGAATTTTTGTTTGAATTAAATTATTTGATTTTTAGGATAAATTTTAGGATGAATTATAGGAAGAGATAGTTTTTGTCAATTAGGTTGTTATTTATTAGAATTTGTTAGATTTTTTCTAGATTAGAATTTGTTAGAATTTTATAAGAATTTATTCTAGATTTTGTTAGAATTTTGGGAAAAAGTTAGATTTGTTATTTGTAATTAGGATTTGTAAATTTATTTGTTAGAAGGAAATTGTTAGATTTTAAAATTAGATTTGTAAAATATTTTCTAGTAAAATTATTAAATTTCTTAGATATATTAGATTTATTTAAAAAATAACAATAACAATAACAAAAAATATCAATAGAATCTGTTTTTTAATTAAATTAAAATATCTTTTTTCATAAATATGTTTTTATTAATTTAAAGCTAATTAAAACAATTTTTTGAAATTTAAGTTCTGATAATGTGAGATTCATAATTATTTTTATAGACTATAATATTAAAACTGTTTTTACAATAACTATTATATGTTTTTTTCGAATTATATGTTCTTCTAACTTAAAGTTTAAAGTTTTATTCAAGGTTGTTGTCTCGTTACGGGGAATTTCTGGCTCGTTTGTTTCAGTCTGGCATACGACGTACCAATAATGTATCTTTGTCAAGGGCTCGTGAGACGGTGATCCCTGAGTCTGGTGACATCTCAGATATGTCTGATGACATCTCGGGGATCCCGGATATGTCTGATGACATCCCAGGGATCCCGGAGTCTTCCGCACTTTCTCTGTCTTTCCAGGCGTTCTATGATAGTATCAACGATTTGTTTCTACAGTTATTGCGAGAGTTATGCATGGTGCTTGATCCTTTCCGTCAAGGAAATGCGACTTGGTAAATCAAAATTTTAAACTCTTTATTCGTATTTTAATATGTTTTATGAAAATAATAATTTATTTTTGTAATAAAGGTTTAATTATTCAAACAACGGGATTAGCAAATGCATTTTACAAATGCTGCATTTGATGCTCGATAACCCGTACCCGACGTTCTCTGATCTTCTTATCGAAGAGAAAAACATTTGGTTCAAACATTTCACGTTAAATTTTTAGTTATCAGTAAGATAACTATCAATTTTTTAATTAGTATTATCTAACAGTAACATGTTTAAATTATTTTAGCAAGAGTTTACTTGGCATAACAGTCGCACAAAAGCTATCAAGAAGTTGTTTCTGGAAGAGTGTGCTACGCAATACTCTAACCACATGTACAAGTGGAAACAGAAGTGGAAGAAAGGTCAAGGATAACCGAAAGGTTTGAAATCCTTCTGTCTGGCAACAATTCATCCCTTATTGGCAACAGACAGAGACAGAGAAGACGTCGAAGAGACCCAAAAACTGGAAGAGTCAACAAGACAGCAAGGGCTAATATAGTCTGCATGTGTAGTCATGTGATGAAGTATAGTTTGTGTAGCTAGCTATCATTTTTCCTATATTAATATATATATATATATAATGTGTTTATTTTTGCTTAACGTTAAAATTCATTGAAGCTTTGAAGCTCATCTATCTACTTATTTACATCAATTGCTTTTAATGTTGTTTTTTTTTACTATATGTATCCTAAATTTGTGAAGATTTTTAGATGTATAGTGATGTTTAAGTTATACTGTCTTCAAATTTATCATGAACATTAAAAATTATATCTATAAATTTTATAAAATTTTATGCTACTAAACATGTATATTTTTACATGGATAATTTAGTTTATAATTAACAATTAGGTAGTAACCTGCATCATGTGCAGTATGAGATATTTTTTAACTATTTTGGAAAGTTTGTTTTTAAAAATCATATAATATGAAACTAATTTAATTTGATTTCAGTGTAAACTACATAATAGTTGTGAAAAGAGAGATTAGCAAAAATAGTATAATATTTTTAAATTACTGAATATGTTTATAATAATTTTTTTAAAACGTATATTTTTTTAAATTATTATGTAAAAAATTATTATTTATTTGTATTTTTATAATATGTAAAGGTATTTTATTTGTTTTAAATAAATAACTAATTATTTATATGCTCTGATGTTATTTTTAAATGATTAATTTTTAACATCTTTGCAAAGGATAATTGTATGTTTTAACAACATTATTTATCCATTTGTGATTTAGATGTCTGAAAATAATTTAAATGTACCATACAATATTATCTAAATAATTTATATATATATATATATTGAATTAATGATATACTACATATAATTATTTATAATTTTTTATGTCCATGAGATGTTTATTATAATGTTAGGGTATGTTATAAAATACAAAGAAGGTTATACATTAATTGAATGAAACTGGCATAATAGTAATTAATGTAGTAACATGAGCATTTTTAATAAAATTTTTGAAAAGCTTTATGGAGATGACACTTTAGCATGACAGATATGTAAATAACGGGAAAAAAGCTGTAAAAGTTTCAAGTATTTAATATTTACCAGTTTTTTACCCTAACTTTTTGAGTTGCGAGAAAACTACACGAACTAATTTTTTGGATCAAAAAAATACCTGAAATATTTTATGATTCCAGTTTCCACCCCACGATTTCAGTAAACTAGAACCATAAAATATTTCAGGTAGTGTTTTTATCTAAAAAATTAGTTCGTGTAGGTTTCTGGCAACGCAAAAAGTTCGGGTAGAAATCTGGCAAATATTAAATAGTTGATGGTCTTTTAAGTTTTTTTTACTGTAAATAATACATGAAGTAAATATTGTTTTTTAAGTGTCCTTCTCAAATAATAATATAAGATTATTATATTACAATTGTGATTGTTAAAAATTATTAATCAAGTTTTGCATGCAATTTTATGAGCTTTTTAGTTAAAATTTTCAAATAAAATATTAGCTGAAAGAAAAGTAAGAAGAATAGAGACAAAATAGTTTTTTTTATAAAAATTATTAATTAATAAAATATCTTATAATAATAAAGGAGAATTATATTTAGAAAAAAATCTCAATATTATGTAATATATTACAATGAATGTCATTAGAAAAATATGTAATCGAGGAATAAAAAAAGAGATGAAACCAAAGAGGATCTGCGTCCTTTTAAGTTGATCTATTTAAAAGGACGCGGATCCTAAATGTAACCCATTATCATATACGCGCTAATTTTTCGAATAATTACATGTAATATGTAAATGTAACTATAGCTCCTACTAGTAGAAAAAAAAAACCCTTAAACATCGCAATAGTTGTCGAATTCATGTGAATATATTAGCAAGATTACTTCTTCGAATGAAATATACTGCAAATCCTCTCATAATCATTATTAATAATGATCCAAATAAATATTGTTGCCAAATTCAACAACACACACTATATTAGGAGATACAATTGTAACAACATACAGAATAAATGTAATTATTCAAAATTATTTTGCTGCCGCTCAACTACCAAATAATCCCACTTAATTTATTTGTCCACATTCAATCAAAAATATATATTCGGATATGTTGTATTAGATATTGTATTCCATAATTTTCAAAATAATAAAGTTGACGCTCATTTTTGAAATTATATTATTTGGTGAGTAACTATTATCCCATTTATTTCGCATTCCCGTATATATAGTCAATTACACATACTTTACAAAAATAACGTTATTTGATCTTTAGCATATATATTTTAATAATTATAAATTTTACGAATATTCTAGACCGCCAATTTATTTACGTCTTAACGGCTTAGCAAGAAACCCTATCTTTTTTCTATAAATACTTCTACCCTTTCTTCCATAACACTCCACATTAACATTATGTTTCTTCTCTATTTTATTCACTTATAATTTTTCAATAGCTTCCACAATGAAGTTAACACCTTTATCTGACGTGAAGCCCTTTAAGACTGGGTGGAAGGTTCATGTGAAGGTGTTTCACACTTCGAAACAATACCAAATCAAGAGTGGAGAGTCTTTGGAAATCATCCTGACTGATGAAATAGTACAATACAATATTTATCGCCAATTATGTTTTCATATTTTCTCTTCTAAGGTACCAAAATTCACGCTATTGTCAAGAAAAATTTTGTTCCTTGTTTTGAACAGATCGGATGATGGTTGTCGGTGAATGGAAGTTCATTGAGAAATTTGCATTGAACCAGATATCAGGTCAATACCGGGCCACTAAACATCAATTTAGATGTCCTTCATAGCCTCTAGCGCTGTCAGTAAAAGTTCTAATTGGCAGATAGTTGGTTTTTTGTTTCTCAGAGATTGGTACAATATTGTACGATGTTACCAATACAAGTTTTTTGGTTGGTAAGTATTTTGACCTACTTGATGTACTCGATTAATCCATATTATTTTCAATACTTATCTGACATTATTTTTTTACAAATAGATGTTATTGGACAAGTTGTAAACGTTCGTGAGTTCGAAACAATCCATGTTATGAATAAGGACACCAGCAAGCTCGAGTTCGATCTAAGAAATACTGAGTGAGTATATAGATATAATTATACTTTATTCAATCAACATTCAGCGGTTTAATTTGAAATTTGTTGCTCGCTTATATTAACTGTGATAAGCGTTTACCATGCACATTGTAGGAAAAGTTTGGCAAGCAAGTCTATTCGGGTTGTCAGAATGCTGGTGAAAGTGGTGTCATCCTTGTGATCTGTTTTGAAAAAACCAATGTGCTTAGAGGTATATCTTAATTTTGAAAAACTTGCTATTTCTACATTACATGCAACGCCGATGTTTCTTTGTTGTCATATATGGTAAGTGATCGTCAAATTACAAGTTCTTTCTAAACATATGAGGTTCTGATATATTTTAACGATCCCGATGTCATTGTATTTAAAGAATGCATAATCATTATATATATATTAGATATATATATTGTATCACCACGATTATGAATACAACTAATCCATGTCTATTTTTAGTTTACCTGAGAATGGCGGACGTATTACATTCTTGAATAGCGAACCTTTACAGAGGGTTTCTTGTGATGATGAGATTAACTTTGATCAGTTTCCAATGATCACTATTTCAGAATTGCAAGACTATCTTGAGATATATAAATCCATGTTTTAAACTTGATATGTTATGCTTATCATCCCATAAGATTCAATGATTGTAAATTTTCTATTTTGGTTTAATCAGGTTGGCAAATATAAAATCATGTGCACCATCTACGCGGTGGACACAAATTGATCATGGTTTTACTTGGTTTGCACCAAGTGTGGTACAAAATCTACAAAATCCCAAAGGAGGAGGATCAAAAAGTCTCTGAGAAAACTAAGACGCTTTATTCATGTTAAACATGTAATGTAAAAGTTTCATTTTTCAGTGCGAGGTAAAATACTTTGCTATATTTTATAAATTTATGTAATAATTAAGTGAAGTTACAATCAACTTTATTAAATACAATCGTTATATATTTGTAGGTAAAAATTTCATCTTTGCGTTATGGACAACATCGGCTATATCAAATGTTTTCTTTTTGATCCAAATGCAAAAGATATTGTAGATCAATCTGAGGATGAAATCCTCAAAGGAAGTTCGATGAGGTATTGATTGTATATTTTATTTATTTGAGAGTAAAATATTAGTTTGTGAAAACTTTAGTTGCTTAAAATATACTTTATATATGTTTCACCATAGATACAATATCCGGATGTCGTTCTTGATGCACTGAAAAACCTGGTTGGAAAGACCTTTCAGTTTCTAATTTGTGTTGAGAAAGAAAATCTTTACGGTAGTACTAATACATACAAGATGGGAAATGTTTGGAAAGGAAATCAGGTTTTTAGTACTGATGAAGTGAATAATCTTATCGGTCAGTATGTGTTGTTAGATTTTGGGTGATTAAGGAAGGTAAATGGTAGTATAATTTATTATTCAATAAAAATAATTCTGTAATATTTGAAAAAGAAACATTCATATGTTACTTATAAAAATATGTTATATTATGTAGATCAAAACGATGGGAGAATATGTGTTCAATCTCTTACAGGTTGTTCACAATTTTTGATTGATCTACCAATATAGGAGGTTGTCGATATCAAAAAAAAAAGCAAGAGGTTATTCATATGTATATGTTATGATGCTTACATTTACCTATCAAATAGATGTATAGAGATCCATCATTTTTGTCACAGACTCGTAGAAACCACTTTATGGTTATTTTTAGTAACAAGCGTTCTTATATTTATTTTCTTGGAGATGGATTTATGTTCAGTTTGTGACAATTAAGGAGATATTAGAGAATGACAATATTTTAAAATATCTACAAGTGTTTTTTTATTTGTCATAATTCTTTTTATGGTCTGGACTTGTTTTTTTGTATTTGACATATTTGAATCATTTTCAACTGAACTTCCTTTTACAATTAACTAGATCGAATATTATGTTATATTTAAATTCTAACAGTTATTTATATAATTGATATCCATCTGATTAGTATAGAGTCTAAACCAACTACTGAAGAATGAAAAAAGACATATGTTGTTAACATTTAAATTTGCATTATCTGTTTTCTTTACAATTCGCTTTTTGAGCCATTGCATTATGTTTGCATTATATAAATGATAAAGTGATGGTTTAACATCTTTTAAAAACTGTTAACAAATTGCGGTTTATGTAATATATATAATTAATATATTTATATAATATATATAATTAATGAATGCTAAACTATACCTATATTTTTATATCATAAATTTTATATATATCAATGTTTAAACTTCACATATCATTTCGTCCATAACATAAAATTCTATATACTAATATAAATATTATTATAATTATATATCTAAATATTGTTTTAATTTAGTTTTAGCAAACAAAAATTACTTCAGCCCTTGAAAGGATTAGAATCTAGTTGACATTATTAATTTATATTAATTTATAGAAGTTTTATTGCAACACCAAGCAAAATAATAAAACCATTATTTACAAACTAAACCGACCGGTTATATCAAACCGATATACTTCGTCTTTAATCCTTTGATGCTAAGAGCCTAAAACCATTGACAAAAATGTCGTCTTCTCTTCGTCCGTGCTTAAGTTCGGCAGCGACGGCAATCCATAATTTTCCCGTTTAACCGTCGCCTCCGTCGACGAATCTTTTCTTTCTCTATTTGTCTCTTAAAGTGATATTTCTATTTCAAGGTTTGTAATTTCTCTTATTTCTGAGTTTATCCGATCTTCTGGTGAAGATAAGAAGCGACTTGACCCCTCTGTGCTTATCAGATCCTTGTTGCCTGAACCAGCCGATTTAAAGAAACCGGTCAATTCTGGTTGTTGAAACTCTTCCCACATTGCCCCACGAGAAAATTCATAGGATGTAATGATGTTAGCTTTAAGTTATGCCAAAGGAATCGCTAATCGATATCTCAGGATTCCCAGATGGTAATCACGTTTTCCCCTCTTTTTTTTGTTGTTTCAAATGATTACAGATTCTTGTTTTTGTCTAAATCAGATTATTGATTAACTTCTCATCATCAATTGTCTGCAATTTTTGTACTTTTCTGTTCTTGAAACTTGAAAGTTTTTTGCTTTTCTTCTGTGTCTTCTTATAGGTCATGTTATAAGAACACACATCAATTTATCTGCAAATTTTCGGCTTCTATGTGGTTTCTTCAATGTATAAACCGAAAAGTTTTTGCTTTCCAGTCTATGTTTTCTGATAGACATGTTCTCGGGTTTTTGGCAGGACCTCTAGACTCTGCCTGCTTAACCATCAATTCCATAACTACTCCGTTTATGCAAAGCAGAGACCTTTTGTAGAAGTCCCATATGAATCACCTTCTTTCGAGCTTTTACGAGCATCAAGGCAGGATGTATTTGCGTATAACAGACGTTACATGAGTAATTCGACGATAGAGCTAAGAACAGATGATAATGTGGTGAGGTTTTCTTTCAACAATGTCCCTGACAACAAAAGTGTGCCTATGAGGAAAGAAAAGAAATGGAAACGGGCTAAATCATCGAGAAAGGCTAAGGTGAATGAGTTAAGGTTCTACCGTTTAAAGGCCAAAAAGAAGATGAATTCTCCAAACCCTGAAGTTAGGATTCGTTACAAGCTTGAAAAGGTTAATTGAGTATTCATAGTGTCTCATATTCTCTAACTGTTGTTTGCTCATCTTTTCATTACTCAACTTCGATTTAATTACGTTTCTTGCAAACTTTTCATTATATGTTCATGCTGTGTATGTGAAGGAATCTTAAGAAAAATCCAATGATTTGTTCAGCCATATTAGGCATCTTCTTCCATGATCTGTTCATTAGTATTAACCAATGAACATATTAGTATCTCTGATATATTCAAAAATCTTACATTGTTTTTCCTCTTTTGCCACCCCTTTTTATCTGCTACAGGCTAAGAGAAAAGAAGAATGGTTGATTGAGAAACTGAGGAAATACGATGTGCCGAAATCACCAGCGGAACCCTATGATCCAGAAACCTTGACAGAGGAAGAGCAGCATTACCTAAAACGTACAGGAGAAAAGAGAAAGAACTTTGTCCTTGTTGGGAGACGAGGAGTGTTTGGAGGCGTGGTTCTGAATATGCACCTCCATTGGAAAAAGCACGAAACGGTTAAAGTGATTTGCAAGCCCTGCAACAAACCTGGGCAGATTCATGAGTACGCAGAAGAGCTTGCTCGGCTAAGCAAGGGCATTGTGATTGATGTCAAACCTCACAACACCATAATATTGTACCGTGGGAAAAACTACGTGAGACCAGAAGTGATGTCTCCTATTGATACACTGTCTAAAGATAAGGTATG
This sequence comes from Eutrema salsugineum, assembly GCF_000478725.1. NCBI lineage: Eukaryota > Viridiplantae > Streptophyta > Magnoliopsida > Brassicales > Brassicaceae > Eutrema > Eutrema salsugineum. Next base: position 19,278,169 of record NW_006256909.1, on the reverse strand, counting down.
ATGAATCCAGATACTTTATGTTGTGTATGTTTAAACTTTGTTAGGTAAATCTCTTTATTCTGCTGACAAAAGTAAATGAAACGGCAGGCTTTGGAGAAATATCGGTATGAGCAATCGCTGGAACATACGAGCGAGTTCATAGAGAAACTGGAGACAGAGCTTGAGGAGTACCAGAAGTATGTTGCACGGTACAAGAAGAAGAAAGATGAAGAAGCGGAGACGAAGAAAGAGACAGATTCGAGGAGCAAAGCTGGTTATGTCTATGATTCTAGCCTCAAGACCCCAATTCTCAAAAGGAACTGAAAACATAGGGAAGCCAATGGTTCTTTGTTTTTCAAAGCCTTATGATTTAGTGCATAGAAGTCTTACATTGGATGCTATCCGCTTCGGTTTGACTAAACCAAGTTATATAAATCGGTTAGATGATTAGATTAGAGAAGTCGGTTCACGATGTGTGGCCAAATCATATATATATATATATATATATATCCTAGTACTATAAAAAAGCTCACCCTATCCACACCATCAATTCTAAACATTCTATTCTCTTGCCACATCATCAAACCAAAGAACAAACTCTACGAAAGCTTTTCGTTTCTAGGAGTTATCCACCTCATCAAAGAAAAGGCTATCAAGGATAGCCACGTGGTTAGGACAAAATTCAACGTGTAAGCTCAGTTATGGTAGATTGGTAGTCAGTGGTCTTCTCATCTCCCCCCACTTCTCTACCTCTTAATTCTTTCTTCCCTACATTTCTCGCACATTAAATTAGCCACTATTTTTGTATATTTAGCTTCATCTTCTTCACCTTTTTTTCGTATCTACCTCTTAAAGCACCTTCAAACCACCAACCTCTAAAACAGAAACGTAAAAGCAAGCTTGGCAGTTGGAAAACATAATAATTTTGGACACTAAATGTATTAAGGGCATCTCCAACCCTACTCAATTTTTTCCTTCAAATGCCATTTTGGAGGAAAATCTTCTCCAATCCTACCCCATTTTCACCTGCAAAATAGAGGAATGCCATTTTTTTCTTCCAAATATGGAGTAAACCCATTTTTAACTCCATTTTGCAGGTGAACCTTTTTATTTACAAAATAGTCATTTACTTTTCATAAATTCTTAAAAAAATATTTTTAATTTATAATTTAATCCTTTATATTATATATATTTAATTTAAAATTAAAGATAGATAGATTTAAAATTTGAGAACAGAAAATAAAAAAATAAGAAGATTGACTGAAACTAGAAATAACATAAAATTAAAAATACTGAAATTACAAAAAACATAAAATAAATTTATTAAAACAACTGATTAATATTTCTCCAATCGCGATTTGCTATTGTGAAAGGTCCAGTTCGTTTTTGGAAAAAAAATGTGTTAAATGACATAATGACTACATGTATAATTCTACATAACATGATAGTCGAGGATGAGCGTGATCTTGATGCACCGATTAAAAATGGAAGAGAAGCTCCACCTCCAGAGGTAGAAGTAGCTAAGGACGAAATTATCCGGTTCCAAAATTTTCTTGCTTGATTCAGAGAAATCCAAGATAAAAACGCTCATTTTTCACTTCGAAATGCTTTAATTGATCATTTGTGGGAAAAGTCTTCAAATGGTGATATTTAAATTAAAATGTACTTAATTTTCTTCTTTTAAATGGTGTGTAATGTTATTTTTATATTATAGTGGTTGAATTTAAAATAATATTATAATTTATGAAAGTTTTAAGAGAAAAAAATAAACAGGTTCATTTGTAATTTTTATAAATAGAGTGCATTATTAGTATTTAACAATAAAATAAAAAGGAAGAATATACTTAGAATATTCTTTATGGAGTTGAAAATGGAGGAATACATTGGAGATAAATCCAACTCCATTTTGCAGTTCCTCCATTTTGGAGATAAAAATTGGAAAATATATTAGAGATGCTCTAACAACCAATCAAATGCAGTCTTGACAATAAACAAATAATATTGCAACAAAAACTTTCAGTTATCTCACAAAAACAACGCTATAATGTAATAACATCTCAGTTAAAAAAAACGCACTGCAAACAAAAAAAAAGAAACACAAATATTATGAGTTAACTCAATTTATATTTATTTAAAGTACTTCTCTCCCATAAAGCTATAAATATAACAATTTTATTTTTTAATCTCCACCCGCCCGTAGGGCAGACTAAATACTAGTATATATTAAAAGTGGGTTCAGAATAAGCTTTGGAAGCCTCTCATTAAGTTTCAGCGTGGTTAATTATCCATTACCCCTTAATGAAAATATTTATATATAATTAATTAATTAATTCAAAATACTTACCAAAAATAAAAATAAAAACTCATCGTGGATCTATATTAGTTTCGGCCCATTCGATTTTATCCGATTTATTTGATATCCTAATTTGCATAAACTCTATAAATACAACTTCTATGCATCGTCAATACAATACGGCGTGTGAAAACCCTAGATTGAGATCTCTAATGTATAATAATTTTTTTTGTTTTCTTTGTAGTGTTTGTCGTTTTTGTGAGTACTTTTTTATATTTGTTTTTTCGCTTGGTTTAATATTGTTGTTCTTATTTCTTACTGCTTATATATCAAAGAATTTTGTTTTTGTTTTATAGGTTGATAAACTTCTAGGGACATTGGAGTGGTGTATGCATTCAACCTTTCATTCAAGGTATCAGTTTCTTGTATATTTTGTTAGCGGTACTTTGGTTTTTTTATTTAATAGAATTGGAGCTACATACGCCGAGTTTTATAGCCTTTGATCGCCCGTATCCTTCCTCTTCGAGTAGAAAAACATACTGTACACGTAATACTTCCACTCTTTTATCCTCTGTCACCACATGCATCTACCTATCCTCCAAGTTCTACAACCTCTCTGATTAGCTCATATCTGATTGTGTCGTTGGTTTATTTGTATCTAACTACATCTTAATTGTTTCTCCGGTCAATATTTTATTCATTGATTCTGCATTTTCATCTCTAATTTCCCATTAACTGAATACAACGATTGTCGACACCATCGGTTCTCCGAGTAGCGTTTAATGACCATCTTCTACCATGGAGTTAATGAAGAACTGAAGTTTTCTTTTAATACCTCTAGCAATGGAGAATTTTCCACTAGATCTGTAGATGAGGTTCACACCTATATCACTAATCTAGCTGGAAGTATCAGAAATAGAAGGCTTCTAATCCAATCTAGATGTCCTAAGATCAAGGAAGAAGAATCATATGCTGATAAAGAATGTCTAAAACAGATTTTGGAATATCTCCAGATGATATTTAGTAAACATGGTTCGATTCATAACCCTGATAATGGAAGCAACCATAATGAGCCTCACATTGAGAAGATGATTCAAACTGCTGATGTTTACCATATTGATAACACCGTATGTTGACCACTTTTATGGATCGTTTTGAAATAATTTTTCTATGTTTTTTATTGCTTTCAAGTACTTTTATTACGTTTTTCTAGTATTTGTAGTTCCAAGACTCTTTTCAGGAAACTTAGGGAAAAGCTTAACAAAATGGATAGAAGACCAAATTTTCAGCTCAGAGTCAAACCGTCAGAAGTTCACCCCCGATTGAAGGCCTTCTCACCGTCTGATCCAGCTCAAATTTGGAGATCTCAAAGATGGAAGTATCATCTTTCCAGCACACTTTACAGCTTGGTAATCCAACGGTTCAATCAAAAGATACGCGAAGAGCAAGCTGTCCCGTAAACCAGCCGATAATCACTTCCACCTGCAGCCAACAGCCCATTCCCGGCAGTCACGCACATCCCGACCGCGGCCAGCTATCCATTCCCGCGATCACGCACATCCCGACCGTGGCCAGCCAACTCCGAGTTCGATGGCCCATTTCTGAAGCCCATATCATTTTCCCAGCCTCAATTCTGGAACCCTAAAGACCAGAGAGCATTGGAGACTATAAATACATATCATTTAGGTCGTTTTTAGAGAGAGAAGAAGAGAGACAAAATACTTTACAAGAAATTTTACTTTAAGCTTTTGTTTTTAGGTTTTAGGGAGAGAGAAATTTGTCTCTTGAACCCTTGTTCTTTCTTTTTCAATTTCGGTTTCTGTTTTACTTTTTAATACTATGTTTTTGATTTCATTCATCATGTCTAAGTAGTTTTATTGTTGGGTCTAAGGGATTTTCGATGGGGATACATATGTTCGATGAGGATTCCATGAGCTATTGAAGCCGAATCTTAGAACTTTTTCTTCTAAATTTATTTTTACTGCATGAGAGTAGCGTCAAGAACTACAACCTGATCTAGATGCTTGGTGACACGAAAGTGTTCATCCGGTGTCAGATCTAGTTTGGGAGAGCAAAACAAACATAGGAGTGGAAACCTACCTATGGACGATTTGTGAATGCTGACGAGTCTTAAACATAATACATCTCTTCTCTTCCAGGGCCAGAGTGGAAACCTACTGGTCAGAGTTGAGAGAGATAGTTGTCTATGATCACGACAGTGGCGTATTCATACGTCCGTGACTCTAGTTCAAAAAGTTTAAGCTAAGATCTTATCAAATTTACTCTCTAGCAATGTTTTGAATCGTTTGTACCCCTGAGAAAACTTCCCTGAAACCCAACGCCTTCTTTCCTATAGATTTACACCGATTTTTATTCAAGCTTTAGACTAGTATTTTCATTCTCTTAATCGATTTTCACTTAAGCAATTAGGTTTAGCCGTTTTTCTCGTTTTTAGTCGTTTTCGTTAAGTTTAATTACTAGATCATTTTAATTCCCGTATTTTCTCTTTAAGATTAGTTTTTACATTTTAAAGACACCACCAAAACCCTCACAAAAATCGCCTGGTTCTAGACTTCCTTACTTTATATTTCTTTCGAAGGCTTTTGCAGGAAAGATCCTCCTTCCCTGTGGATTCGATCCCTAAGTATTACAATCGATCAGCTGTGCACTTGCGGCTATTGATTTCATTTAGGGTAAAACTTGACAACCCTCGACACGACAGCACATCACAGATTGAAGAGACTGAGCGGAATCAACTCAACCAGGGGTGGGATCTTCTCAACCGAGGCAAAGCTAGCATTCACCGTGGGTGGGATGCTTTTGACCGCGGCCAAGAAAAGCTCCACCGCGGCCGCGACTCCTTCACCCGCATCTAGCCTGATTTTTAACCCCCTTTCCAACCTTCTTTCGAGCAAACCCAATATGATCAATCCAATCCAGCATTCCCTCCTTACTATCCTTTTTCCAAGATTGAAGAATTGGAAAAGAGATTAATAGACTCGAAAAGGAGATGGAGAGTCGTTCAACAAGACATGAGGATGCTATTAACAAGCTCTCCACCTTTTTTTTTCTTCAGATTAGTAATGAATCAAAGGAGACGGATTATTCCGTTAACAATCTTGATGAACCTTTGTCTGAAGAAATGAATGAATTGAAGACCTCTGATCACTTAAAGGCAATTACCCTCAGAAGTGGTTTAGCTTACAAGGAACTAGAGTATCCAAAAGATTTCAAGGAAGGAGAAAAAGAGGACTTTCGGCTGAAAGTGAGAGGGATGTAGTAATTGAAAGAGAGGGAGAAAAGGAAAACGAAGACAATCCTCAAGAAATTCCTGAAGAAGAGCCTATACCGCCGCCTCCTACTCGCATCTACAAGCTCAAACCACCATACCCACAAGCCATGAAAGGACCAACGAAGGAGAAAAAAAGGGCTAAGCTAAAAGAGCTAATCGAACAGTTAAATATGAGATTACCTTTTATTGAAGCTTGTGCAATGATACCTGCTATTAGGAAATACATGAAGGGCATTCTAACAAATTCTTTAGCATTAGGAGAAGGTGTTATAATGATAACTCATGAATGTAGTTCCATCTTACAAAACCATGTCCCCTAGAAGAAATAAGATCCATGAAGTTTTGTATTCTCTTGCACAATCAGGAATATGACTTTCGAATGTTCTCCCTGTGATTTGGGATCAAGCATCAACATGATGCCACTCTCAGTTGAAAAACATTTAGGGTATCATACTTTCCAGCCCACAAAAATCTCACTGATTCTTGCCGATTGATCAGTCAGACAGCCGGAAGGAGTCCTGGTTGATGTATCAGTCATGATAAGAGAAAACTGTATTCCTACTGACTTCGTAGTGCTTGAATTAGAAAGGGAACCCAAGGACCCTCTCATACTCGGTAGACCTTTCTTATCAACTGCAGGGACAATAATAAATGTTCCGGAAGGAAAGATAGATCTCCATCTAGGGAGCCTGGTTATGCAGTTTGATATGAACAAAAATCTTAGGAAACCCACTTTAGATGGCATACTTTGTGGGATTGATGAGCTTGATGAGATCACTGAGGAAGTTTGTGAAGAACTCCTTCTTGACGATCCTTAAAAAAATCATCCTCACAACCACAAATGATGATCGCAACCTGCTCGAAGAAGTTTCGAAAGGATGTGTGCAAATGCTTGATAAAGCTGAGGATTACACGAAACTTGTGAACTACCTCGACCTGAATGAGGAAACTCACATCCCTACCCCTCCAAAAGATACCTTGGCAGCTGTAAACGACCCATGGAGCGAACTCAAAGCCCCAAAAGTCGAGCTTAAACCTCTTCTTAAAGGATGATAACACCTGATTTTGACCACTTTTCACCATTGATTTCAAATGCTTTTTGAAAGGTTTTACTTAGTTTTAGGAATTTTTATTATGATTTCCATGTATTTGTAGTTTCAAGGCTCTTTTCAGGAAACTTAGGGAATATGATGGCAAAATGGAAGAAATCCACATTTTTAGCTCAGAGTCAGACCATCAGAAGTTCAGCCTCAAATGAAGACTTTCTCACCGTCCGATCCAGTTCAAATTTAATTACAATCAATAGGAGACAACCAGCTTTCTATAGCACTTTACATCACAAAGATCCAACGGTGCAATCAAACGATACATGAAGAACAAGTTGACCCAGTTCACCAGTCCCGGAAGACTCTCACCCGCGGCAAAAGCATGTTTTACCTGCCTTAGAAGACTCTCAGCCCCGGTGGACCTTAGGACGAGCCACAGGACCCAACATCAAAGCCCACTTCGCCATTTCTCTTCAGAGAAGCCTTAAATGAGACCTGGAAGACCTTAGGACCTATAAATACATTGTTTAGCAGCCCTAAACGGGTGTGTGCTCCTGTAATGAGATTTTGAGCCACCAACTTCTGTTTTTCTAGGGTTAGGCGATGGAGATGGGGATTCTTCCCCAAATCCATTGTTCTTCCTCCTTTTTATCTTATTAACTTTTCTGTTTCATTCTTTTGCATTCTTCTATGTCTTTTATCATTCATTGCATCATGTAGATTAGTCCCAGAGAGTCAAGTTGTTTGAAGATATCGACAAGCATATATATCGATTAGGATTTCTATTGTTCTTAGCCATATTCTGGATCTCATCTCTTCTAAGTTATTCGTAAAGCATGAGAGTAGATTCATTACGTATTCTCTGAGCCTAGGATCGATCAGAGCCACGAGAGTGCTGTATCAGATCATCCATACCTAGCTTCAGAAGAACATAGTCGCTATAGGAGTCGAAAGCTACCTATAGAGATGATGTGAGCAGACGAATTCAGTGTCCAATGCATGATCTTAAGTTTAGTATGAGAACGAGAGTTAATTGCTAGATCTAAGAGATTAGTTGATTAAGGTGACGACAGTTGGTTAATCATACATGTGTCTATTCTAGTTCAATGCAGATTCCCAGAAACAGATGAAGATAAATCGCCCGGAAGCGAGTTGGAAATGCCACCATGCATCAATTAGAGTAAACCGGTGAAGTCTAAATCGCCACCTATGAGTTTAACAGTCTTTAGTTTGAGTCGATATGCTTTAGATGTTCTTTTAACAATTCATCCTGCATTGCATCTCTTGTGAATATTAGATTAGATTTAGTTTAGGATCTTAACCAAAAACCCATATCTTTTATTGGTTTATGAGTTTGCTTATTTCCCAGTTTGTTGTTTCCTGCAGATTAGACATCCTCCCTGTGGATCGACACCTTAAGTCCTACAACGTACATCTGTGCATTTGCAGACACTAGGGTTTTATAAATTTAAAACTTTTGAAGGACCAATGGGCTTGTTAAAAAACAACCCTAGGCCCGCAAGCTCATCAAGTTTTTGGCACCGTTGCCGGGGAGGCATGAAGTCGCTGGAGGTCTAAACCTGGGAGGTTGAAGCCGCAGGCGACTATATATATGTCGAGTTTCTGCCAAAGCAACATAGGAAGTAAACCAAATTCATAAACACCCTAATTTTTTCTTTTTCTGCTTATTCTTTCTTCTGTTTGCCCTAGTTTCAGAAACCTTTGAAGCATGGATCATTCAAGGAGAAACCCTAACTCTGAGCGAAGGTCCTGCGACCTGTGTGAAGCTCCCTGCGCATGTGAATCACCCTCCAGATGTGATTTTGATCATCATCCGTGGAACCCTAATCCGAACCACCCACATGGAGACTCGCGACCTCCACACCACCGAGATGAGCCCTATTTGCCACACCTGGTGAACCCTCGATCATCTCATCCTCTTCCTCATCAGATTCTGCACCCACACGCTGAGGCTGATCGATTTAGGCTCCAACTGAATCGATTAGGAGCTATGCTGAATCAATACCTTGACTTTCAAGTTGTTACAGAAGCTACCCTGTACAAGAGGATCGATGACCTCACTCACCATGTGAAATCGCTAGAAGATCTACACTCTCAAGACATTGCAGCCCTAAAAAGGAAGATAGATGCTTTTGAGGAAGAGCAGCCAAGACAGAAGTATGGTATCCTTCAAGGATCCATCGATGCCAAGGCTGTTAAGCTAGAGATCAAGAAGTCCAATGCAATCGCTTCATGGTACAGAGGAAAGACAGATGGTGAACTTCAAGAGATTGAATTTCGCCTGAGCAAGCTTGAGCACAAGAGTATGGAAACCAGTTCTGACATCAAGCATCTTTCTAAGTGCCAAAGAGACACCAGCCTTGTTGTGAGGAAGATCTTTGAGAATCATGAGAAGGATTCTCTTGTTCATGGTCAGCAAAAAGAAGAAGGACCAACCAATTCTGATGCAGGAGATCCCAAAATGAATACCCAGAATAACCCTGAAAACATCCTGGAAAAGGAAGAAGGAGAAGCAGCTGAGCAGTCTTTAGAGTGCCTTACCGCGGCCACGAGGACTTCAGCCGCGGCCAAGGCCATACTCACCGCGGCTGCGAGAGTTTTACCCGCGGCCAGATCCTTCTCAGCCGCGGATCCGACGTCTCCACCCGCGGGGAACCACAATCCCACTCCAAGTCTGCATCACCGAGACCCTGAGGTACCTGAGGAGCATGACTCTTACATTCCATGCATGAAAATCACATAAGAAGAACCAGATGTCATAGATGTGGAGGATGAATCACCTAAGAGGATTGAAATGCCATACATAGATTCAATCATTGAGTTTGATGCTGCCAAGTTCTATTGTGATTCTTATTCTGCATTTGAGGCACCAGATCATCCACATGAAAGACCAGTCGAACTCTGCACAAAGTTCAAGAAAAAGGTCAATTTCTTATCTCTTGTGACATTAGAGGTGAAAGATTCCTCAATATTCTTTGTGATTCTGGAGCTTGCATTAACATGATGTCCAAAGCAACTGCTTTGAGACTTGGCATTAAGCACATCTTAAGTACCAAGATAAAGATTAGCTTAGCAGATGATTCAAGTGCAACACCAAGAGGGATAGCCACAGACATTCCTCTAAGGATTGGAGATTGCATTGCACCTGTCGATTTATACATAGTGAAGACCAGAGATGACTCTTATCCAGTTTTTCTTGGATGGCCTTTCTTAGCAACTGTTGGAGCCATCATGGATTGGCCCAACAGGCAAGTTTCCTTTGCCAATATCGACAAGGACATCTTCTATGAAGCTACACCACTTAAGAGCAAAAGAGGAGAGCAAATAGCTCAGGCATTTGAACCAGAAGAACTCTGGAGTGATGAAGAACCTGCAAGACAGAACAGGAGGATTTCGAAAAGGACTTGTCTTAGGACAAGATCCTATTTGAACTAAGTCTTTTTCTTTGCAAAGTCTACCTAAAGACTATAAACCAAAGCGCTTGATGGGAGGCAACCCATTTTAGGTACTTATTTGTTTTTGTTTAAGCCTTCTTTTTCTATTAAAAGTTTTTTTTTTCTTATTTTAGACAGGCCTTAGTATATGCTATTAAAAAAAAAAAAAGAAAATGAGCTGACTGCGGCCAAAGGAGGTTTGGCCGCAGCCAGCCTGAGTTTTACCGCGGCCGCGATGTCTTCAACCGCGGCCGGCGTGCGTCCTACCAAGGCCGGGATGCCTTTATCCGCGGCCAGCACATCCGGCCACTTCAATCCACCTTGGCCACTTCAATCCACCCTTGGCCACCTCCATCCATCCTTGGCCACATCCATTCCACCTTTGGCCACCTCCATTTCATCCTTGGCCACCACCACCTTGTTCAAATCAGTTTTGGATCCCTAGCATCCAAGTTTGATCAAGCATCACCACCACTACCACCTCACAATCCATCACCACCACCAGGTAAGTTTTCTTTTCCTTAAACTTTTTAAATCTTTCACATACTCTATTTCTTATCCTTGCCTATTTTATTTCACACTGGGGGCAGTGTGATTTAAGTCTGGGAGAGGATTTCATCCCTTTCTAACCACATTTTCTTGCATGAGCCTTTGCATTCTGCATTTTCTTTAAAATTTTTCAATTCTTTTTATTTTCGAAAACCTTTTCAAAGTCTTTGGAGTTTCAAAAAGTGTTTTCAAAGGTCAAAAACATTTTGAGGGAATAATGACAAAATAAAATGATGATAACCAACCTGTTTGCTTCTATATCAATCACTCATAAAAGCTCTTTCAAGGTTTAGTACTAGACTAGGCGGTAGCTAGAGTACTTACACTACTAAATCCCACCAGAAGACTTTTATTCATGAAGATCTTTTCTGCCAGGATATACTAGCTCATTTTACTTGGACTTAATCTTGACATCTAATTTTCTCATCATTGGTTTTAAGAAGGCATCATGATATACATCTAGGACATATTTTCCTTATTGATACCACTCTTTGTTGTCCTATATGGCCAGTTCATCTTTAGCTGGTACCACATCCTTAACCCAAACTTTCATGTTCAAACCTCATGCATTCTCTCTTAAGTTTATATCGACAGATATGTGCAAAAACGCCGGAGAGGAAAACAACATAGTTTTCAGTCACTCAAGAGAAATACTGAAAGAGACCAGAAGGGAAGTGTGCCAGAAATAGTGCCGAACTTCTCTCAAGAATTTCTTCTTTCTATAGCCGAAAAATTGTGGAGGTTCGATGTCAACAGCTAAGTAATTTGCTATGTGCCTAAACCATGGGGTGTCAAATCTACCACTACTATAAGGAATTGATTTCATGGGACCTTTCCCAACCTCTTTTGGAAACCAATACCTCTTAGTAGCGGTAGAAGCAGTTGCCAGCCCTACTAATGATGCGAAAGTGGTTGTAAAGATGTTCAAATCAATCATTTTCCCTCGCTTTTTGATAAGCGATGGAGGATCCCATTTCATCAACAGAGTTTTGGAAAATCTGCTCAAAAAGAATGGGGTCACGCATAAAGTTGCATCTACATATTACCCTCATACAAGTGGAAAGTGGAAATCTCTAACAGAGAGATTAAGTCGGATTTTGCAAAAGACAATGAACGTAAATCGCAAGGATTGGTCTGTAAACTCGACAATGCACTTTGAGCCTATCAGACAGCATACAAAACTCCTTTAGGGACCACACCGTTCAGTCTTGTTTACGGGAAAGCATGTAACCTCCCTGTAGATCTCGAGTACAAAGCACATTGGACTATTAAGGAAATGAACATGAATTTTAAGGCAGCTGGAGAAAGAAGAATGCTTCAAATTCACGAATTAGAAGAAATCTGACATAACGCCTATGAGAATTCCAGGATATACAAGGAGAAGACGAATGCATATCACGACAAAAAGATCATACATCGGTCTTTTGCTCTAAATGATAATGCATCGGTCTTTTGCTCTAAATGATAGGGTTCTTCTTTTCAATTCTTGCCTTAAGCTTTTTCAAGCTGTCCTAGATGGCCAGTTCATCTTCACCTGGTACCACACCTTTTACCCAAACCTTTATGTTCGAACCTTATGCATTCTCTCTTTAGTTTGTATCGACAGATATGTGCAAAAACACTAGGGAGGGGGGAACAACATGGTTTTCAGTCACTCAAGAGAAATACTAAAGGAATTTGGGCAAATGGAGTATCAATAATCTATCAAAGCATAATGGTGCGTCAAAAAGCTCAATCATAAAGGTAAATTTCGTGCCTCTTAGGAATGTACATCTAAAGGCGGTTTCCCCCATTTTTAAAAAAAAAATCGAAAAAATGAAAGAGTGAAAGAAAAGGAAACCAAAAGCCTAAAAGAGTCTAGGACGGTCAAAATTATTTGATACAAAGGCTACAAGTATTCATCTGAGGAGTAATGGTTTTGAAACCTGGACAAAAATCTAAGTCTGGGGGAGTTATGGAGAGCACCTGAAGGAAGGAGATCAAAAATCTTTAGGCAAGGAGAATGTGACTGGAAACTGTGGACTTCAACAACTCCATCCTCTCTTGCTGTTTTGCATAATATCATGTCTCTCCAGAAAAAGGTAACCCCAAACACTAAGAACCTCACCCCTAAACAGCCATTTTTGAATACCTAGCCTTGATTGCCTTACTAAATTCCCTTTTGATGAGAACCGCTTGAACCTTTAATGAATGTTAAGAGCTAGTTGACTGGAAGATGGGTCTAAGTGTGTAGATTTTTGCACAACGGATCAACGGACAAGTTAAGCCTATATGTTAGTGAGAATTTTCTAGACTATACGTGACATGAGCATAATGATTGATTTTAGTTTAGAAGCATGGTCACTGGGATACTGTTTAGTTCCTGCGTTCTTCAAACCTCTTTCCTAACTTTGATTTTTTTTTTGGGGCAAACAAAAGTTTAAGTCTGGGGAAGTTGATAACACCTGATTTTGACCAATTTTATGGATCATTTTCAATATCTTATGCAGGTGTTTTCACTCAGCTTTCAAGGTTTTTAAGTGATTTCCATGTTTTAGAGTTTCAAATGAGTTTTCAAGATATTTTGACAAAAGGAGTGCACTTGGAAGCAAAAAGCACAACTTTGGATAAATTCAGACCGTCAGAAGTTTGGAAATAAATGGAGGCCTTCCACCATCTGATCATCCCAAAATTTAAACACAAGATAGAGGAGACAACAAGTTTTCCAATGCAAGTGAAATCAAAGCAGTCCAACGGTTAGATCTCCAGATATGGTCGATACACTGAAGGCAAATCAACATAGTCAAAAGCTGACCCGCGGCCAAAACATCATCTACCGCGGGTGCGACATTATAGACCGCGGGGAGCCAATTTTCCAGCCTCAGAAGCCCATTTTAAAGCCCAAGTCATTCCCGTCATTATTCCTGCAAGCCCTAGGCGTTCCTGAAGACCCAAGACACTATATATACCTCTTTTAAATCATTTGGAAGGGTGTGCAACATTTTGACAAGAACCCTAGAGAGAGAGATCCTCGCCATGAAGAGGAGCCACCGAGAGGGGCACCATCGGCCCTCCTGCATCACTCTGTTCTTCATTTCCAACCTTTGTCTATTTTAATTCTCTGCAATTCTAAATACTTTTGTGATGTTAAACTCAACTATGTCTTAGTAGTTTCCTAGTTGGGTTTTTAAGGGATTTTTCAAAGGCAATTTCATGTCTTGATCTTATGCTTTGTTCGATTTAGGGTTTATAATCTTCTAGGAGTCCTTCTTTCATTCTTGTTCCCTATTTTGTTTCTGTTGCTAGCCACTTAGAAATTGATCTCAGTATTTGGAGCTACGAGAGTGTTGTATCGAATTACCAGACCTAGATGTGATCGAGCGAAGTCGCTATAGGAGACGAAAGCTACCTATAGAGAATCACAAGCGTGGACGAATTCTGTTTTTAATGCATGATCTTATTCGCGGCGTGAGAGCGAGAGTTAATTTCCGAGTTGAGTGATTTGTTGATTAGGGTGGCGAGAGTTGGCTATTCCTACACGCGCCTATTCGAGTTTGGCATCCTCACTAGATAATTACCTATATCGATTTTTTTGACTTTCGATCAGTTCATGAACCCCGGCGAAAACCCTTTAGACCCAGCGTTTAGTTCTTATTGTTTTACAACCTTTTTATTTCATTTGCATTTAGATTTAGTGACACCAAAACCAAAACCCCCATTTTACTTGTTCTACTAGTCTTAAGTTTTGATTGATTCGTAATGAAAGCTTAAAATCTCTGTGCCTAAGTACTACATCGTACATCTGTGCCTAAGTACTACATCATACATCTGTGCATTTGCAGATATTCAGGGTTATAAATTTAAAACGTGAAGCTAGAAGTAACCATTGATTCTCTTAGCATCAATACACCGGTTCCAATTCCCTTCAACTTTTTGTTTCTTCGTAAAATGCCTAAACTGGAAAATCTAGAATTCCTAATTGACTTAAACGATTCACCGCCTCCATTTCCCTCCTTTAAGCATTGTCGGAAAGTCTCTCGCCAAAAAATCTCTGGCTGATTCTTGAATTTTCAACCAGATATAATCTCCTCACGAGGCTGAAGACAGGCTTGAGGTGCAGTTTCTAAAATTAGAGCAGGTGAACCGCACTGAGTTTATTATTCCCCAAAGAGGTTAGCTGGGAGAGAAATGCAAGAATAACTACTTGTTAAAAAGTTCATGAGAGGATTGAAAATGGACATCTGTTACTGTTGCCGGTTTCTGAACTACGCCTTAGTGATTGATCTGGTCGAGAAAACAGTACTAATGAGAAGAGTATCAATGATTAAAACAAACTTCCAAGGAGTGCTCAAACTGTGTGCAAAATCTGTGCAAAATCTTTAAACATAAGATATCTCTATATTATTGTTTAAGGAGTCATTTATAAAAGAACTTTATTTTATAAATTATTACATATTCTATCATTACAACTAACAAAAGATCATTGAAATAGGAAAATGATATAATTATTTTTTAAATTTTTGAAAAAAATATAGAAACTATTTGTTTTCCATTAAAGAGGTTTCTATTATTTAGTTTCTTAATTATGTTTAACAATAATCAATCTATCTATATTCAAAGAAGAAAAAATATATTTGAAATATTGCTATACTTTTCACCATGATTTATCATAAATTATTTTAAATATATATATATATATATATATATCTATATAAAGTTGAAAAATGATATACTAATTTATAAAAAGTTAGACAAGTGAAATTATTTTTCAAAGAGCTTTCGTGTGGACTTACTACAAAAATCACTGTTATGAAATGTTGTGTATTAAAGTTAGAGCATCATTAACGCCGTATATAACAGCGTTTCTTATAGAAATATAATATTAAAAAAATTGGAATGGGTCTCGTTATTTTCAGATATGTTTCCTATTTGGGGACATTTGGAGACGTGTCTTCCCCTACTTGGCACGTTTTTATTTGCTAAAGATTTTGGGGAATTTTTTTTTTCCTTCTCTCTTTTTTCATTTCCCCGATCATTTCTCTTTCTTGACTTTTCGTCTCTTCTTCGACGAAATCGGCGACAACTCATTCCTTCCTTCTCCGACAGATTATCCGACAGGTCCGAGGTTCTCCGATGGTCGCCGACTTGCTTGGAAACGTGACAACCCTTGGTGACGACGCTGTAGATAAGCTTTCCAAACCCTAAACTCATCTCTCTTACTTGTTTTCTAGATCGTTAAACTGAGTTTTTTCCTTTTGTTTATACCATATTCGATGATTTTCTGGTTTAGGGTTAGATTTTGGTGACCTTCATCGTGTGTATTGCTCATTATTTTCGACGATTCATCCTTGATTTGGGAAGAAACCCTAATTTTGCAGAATTGGGGCTTTTGATTTTGATAAAATTTCTTTGATACTTTGGCATTTTTGGGGTTAATTTGCTTTGATCTGCATCTATTTGAATAAGAAATCGATTGAAAGTGGTGGTATTGGTTTAGGCTTTCATTGTTTCTGCTTGATCTTATATGTGGGTAAAGTAGCTTCACTCTTGGCTGCATATGTCTTCCATGGTTGAACAGATTACGGCCTTTTAACAGAAAATCGATTGATGCCATTCATATAACTGATCAATGCATTTGTGTGCGTGTGCATACATTCGTACGTATGCATCATGCATATCTCTTTTATCAACTTAATTGGTCCACATTGATGACTTGTTTTGTTATTGTTCACATTACGCTAGGTTGCATCATTTGTGCTCATTTCATTGAGCTTCTAAATGAAACCAAAGAGTTCTCTCTAATATTTTATTGCTTGTACTTATAAAGGAATCACATCATCTAATAAGCCAGTAGTTTTGTTAAGCCAAAACGGGAAGCTTGAACTTTTATCAATAATACAGATTCAACTATTGTTGAGTTTTTAGTGAGTTAAATTAAATAGTTTTTTTGCTACCTTATTAGTACAGCATTCTATATCTTTGTTTACCAAACGTTTTCTTGTGTTCTTTATAGGGGAATGCCGATCAGCTACATCAATAGCTCATCTTCCGTAGCAAGCTACAACAGTGGTTGTGCTCGGGCTGATGGGACTAATGGAATACCTGAGCAATGTTATTGTGGTCGTACCATTATAATTGAAGAGTCTACAGCTCCAGGGAGTCTCGGCAGGAAGTTCTACACTTGTCCTGCAATATTGGGTGAGGTAAGAATGTATTTCTTTCCTTTATGGGTATAGTTAGTATGTGATTCAGGGATTACATTTGTTTGTTTACATTCTCATTTTAAGGATAGTCCAGATCACATTTCCATATGGTGGGATGAAGCCATTGTAGAGCAGCTAAGCATTCTACAAATACGAATTGACCAGCAGACTTTAAGAATGGAAAGTTATAACAGAACAACACTTCTGCAGTAAAATGAGAATCGTCTGTATGCATTGGAAGATCACATTGACAGGGTCAATGAGAACATTGGAGAAATCAAGGGAATCCTAGTGGAGATGCAAAGCGAAGTGGTTCGGATGAAAGAGGCATTTGAGAATCGAGGTTCTGATGTCTCCTTATTCTGTTTTTAGTTATTTTTGCTGTTATCTCATGTGTCTTTATGCGTTGGGATGTAGATTAGATGTTAAGTCGATTGCTGTAACGTTTAAGTAGACGAGTTTTAGAAGAACACTTAAGTAATTTGACTGCCTTTCTTTGATGTTATGTTCTTATATGTTATGTTCTTATGAAAACTTAAGTACTTTGACTACTGAAATCTCATGTGTCTTTATGATGTTTTGATGTAATTTCTTTCATTGCTATGATATTAGTGGTTTATATATTGCAACATCTAGGTTTCCTTTGTGTTTTATGATCATATGCAGGCTGTGAGTTCGAGTGATAGGGAGTAGTACATTAATCAATGGTCTGATAAATCCTCAAGCAGATAAGTTGTTCTTCGTATGGTTTCCATGTTTTGGCTATTTGGGTTATTTATCTCTAACTTTATGTTTTTGTTTCTATGCAGTGTACGGTGATATTGGTTAGAGCTTTCCAAAGGTTATCTCGGGTGAAACAAATCACCATGCCTCATCCTATTAAACCGTAAGTTTTCGAATTCCTTCGTAATAGGTGTAATTACTGAATTACAATGAATACTGTAGCTCGTAGGTAGTAATAAATGTTTATTAGATATTGGTAATAAATTGCTTGTTAGAGAGGTGATGAATGCTTGGTTTGGTTTACGTCTTGTCTAGATGGTTAGATAGTGAGGATGATTTAATGTTCTTCAATGTTGTCATTAAAACAACATTAGATAGTGTTAATTCCTTTCATCTCTTTCTCTTTTCTCTTTCATTCATTTCATTGTTCTCGCATCTCTCTGTTCATTCGTTTCATCTCTTTTTCAATTCTCTTTCATTCGTTTCATCTTTGTCTCTTCTCTCTGTTCATTCTTCTCTTCTCATTTTCATCTCTCATTCATTCCTTTCTTCTCTTTCTTCTCCATCGATATGGATTCGTATCCATACTCTCAGCCGTCTAATTTTGTTGACCTCATGAATAATGGACTTCCATCTCTTGAGCAAGTACCCGTGTTTAGCACTCAATGTTTGCAAGCCTCAACCTTGGTGAAATGCTTGCTCAGCGCGGAGATAGAAGGACTTGGGCCCCCAACGAGGATGTGCTGCTCATCAGCGCTTGGCTTAACACAAGCAAAGACCATGTGGTGGCTAACGAGCAGAAATCAGGCGCGTTTTGGAAGAAGATTGCTGCATATTATGTAGCAAATCTGAAACCTTCAGAAAGTGCACCACGCAAGGCTGGGCAATGCAAGCAAAGGTGTCACAAGATCAACGATGTTGTCTGCAAGTTTTGCAGGGCATTGGAGACAGCAACGAGAGAGGAGACCAGTGGAATGAATGAGAACAATGTGATTAAGCTGGATTACGAAATCTACTTCAGTGATCAAAAGAAGAGGTTTAACTTGGAACACGCATGGAAGGAGTTGCGAAATGACCAGAAATGGTCTGAGCTTTCTACAACAAAAACGGATGCGAATTCTAAAAAAAGGACTGAGGAGGTTTCACTTTCACAGAGTTCGATAGTAGAGGAAATAAGGAGTGACGAGCAAGGTCAGGGTAGCAACCGGCCTCCTGGAGTGAAGGCTGCAAAAGCTAAGTGCAAGAAAATTATGGCTAAGAGAAAGGCACTCTGTGAGTTTGAGGGAATGTGGGCTATTAAGGAAAAGGAGATGGCCATCAAAGAAAGGCTGTCAAATATGGCTCTTATAGACAGCCTTATCGCCGAGATTGAACCATTGGCTCAGTATGAGGAAACCCTGAAGAAGAAGCTTATCCAACATTTGTTCTCTGATTAGGTCTAGGTTTAGTGTTTGGAGTTGTGTTGTTTTTGTATTTTTCGAATGTCTAGTGTCGTGTACTTGTGTTGTAAACCTTTTAACTATGTCTCGTGTAATTACTTATTTATTTAATGTTATGTCTCATGTCTTCTTTTATGGTCTTTTGGGTTTATTTGAAACTGTTCTTCGATTATTGAACATTGTTTTGAAAGTTTGAATCTTGTTTTTGTGACAACATTTGTTTTTTTTCTGTTTTAGGGAATATGTTTCAGTCGACGCAAACAAAACAAGCTGAGTCACAGCTGAGTTGGACTCCACAGAAAAGAACAATTCAGGACGAAATCACAAGATGAGTGGGAGTCATTTTAGACCACATTTGTTCTGCTTTGTGTCATGTAGCTTTATTTTTTTTAAACTCCATATTTATTCTTCTTTATTTTGACACCACACATAATGTACTATGTCGTGTAATGCATCGTCTATATATTGAGTAAACCAATTCCATTGTTCACGCAACAACGCTCCAACAAAGTTTTTTAGTTTACCTTCTCTCATTCTCCATCAAAGATTTTGGTTTTGATTACATCTTCCTTCTCTCATTCTCCATCAAAGTTTTTTTAATTTATTATCTTCCTTCTCTCCTTCTCCATCAATGTTTAATTAGTTTACATCTTCCTTCTAATATGGCTTCTTCTTCTAATAATACAAATGATGGATTTACTGATCAAAATTTTGATCAATATTTTGATCAACATTTCGATCAATATTTTGAGCAAACTTATCAGAATATGTTCATTGAGTATGGAGAGCATCAAGAGGCAAAAAAATCAAAGAAAAAAAGAGCTTATATCGAAAGAAATCGCGAAGAAGGGCACAATCGTTTATGGATGAACAAGTATTTGTTCGTGCATATTGTCGAAAAACTTTCCAATGAATTTCGATTCTTTCGACAAAAGAAAGATGCTCTGGGAAGACCTGGGCTCTCTGCTCTATAAAAGTGTACGACTGTTATTCGTCTCTTGGCATATGGTGGTGTAGCTGATACGGTAGATGAGTACCTCAGGCTCGGTGAGACAACTTCTCGTTCATGTTTGGAAAATTTTGTCGAAGCAATAATAAATTTGTTCGAAGATGAGTACCTAAGAAGACCTACAGCAGAAGATCTTCAATGCTTAATTTATGTTGGAGAACAATGCGGATTTTCCGGAATGATAGGAAGCATCGACTATATGCATTGGGAGTGGAAGAACTGTCAATACGCTTGGAAAGGGCAATATTCACGTGGTTCAGAAAAACCCACGATTGTTCTAGAGGTTGTAGCTTCATATGACCTCTGGATATGGCACGTTTTTTTTGGACCTCCAGGTACCTTAAATGATATAAATGTTATAGATCGCTCACCCGTGTTTGATGATATCTTACAAGGTCAAGCCCCGCAAGTGAATTTTTCTGTCAACGGAAGAGACTACAATTTGGCATACTATCTCACTGGTTGTATATATCTAAAATGGGCAACATTAATCCAATCTATTCCACTTTCACAAGTCACAAAAGCATCTTTATTTGCGGAACATTAGGAAGCTACCCGAAAAGATGTTGAGCTTGCTTTTGGAGTCTTGCAATCCCGATTTGCAATTGTTAAAAATCCGACTCTTTTCTGGGATAAATCTAAAATTGGAAAGATTATGAGAGCTTGTATCATACTTCACAATATCCGACGAACGAGATGCACGAACTCAGTTTGATTATTCAGAATTTCAACAAGGAGAAGGAACCGGAAGTTCACATATGGATCACTCGTATTCAACAAGTATGCCTACAAATGTTGGAAATATGCTGGGTGTTCGAACGAGAATTTGTTCTAAACAACAACACGACCAGTTACAGACAGATTTGAATAAGCATATATGGCAAAAATTTGGATATAATCAAGATAACAATTGAGTATTTATGGGAAATTGTATGTTTTACATGTTTTAATTTAAATTTTTGTACTTTGCTTTATTCAAATAAATCATTTTACATTTTAAAACATTATTCGTTAAGTTTGTTAAAAAAAAATTAAAAATCTAAAGACCCATTTGGGTCTCTAAAACAGAGGGTTTCTTCAACCAATTTCTAATTCCACTTTATGATTAAAAACTATTAAAAATTCGGAAAGAGACCCATATGGGTCTCTCTCATTGAGGATGCACTTATGTTTTAAAGGTTATATGTTCTTGTGAGTTAACTTGAATAATATCTAGTCTAGTGAAAAATAGGTTAAATAATTAAATTATTCCAATTTAACACTCCTGTCTATAATCATTAGTTATATATATTGTAAAATTCAGATAAAAGCAAATTTTCTAAAATTTCATAACAACTACTTTGTGCTATAACTATCACGGGTTAGGACATCTTACTTGGAGAATCATATATTTTATCAGTCGATTTTTTTAAAAAAGGATTTGCATTAATTTAAAGAAAAGAGAAAAACATTACTGCCCAACCCAAACAGAGCCAATGACCCTGGTTATAAATCGGATCTACTGTTGCCTCTGCAGGGATGCCTAGACGTGAAAGGTTCCTCTCAACCAAGAAAGAATGAAGGCTTCCAAAAGGAGTCCAATTATCCCAGCAAAACCGACAGGTTTTTCCATTCTGAACTCGCATCTTAATAAGGTTAAAAGCATCATCTTTTACCTTTAGTAATTTGTTTCCCAACCAAGAGAAATCACGTTTTCGCTGCAGAATCCAATAATTGTGGAGGCATCTTTGAAGCAATTCCTCTTTATACCCTTGATCAAATTCCTCTTTATCAGTCGATTTTGGTCCCAAAAAGGGTCCGGTATTACTAACTATGGAATATAGCGATAGTACATTCGATACCCACAAACCAAAAAACTAATCCTAGAAGTAATCAGATCAGTCATATATTAAAAACCTTTGTAGGTCACCAACCAACTAGTCTCCACCCAGTACCATGCCTTACGTTTTGGGAGTTATGCATTAACCTAAGGCCACCAAAAAAAATTTAAAAAAAATTAGGGCCACAATTTTCTTAACTAGGTTAATGTCTATATAGGTAATGAGGTAAACACAATGAACCAATAGAAAAAAAAACACCATTGATGAAAAAAAAATGTTTATCCCACATCAAATTCTAAAAGAGGATGCATATATAATTTCTTTAATAAGTAGTAACATCATTAGGAATATTCTTGGACTTAAAAGCCTACGTTTAAAGTTTAAAAAATTGCTTGGGTTTGATCCGACCCACCAGTTTAACCACCGGTTAGCAGAATTTTAATTAGTTTCTTTTAGGATTTACCTGGGTATTTTAAAGTCTGGTTTTAGTAGCTAATCCAGACCGGATTGTCAGCTGATTCCCGGTTACACTTTACAAAGCCGTGTTATTTGTGGCTAGACTCATCAACATTGGCCAATACGTTACACTGCGTCTTCTTCATGTTGCCATCACATTTAAACTCGAGTATGTTTGAATTTGAGTTTAAAAAGGTTTGAATTGTGTTGCAAGCTTACTTTAGACATAGCATGATTGTCTTTTTCTATAAATTTCAGAAGATGCCTCTGGTGCTAACAAGAAAACACACTCCTAGATCGGTAAAAAGAGAACAGAAGAAAAAAGACGAGGAGTTCAAAAAATATCAGCAAGGTTCTCTGCTCAGGTTTGTGAAAAGAACTAAGATTGCTAGTGTTAAATCAGATGGAATCGAACATCCTCAAATTGTTGTTGATGGTGGGTCTGATGAAAATATGGCTGATTGCGAAGCTATGAATGAATTTGAAGATGAATTTGTGAATGAGAAAGAAGATGAGAATGCACAAGAAGATGAGAATGTAAAGGTAGCTGATGATGAAAATGTGAATGAGAAAAAAGATGATAACAATGCTGAATTTATGGAGTATCATGGAAATTTTGATTTTTATGATCCTTCAAATTGGGGGAAACTTGATCAACAATAGAGAGATTTTCTAGTTGAAAAGGACCTGGATCTGCACTCCTGATGATAGCCATCATGAACAAATGACCCTCATCATTCGAAGTGTTGATATTTCAGAAGATTCAGCCAAGGTAAAGGAGTTTTTTCTGACGGTTTTGAAAGTTGATGGCACACATGGAGAAGGACTTTTTCGTGATATTCAAGATGTGTTGGTTGTTCTTGATTTGAATATTGATGATGTTAGAGGACAAGGATATGATAACGGATCAAACATGAAAGAAAAAAATAAAAGGGTACAAAAAAGATTCATTGATGTCAATCCACGTGCGTTCTATACACCGTGTGGATGCCATAACCTCAATCTTGCATTTTGTGATATGGCAACCAATTCTACAAAAGCTATATCATTTTTTGGGATCATACAACATATTTATCGCTTGTTTTCATTTTCAACTAAGCGAGAGATAGTACTTGAGATATGGTCGGAGGACTGACAGTTAAATCTTTATCTAAAATTTGCTGGGTGAGTAATGTTGCACCCGTCAAGACAATAAGATTTCAAGCTCCAAAAATAAGAGATGTCTTAATTTATATAGAAGAAACTAGTGATGATCCAGATGCACACAGTGATGCTAAATGTCTTGCCACTAGTGAAACACATGGTATTGGAAGTTATGAATTCTTGTGGTCCATGGTTATATGGTATGATCTTTTATTTGCTGTTAGCTCCGTAACCAAGAATTTACAGTCCAAAGACATGAGTACTGATTGTACCATTGCTCAGTTGAATGGACTTGTTTCTTATTTCCAAAAGTTCAGAGATACGGGTTTGAGAGAGCAAAATCTGAAGCTATACTACTGGCTGAGTCTATGGACATTGAAGCTGTATTTCCTACAAAGGCAAAGCGTGTTATAAGAATAAAAAAACAATTTTGATAAAGATTCAGAGAGAGTTGATGAAACAGTGAATTTATCACCAGAAGAAAAGTTTAGAATTTCTTACTTCATTCAACTCATAGAAAAAGCTTTAATTCTCTTCACGTGAGATTGAACTATTTCAGAAGTATAAACAAATATTTGGTTTTTTATTTGATCTGAAAAAAATTGCAGGCGGCAAGTGAGGATAGGTTGATGATTTTTTTGTACCAATCTTAAAACCTATTTGAAGCATGGAAATCATTCAGATGTTGATGGGAATGGTTTATTTTTTGAACAAAAAGTTCTAAGAGAGATTTTGCCAAGAGACTACAAGATACCTATAGAAGTTTTTAACTTTTTGAAAATGTCAGAAGTATGTTCTGTTTAGGGGATTTTCAGTCCTCCACTGGGGGGCAAGTCTCCTGCAAAACAAAAAAGACGTCAGTGCTCGGAAAACACGACAGGGGTGTGGAAAACAGCTCAACAAAGACCGCAATATAGTTATTCGGAGAGTGGAAAAAAGTCGGAAAACTATGTGAAGGAAGATGGGCCGAGAATCCTTGAGAAAGGTAGGATCTACTCGGGTCTGAGAGTAAGAGTTGGAAACACCGTTGAGGAGAGATGAAGTAAAGAGAATTCAGTTAGATGAAGATCTTCATGGTTTAGGTAACGCCGTGGAGGAGAGATGAAGTAAGATGACCGAAAATATGTCCGGAGTTATGTAAAGTGCCTGAGCTTAATAACCACAAGTATCTAGAGAGATATTATGAGACTTAAAATGGCTAAGAGTGTCCATCCCTTCCTCGTTGGGAAGGGTAATGTATATACAGGGAATTACCCAGGTTAGTATACCGGGTTGATCCATGGATTGTGGATCTGGTGGATCGGCCCATGACTCGACTTGGCTGAACTCGAATCTTGTGATGGCGTCATGCCTCTGAAGGTGTCACCAACTTTTCTTGGCGTGTTCTGCTTGCAACGAGACTGTCTCTTCGTGCATCCCTTTCGTCTTCGGTGTACGAGTTGGGTCGGCGGCTCAGACGCGGTATGACTCTTTGCTGAATCTTTGCTTTTTCGCCTAGCTCCAGCGAAAAGTCACTTTCACCTGACACACGCAAAGAAACGCATTAAATGCCATTTTCGAGGGTTTGTAAGAGTATGGGCCATCAAATCAGACTAAGACATATTTCTATTGTCGAATGGAGGAAAATTTGAATAGTATTCCCGCTCAAATGAATTACTCTTACCTTGCCCGGATCTCTAGATAGTAGGACCAGACTGCCAGGGATGAAAGACTTGCTCTCAGGGTACCTGTGCGGGCACTCTTCTTTATATCTCGACCTTTCTGGATCGCTGAGCTTAGGTCTAGGACATAGAGAATGTGACATATCCTCTTCCTAACCACTCAGTTTCCGAGATCCTTGTTCTTGATAGTGTGGCATGCGCTGTCAGACACGCGGAATCCGTGAACAGGTGGTCTATCATGTCGGATCTCCTTAATCCAACTGGATTCTTGACCCGGTGCTATGAGCTTAGGCAGGCTCAATACTGATCCTAATTTGGCCCGGAGAGGGCTGTACCTGCAAAAAAGTCATATACACCATGTGCCAGCACATGATTCATGTACGATTAAACTTATCCCTAACACTACCCAAATTCTTGGATTATTTATTGGATTTTGTTAACAATTCTAGTTTCAGTTGTCTCTACAGAGCTTTTTGAAAGTTGAAATTGATAAAGTCGTACCTCAAATCAACTGTCTCAAAAATAAGTTGAAAGGGTTAGCTATTATATATATAGAAAAGGAATTAGTGAAACAACTCGATTACAACTCGATTACGTAAATTTGGTGAATAATTTTCTTAAAAAAAAGACCGAAAAATTATGCAATAGAATTTCTATAATTTCGATTATTATTATTACTTTTCTATACAGATATTTTTATACTATTTAAAGACCACATTTTTTTAGTTATTAGTTAGCTTAAAGCCACCACGGTATTAAGCACGGCCTGTCTCCACCCAAGGTTTTCTTGGATAACAAGAAACTAAAAGGTCAAAATTCCACCTCAATATCATATCTAAAAATCCAAAATAACGTTCACGAAACACAAATCCAGAAAAGAAAATTCCAGACCAGCCACTGCAACAGCTTCTCGAAAGATATTAGATCCATAATAAAAGAAAAAGAAACCGGATTTTTTAGGATGTCAAGATTTTTCTTTGTTCAATCTCGGGAAGAGTTTCTGTTCCTGAGCTTTCTTCTTTGCAAGGGCTTCTTCATCGAGGATTTGTATGGGAAACCATACAGGTAAAGTGATTGAATCGATGTTACGCACTCTCTCTAATATAGGTTTTGCTCTTAGGCTAGCATAATCAAAAGCTGTGCCCAAAGTGGCAAAAGCTAAAGAGTAGCGAACTGCACCACGGTGTCCTCCTGCAAACACGGTGAAGATCCTATAATGTTACCAAACTGAATAAACTATGCTCAAAAATCGCAATTCGGCAACATGAAATGGGATAATATAATTAGAATAGGTACTAAGTTGTGAGGCTTCCTAGGTCAGACTGTTTCAGACTAGAGAGTTGACTCAAAGATTTAGACGCCCAAATTCTTCAGAGTGTCATTAAGATTGGACTAGAAAGCAGACAAGACTGCGGCGAATACATCAATCAGATAACAAACCTTGAAGTCTTCCTAATAAAGCACCACTGAAAAGACCACCGATGGCTGAATTCATTAAATCGCCGTGTTCTGATTTCCTAGTTACTCTGACCAATTCACGAGCTCCTGTGAAACGATGAGGTCACTTAATATGACACACTCAGTTCGCCTAGAAGCAAACGGAAACAAACAAAACTAAGAAATTTTTCATAATCAATGTAGGAGGCATTCATTAGTTACCGCAGTAGTAACCAGCAACGATGGCGAAGTTAGTAGCATAAGTAACGGGTATATTCGGATGCGCTTTCCTATGTGTTTGATAGTAAACCAGCTCCTCCTCCTGTTACTCCTGCATTCGACATATCCAAAATCTCAGATCATTTTGATGCACTTTCCATCACTCTATTATCCTCAAAGTCCCCTAAGGAAATAGAAAATTCAAGCCAAGGCAGAACTTACTGTCCTCTAAAACCCTCAAACGATGATATAAAGCTGAGAGTCTAATCCAAAAATCTTAGATCACCATGATGCCAATAATCTTGCACTTTCCATCTTTCTACAGTCTCCAAATCGCTAAGCAATATTTATCAGGTGTTACTATCCTCGAAAAACCCTCAAAAGATAGCATCAAGCTGAGAGTCTAATCCCAAAATCTCAGATAATCCTGATGCTTAAATTTCTTGCAATTTTCATCACTCTATAATCTTCAAATCGCTAAGCAATATAAATCAGAAATTATTTACCTCTAAAACCCTCAAAAGATAGCATCAACCTGAGTCTAATCCCAAACTCTCAGATAATCCTGATGCTAAAATTTCTTGCAATTTCCATCACTCTGTAACTTCAAATCGGTAAGCAATATAAATCAGAACTTACTGTCCTCTAAAACCCTCAAAAGATAGCATCAAGCTGAGAGTCTAATCCTAAAATCTCAAATAATCCTGATGGAAAATTTCTTGCAACTTTCATCACACTATTACCCCCAAACTCTGAGAAATAGAAATCAGAAGTTACCGTCCTCTAAAACCCTCAAAAGATAGCGTAAAGCTGAGAATTCTTATCTATCGATCACAAGATTTTTGCCAGAAGAGAAATCTCAAACACAATTCTCTGCTTTCTTTTTTACTTTATGGGAAATGTCATTTCCCAACTATCGCCATTTTCGAAATATCTGAAGCAGCAAGGGTAACCGTACTCATATGATAACTGATCCTAGTGAATCATTTCATTCTCTTAGAACAAAGAGACAACGAAAAAATCCAGAGAAGAGTTGAAATGTTGAAACCTGCGAGAAGGGTTGGGATCAATAAACGCTCCGATAACGAAGGTGCCTGCTGGATCGGCGTCGCCGGAGGCTGAATGGCTTCTTCTGAGAGCTTTTTGGGATCATTCGATTCCATTTTTTCTTCTCAAATTTCGCGAGTCGAACTTCACAGTAAGCTGTTGTTAAGGGTGATTCGGATTGGTTGACCCCTAAAGAGAAACCGAACCCATACCCGAATTCGAAACCCGGGACTTGAGGACTTAGCTCGTACGATATTTGAAATTGTTTTTTTTGGTCATAATCTTTATAAATGTAACGAAATAGCCCTAAGTAGAATGTGTAATTAAATTTAAGCCTTCAATTACAACTTAAAAGGTTTGAACCATAAGATTTTGTTAAGTATGAGGACATTCACCCTCCTCTCCTCCATACTTACCATAGGAGGCCCAAACAAAGAGGGCCAGAGGCCCAATCGACTATATGGCAATGGTAGGACGTAGGCTACTGTCATTGGTCAATCTCTACAGTATTAACGAGAATAACAAAGGGTCAGTATCAAGAGCATGTGGCGTTGGTAGTTGCAGAGGGTACACAAAAGAGGTTGGCAAACCTCAAAAATTCGCTGCGTCAAGTTTCTCTTTCTTCTTCGTTAAAAAGGTAGCTCGGGATCAGTAGTTTTTATATTTGGATCATTTTGGTTGTGAAGGATGAGAGCATGATCCTTTAAGCATTCTAAAAAACTCTTGTATTTAATTTGGCAAATTAATACAAGGAAATTTCTATCTGTTCTTCGTTGATTTACAAATACTCCGTTTCTATTCTAATCTGTTCTTAACAGATTTCTAATAATTTGCAAATAATATAAATCTTTCTTCTTGATCCTTTTTTTTTATAACTTCTTTATATATATATATATATATATATATATATATATAATATATTAAGTGAAAATTCCTAAGACTAGCCTTTAAGGTTAATGTATTAACAAACTTAACCTAACATATTCATCACCTTACTAGACTAACCTTAGAAAGTTAGTGTTATACCATTTTGTCCAAATAATCAATATTATTACCAGATTGCAATTCTATTTTAAAAAAAAAAACTTCAAATTAAACATATTAATATACATCCATATACATAATAACGTTTTCATCTTAAATCATATACATATGTATATACACATATATAGATGAAAATTAGTAATTAAAAAAAGTAATTATACATACATTTCCCTAATTCTAAAAACAGAAATTACAACACAAAAAAAAACCCTAATTCCGGCGGCGACGATAGAGGCGATTCAGGGTTCTGGGCGACGAAGGAGGCAATTTCGGCAGCGACGAAAGTTTTTTCGGCCACTCATCTGGTAAGTGTTTCACATCTGGCTTCATTTCTCGTCTCGAACAAGTTTTTGTCTTGGGTTTTCGGGGTTATGTCGAAAACTGTTTTGGCCTTTAGTCGCGACGGTTGTATTTGAGTTTCAAGGGTGGTTTCGCGGTAACGGCGGAAGAGAAATCCATATGTTCACATGATTTTACTCAGAAATCGTAACCCTTTTCTTATATTTTTCAGGGAAGTATTATTATCGGCGGTTTCCGTCTTTTGAGAACGGTTTCTAGAGAGCCTACACGATTTCCGGCGAGTAATTTCTGTTCGTAGTGGTTCGGTTCTAATTTGTGTTTGGTAGACTTTTAAGTAGTTATTGCATTTGGTAGATTTGTATATGGTAAACGGTAGATTTGTTCGTGCTTAACGGAGTTGTTTTCTATGTGAGGTAGATTTGTTTTCGTTTCATTGTCTGGTTTGAATAATCAAAGTATTGTTGGTAGAGTTGTTGTTGAGATTGTATTGGTAGATTTATGTATTTGTTGGTTGATTTATACCATGTGTGGTAGACTTGTGGTCGTATTTGGTAGATTTATATGTTATAGTTGCTCCCGGGTTTGGTAGATTTTATATTATAGTTGCTTTCGAGTTTGGTAGACATGTTCATGGTAGATTTGTTTTCATATGTGGTGAGTAATTTGTGTTTGTAATGGTTGGGTTAAAAATTGCGTTTGGTAGACTTATGTATTCTATATTTTCGTTCTCTCTTTGTGTGTGGTAGATTTATGTATTTATTTGGTAGATTTGTGTTCTATATTTACTTTCATTTGTGGTAGATTTGTGTTCGTTTTGGTAGATTTGTAAATGTTTTGTGGTAGGTATTCTATAGTTGCTTTCGAGTTTGGTAGACATGTCACTACAAGAAAACAATCGTTTTCCAACGGTCCATTACGACGGTTTTAAAGTCGTCGCAAACTTACAACGATTTTACGACGATGTTACGTCAAATTTAAAAACCGTTGTAAAACCATCGTATAAAAAAATCGTCGTAACCTCGACGTACAATTTACGACGAATTACGATGAATATACATCAATAACGAGAGATTTGCTATTAAATGCAAAATCGTCGTAAATTAGATAGAAAATTACGAATATACGACGAATATACGACGACTGCATTTCGATGTAAACAATACGACGATTTTACGTCGACAAAGAAAATAGGTGAAGAACATTTAAAACATGTTTACCTAACTAATGTAGATGAAAGATTTTATCGCATAATCGTCGTAAAATCGTCGTAATATTATTGTTGAATGTAAAATCGTCGTAAAAAGTTGTTGTAAAAGCGTCGTAAAGCCCGAAATTTTCCTATAAATAGATCTTCATTCCTTCTTTCAATCACAACACATCATCATTTAAACATAAGAGCATCATCATCCTGGAGACCCATTGTTGGCCTCTTTAGTTTTAGTATAGTGTTGTAAATCCTTATATATTGGGTTGTCCATTAATTGCTGGAAACCCGAATTAGGAGTTACTTACTTTGAAAAAAAGAAGTAATAATATTAAAAGGTTAATTTACTCCATTCACGTGGATAGACGTGACACAAAAGACCAGCTTCTTTATTGTCTAATCAATAAAAAGAGATAGTATTTTGAGTTTATTTCAAGATGTCTATATACGAGCTAAGAAGTTGGATGTATATGCGTAAAGATTCCGATGGGGCGTTGACAGAAGAGTTCAAGAACGGGTTAGAAATATTTATGTATCAGGCTACAAATATGGAGAGAACGAAAGACAGCGAGAAGATGTTTTGTCCTTGTTTGAAATGCAAGAATACGAGGTATACACTAACCAAAACCGTGTGGACGCATTTATTAAATAGAGGGTTTATGCCGCAATATTTTGTTTGGTATCTACATGGAGAAGGATATGGCAGTAATACTCATGGGAATGCTGGTAGTAGTAGTAATTATCAAAGTCATGTTGATTTTGATGAATCGAATTATGGTCATCAGCCTAATCAGTATCAATCTGATCAAAGTGTAGATCATGATAGGATGCACGAAATGGTGACTGATCCATTTCATGAAACGCATACTGGTAATGCTGTTGAGGAACCTAATGTAGATGCCAAACGATTTTATGATTTGTTAGACAATGCTAATCAGCCAATCTACGAAGGATGTAGAGAAGGCCTGTCTAAATTATCGTTGGCAGCGAGGATGATGTCAATTAAAACAGATCATAACCTGGCTGAGGTTTGCATGGATGATTGGACTGATCTTCGGAAAGAGTATCTACCGGAGGATAACTTGGCAGCGGCAACATACTATGAAATACAGAAGTTTATTTTTAGTCTTGGTCTACCTTCTGAGATGATAGATGTATGTGTTGACAACTGTATGATTTTTTGGAAAGATGATAATCAGCTGGAGGAATGTCGATTTTGCCAAAAACCAAGATACAGGCCGCAAACTGGTGGGCGTAAAAGGATACCGTACCAACGTATGTGGTATCTCCCTATAACTGATAGGTTAAAACGGCTTTATCAATCTGAAAGGACAGCTGCATCAATGAGATGGCATGCGGAACATACACAAGTAGATGGAGAAGTTGTTCATCCATCAGATGCAAAGGCATGGAAACACTTCAATATGGTATACCCAGATCTTGCTAAGTTCAAACGGAATGTCTATCTTGGTCTGTGCACTGATGGTTTTAGTCCATTTGGTATGTCTGGTAGACAATATTCATTATGGCCAGTAATCCTAACTCCTTATAACCTTCCTCCAGATTTGTGCATGCAAAGGGAATTTCTTTTCCTAAGTATTTTGGTTCCAGGTCCAAATCATCCGAAGCGAGCTCTCGATGTATTTCTGCAGCCACTCATACATGAGTTGAATCAGTTATGGTATATTGGCGTTCTCACATATGACTGTTCTACGAGGAAAAATTTTACTATGCGGGCTGTGCTTATGTGGACAATAAGCGATTTTCCCGCTTATGGTATGCTATCAGGATGGACTACACATGGGAGGCTATCTTGTCCTTATTGTCTTCATCGAACTGATGCGTTTCAGCTAAAACATGGTAGAAAAACATGTTGGTTTGATTGTCACCGGAGGTTTTTACCGGATAACCATCCATATCGGAGGAACAAGAGGTTATTTATGAAGAACAAAAGTGTACATGTCCCTCCACCCGTAAATTTAAAGGAGCTGATATACATGCGCAAATCGATCATTGGAAGGCAGAGGAAACAGTAACGCGTGGGGGAAACTGGCACACTCCTGCAAATATGCCTGAAGGTTATGGAGTTCATCATAATTGGAACAAGAAAAGTATCTTTTGGCAACTACCCTATTGGAAAGATCATCTGCTCAGACACAATCTTGATGTCATGCACATTAAAAAAAACTTTTTTTGATAACATCATGCATACAGTTATGAACGTAGCGGGAAGAACAAAAGACAATGGTAAGTCAAGATTGGACTTGCCTGATTTATGCAACAGAAGTGAGTTGCATATACTGAGAAACAGGAAAGCACCAGTTCCTGCATTTCGGTTGAGTGCAGATCAAAAGTCAGCATTGTTCAGATGGGTTTCTTCTGACGTTAAATTTCCTGATGGGTATGTCTCTAATCTTTCTAAATCTGTTGAGAAGGAGGTAAAGTTTGCTGGGATGAAAAGCCATGACTGCCATGTGTTTATGCAACGATTATTTCCATTTGCATTTGCTGAACTCTTGCCCAAAAATGTCCATGAAGCTATTGGAGGCATTGGTGCTTTTTTTCGGGATCTTAGTACACGAACATTATCAGTTGATATAATATCACAACTGGCATTGAATATTCTAATCTTGTTGTGCAATTTGGAAAAGATCTTCCCACCATCATTTTTTTATGTTATGGAACATCTTCCTGTTCATCTCCCACACGAAGCAGAGCTCGGTGGACCCGTTCAGTACAGGTGGATGTATCCGTTCGAGCGTTTCATGAAGCATCTTAAGGGTAAAGCCAAAAACCTAGCTAAAGTGGAAGGCTCAATTGTGGTGAAAAGCTTGATGCAAGAGACTTCACACTTCACTTCATACTATTTTGCACCGAAAGTACGAACACGCAAAAGAGCTACTCGTCGATATGATGATGGAGGAGTTGGCCAAACATATGCCGTTGAAGGTGTACCTGACATATTCTCGCCGATCGGACGTCTTAGTGGAAAATTAAAAGAAGTTTGGTGGACGAATGAAAAAGATTATCACAGTGCACATACGTATATCCTGTTAAATTGTGAAGAGTTGTCATCGTATGAAAAGGTACTTTTTAATTAATAATATATATATATATATTGTCAGTATTAATAAACTATTTGTTGTTTTCTCAGCACATTCGTTGATGAGGTTAAAGAATGCATATCTGGGGTTTCTGAAACTGAAATCAATGATCGTAAAGATCAACACTTTGCCCAGTGGTTAAAAGCGCAAGTACGTATAAAATTTTATTAAAAGACTACTTTGATATATATCCAAATCAAGAAATTAAAGCAAATTTTTTCCTTATTATTATAGGTGGACCCGAATGATCCTGATGAATTTCCAACATGGTTCCATGAGTTACTACTAGGTCCGATGGCAAAAATAACTACAGCCTCCATGTATTTCACTCGGGGCTATGTTTTTCACACATACCGTCACGGTGCAAAGCGGGCGACAACTAACTATGGAGTTTGTGTGAGAGGTGAAATAGATTTTTATGGAGTTCTGCAACAAATAATTGAAGTAGAGTATCCTGGATTGTTAAGGCTGAAAACTGTTCTCTTCAAATGTGATTGGTTTGATCCAACTGTTGGAAGAGGGGTACGTCTAAAGAAGTTCGGAGTTGTTGACGTGAACAAATCACGACGGTACAACAGGTTTGAGCCATTTATATTAGCTTTTCAAGCAGAACAGGTAACGTTTCTGTCATACCCTCGAGTTCGATCAATAGGAATCTCATGGTTAGTTGTAGTTAAACTGGCTCCGAGGGGCAAGATTGTAGGGGTTGAGGATGTTCCACTTCAACAGGACACTTGCGTAGATCTGTCTGAACCAGATGTTAATGAGCAGATTTTCTTAATAGACCCTCGGAACAGGCAAGTTGAAGATCTTTCCGATGATACAGAAGAAGAAGGTGATGATGAGTTTGCTGAAACCGATGATGACGATTTGGCGGAAGACGAAGGTGATGGTGATGAAGTAATAGCGGAAGATGAATCTGATTGAGTTTCATGCATTGTATTTAGTGAATAATGTTTGTTATTATGTAATTTGTAACTTTGATTGTTCGAATTTTTAAAATAGAAAAACATTCGATTTTACGACCGTTTTACAACGATTTTGATAAACCCTAAACCCTAAGTCTAGGTTTTAAGCCCTAAATGAATATGGTTTAAGCATTACGACGTCTTTACGACGACCAGTCGTAATAGCGTCGTAATATTACGACGATTTTATGACGCGTTCACTATTTCGTCGTAAAATCGTCGTAATACTGAAATCCAAGATTTTGAATCTCTTATATCTTATTGGTTGTAAGGTATTTCACAAATGTTTTTGATTGGTTATCTTATTTTATATGAAATGCTATCAATCTGATCAAAATCAAAAATTTGAAAAAAAATATACATATTTACAAGTTCATGCATGTTTTCGTAAATGGTAAGTAAAAGGTTATATATTAGATTACGTGTCATGTCATAAATCCATCATACATGCAAAGTTGTTAACCTTTTGTTATATGTTAGGGTAGAATAACCTTTGCGTTGTTCTTTATGCAATAAACCTTTTGAAAGATTTAGGGTTTGATAA
The DNA here is from genome assembly GCF_000478725.1 of Eutrema salsugineum. NCBI lineage: Eukaryota > Viridiplantae > Streptophyta > Magnoliopsida > Brassicales > Brassicaceae > Eutrema > Eutrema salsugineum. Next base: position 19,243,255 of record NW_006256909.1, on the reverse strand, counting down.
CTTTTTAAATAAACATCATAAAACTGTCGTAATATAATCGTAACTTTACGACGGTTTTACGACTAAGTTCTCTAAAACCGTCGTTAAACCGTCGTAACGTTTGTACCCGGATAGGCTCCTGATCCGAGGTACGAGGTTATAAATGTTGTAACGTTACGACGGTTTTACAACGCTTTAGGGTTTATTCGTCGTACAACCGTCGTAACAGTCAAACGCTCCCATCATGACACGTGTCATATCATGCAGTGGACCGACTGTTATACAACCAATCGTCGTAAAATCATCGTAACATTACGACGATTTTACGACGATCACAAAATCTATATAAGGGACGCGAGATTTCCCCCTTCGTCGCTCATTCCTCTCTTCCCCCCTCTCTCTCTATAACTCTCTCTCTCTCTAGAAAAATATTACTCTCCCCCTCTCCCTACTCTCCCAGCCAATTAATTTTGTAATTATTTTTTAAATTAATTTCATTACAGTTTTTTTTTAAATAATAGATAGGCCTGGAATTTAGATAGGTTTAGGTTCGGAATTTAGATAGGCCCAGAATTTAAACATATATGATATAATTAGTAATAAATGTTATTTAATTTTGTAGATTACGTAGATATGGCTCCTCGGGCTAAGAGCTTCCACTACCGACAGCTGTTAGATTCAGACGGTACAGCCTCGTCCACCTCAACAATCGGATCAGTCATCCCGGAGTCATCGGGAACACAACGGACGGTTTCCCAACCGATCGTTGTACCACATCCGGCATCGCCTCCACCACCACCAGCCGAACCAGCGGCCCCCGCATCGGCCGATCCTGCAGTTCCGATACAGCCTGTACCGTATGCCCAGTTTACGGTACAAGATCTTCTACGCCAACCGGGTCGTGAGAGTATGAACAAACTCGACCCGGATCGAGCCCCGGGAACATTTTGGTACGATTTTTTTTCTTAAATATTTTTTAAATAATTAATATTTATAATTAATTGAAATTAATTTACTTTTTCTTTGTATTTGACTAGATTTACGACCGACAATGCGGTCGGTCGTAATGTTGCGGACATCATCAAAGGGTTTTTCGTACAACCCCATACCAGCTGGAAGAAGCTGGATCAGGCAACACTTGACACTTGGTTCAAGTGTTTTGCGGTAAGTACTTTACAATTTTGATTTATATTAATTATTATTTCTAATTTTTACAATAATTACTAACTTTTTGTTTTTTTCCTAGCAAAACTGGTATTGGGAAACATCCGCACACGGACGTGTGGAGACGGCCTTCAAGGAGAAGGTCAAATTCCGCCTCAACAACACCGTTTCCGACTGGAAACAGAAGTGGGAGGTTGACGGCGACAAGGCCAAGCCGGCGCTTATGGCCGATTCCGTCTAGCGGGGTCTTGTCAAGTATTGGTTGGATCCGCATAACCAGACTACTGCCGCCAAGTGTTCCGGATCCAGGTAATTTAACTTAATTAATAATTATATGTGTTTTTCTTCTTATAATATATTCTAATGAATATATTTTTCAGGAACGCTACTGACGATGCGGGAAATCGGAAGAACGTCCCGCACACTTTCGGCCAGATTCCTTTTGCCGGAAAACAACTTATGATGGTAATTAAATTTAAATTATTAATTTTTTATTTTTAAATAATTAACCCTTATTTGTCTTATAAATATTTTCATTTTGATTTTGTAGATCGAAGAAAACGGGGGCCAACTTCCTCCGATGACGAAGGTCTTTGCCGAGATGCATAAGAAGCAGAACGGCAAATTCACGGATCCTCGGGCGGAGGAGATCTACAACGCTGCCTGTGCGGCGATCGAGGAGCGGCAGACGCAACTGACTCACCAGGCGCGTCCAACGTCTCCCGGAGGTAGCTCGGTCCAATCGACCCCGGCGCTCACGGTGGCGGAGATGGACCAGATTTTTGAAGACGTAAATTCAATTAATAAATTTTATTAATGTAATTTTAATTTTAAATTGAATTTTTAACCATAATGTATTTAAATATTTTCAGGTTGCCCCTAAGAAAAAGGAGCGGGTATTAGGGATGGGATCCATCTGTGATACCTCGGTAGCTACGGCGACTGGTCACGTCCGGATTCCGGATCCGGTTATCCGCCAGGAGATCGATCAGATGCGGACCCACTACGAGACGAAAATCGACCAGCTGTACGGTCTCTTCGAGATCATGGGAGCCGACAACCCGGTGTTTATGGCGCAGTTGGACAGGCTGCGGGCTGATGGAGTTGTCGGATCGTCTGCCGGATCATCTTCTAGGAGGCAACCACCGGTGCAGACGGACGAGGAGATGTTCCGGTCTCTCGGGGTTGATCCTCCTAGAGTCGGAGATCAGGCACCGGAAGCCTCTAACCGAAGATCCAGGGATCAGGCGGCGGAAACCTCTACCCGAAGACCCGGCAAAGAACACGTCGAGGACGATGGGGAGCAGGCCGGTGACGGGGTCGACGACATTAGTTTAGATTTAGATCTTTAGGATTTTTTTTGTAAATACTAAAATTAATTTTTATTTGAAATTTAATTAAATTTTAAATTGTAAATTAATTATTTTTTAATTTAAATTTTAATTCGAATTACTTTTTTTTTAATTTTCAATTATATAAAACGTCGTATAATCGTCGTAATATAAGTATTATTATTTTATTAAACCGTCGTATATTCGTCGTAAATTGTACTACGAAGTTACGACCAAAATGTACGATGACTATACGTCCGTGTTTTACGACGATTTTACGACGGAATGATAAAATAATTTACGATTGATTTACGACGTATAGTTTACGATGTATAATTTTCGTCGTATAGTTTACGACGCTCCTACGTCGATTTTTAACGACGACTTAACGACGGTCCAGGCGAAGACCAAATCGACGCAATTCGATGTAAAATAGTCGTAAACTGTACGACGCATATACGACGATCTTTTTCCGTCGATGTTACGACGGTTTTGTTTCGTCGTAAATTATACGACGATTTTACGACGATTTGTCTATTACGACGATGAGTTTACGACGATTTTGAAATCGTCGGTTGTCCGTCGTAATAGCCCTATTACGACGAAATAACGACCATTTTGGCCGTTGTAAAACGATATTTTTCTTGTAGTGTGTGTTTGTTCATGGTAGATTTGTTTTGATGTGTGGTAGATTTGTAAGATTTTAATTTTTTTTTTGTTTGCAGACATGGCTTCAGCTAGCGGCTCAAAGGATTATCCCCAAAGATTGTACTCGGAAGACAAATCTCCTTTGCTGAAGAAGAGCTGTCATCATAACTGCAAGGTTCATGAGTTCATCTTAATGATCAGGGATCACCTTGGGGAAGAAATTTTCAACGACATCATGAATAATTCTCAAGTTGGCGTGCTACTGAAGCTTGCATTGACTTCGTTCATATGGAGGCACAAGATCGAATTTGAAGGAGATGTGGTTGCAAAAAGAAAGGAAAAAATCAACATGCAAGAGTTATCACAAGTTTAACAGTTCGACGGCGAAACCTAGAGGTTGAAGATGGACTCTGGTTTTGTTCCGTAGTTTAGACAATACGTACAGGGCAAAAATGTAAAATCGCACTGCCCGATAACTAAGTCTACCACATTGATATTGAATCTAACATTTTATAAACTAATCTACCATATAAGTGACTAAGTCTACCATTAATAAAGCATTTGTACTTGGAATGTTTATAGATCTACCAACTAAAGTAAAGTATATTTAAGCAGGTGAAAACCCAGCAGAAAACATAAACTTAAGAGCGAGTTGAGATATAAATCTGCGATTCGGCGACTTAAAACAGTAATAGCGATGTCTGCGATTCGGCGATTCCACCGACGGCGAAGGAGTACTCACAGATTATTTGGTATGAACATTCATTGCCCCTAACATTTAGTGTTCATAGCATTACACGACTTTTGTTATAGATTATTGGAGTTTTCTATCATTGTTGGGGTTAATGTTCAATGAAAAAGTTGTCCTGCTTTAGTAAAATGCATCTATTTCCTCGTTGAAAGGTTGTTTCTCGGCTATCGGCGGCTGTAAGCGGACAACCAGAAACCCTAATTTTTGTGTGACCGGTAGACTTTTTTGATATGTAGTAGAGTTTTGGTATTTATGACAGATATTTATTATTCATGGTATACTATTTTCATTTATAGTAGACTTTTGTGGTTTTTATGGTAGACTTTCGATAATGATGGTAGACTATTATTATTTATAGTAGACTTTTGTTTATTTTGATTTGTGTTGTTTAGTACTTTTCTTATCGACACAGACAATGCCGAGCTATAGCGACAGTTCTTCTGAAGAACCGCAAATGGACATGTTACAGTGGTCGGGATTTGGAGATTTTGGGATTTCAGAGAAGTGTTTTTGTGGTCGGGATATGATCCTTAAATCAATGACTGGTGATACGACAGCAACACCTGGCCGTAGGTATTACACTTGTCCATTCTGGTTGAAGGAGGTAAGTAGCTTGAATATTTGTCATAAGTTTTGTTAAAATATCCTTTTGTTAATCTTTTGTTAATTGTTGTGATACTTAATGTATGAGATTGGCCTGATGTATGTAGGGGAGTCGAGAACATATCTGGAAATGGTGGGATGAGGCTGTTACAGAGGAATTGGAACGGTTGAAGATTGATCTTGAGAACCATAAGGAGAAATTGCAAAGGCTTGGCAGGGATCAAGCTTTTGATCCTCGTCTCACGCGTTTGGAGAATCGTTTCCAGTCATTGGAGAGGTCTATGGAATGCAATGACTTGGTCGGAGACATTAGGGAAATGAAAGATGAGATAAGCCGTCTTCAAGGAGACTTTGTTTGGATGACGGAGCAAAGCGCCAGAGGAGACCACTACTTGATGCTGGCGTTGCTGTTCGTGTTTGCAGCCATTGCATATATGTTAAGTACAAGTCAGTTTCCTTATGTTTAGTACTAAGGAATGTTGAAGTACAAAGTAATGTTCCCTTAAGTCGAATGGTAGACTTCTATTATATTGTTGGTAGATTTGTTATAATTAATAGCTTTCGAGTAGTAGACTTATTTGTAAAAGACTTGTCATATTCCCTTATTTCAATTACAATCGAACGAATGGTAGACACATAAATCTACTTAACACAGCATAAATAGATTTCCTGCCTCCAAGCACCGTGTGAAGAATGCACCCACCCTTCCATGTTGATCCCACTTCCACGGCGCGATAAAGTTGATTAAATCAACATTCCTAAGAAAACCCGCTTCGTTAGAGATGTTGTTAAGTGTTTTTGACGAAACTTTTGCAAGACAAAGATCCTCATACGAGTTTGAAGAGATTTTTAACATAATCTCGTACAAAAGATCATAAGGGAGCGAGTTAATGTTCATATGATTCGTCATAGGAAAATCGGCATGGAAAATGAAACTTCTCGGTTGTGGTATTTATAGAGAACTTGCAGTACTTTAAATCGATGCAACGGTCGGAGATAACGGTTTCACATAATCGTTACCAAAAGTCTACCAGAGGGACGAAACTAGAAAGACGTACAACACTGCAACCATAAGTCTACCAAACGGTAGGTTTTTTAGTAGTTAGGACAATACTTTTAGGACAAAAAAGTAATTTCAATCCATAAAGTCAAAAGTCTGCCAAACATTAACAACTAAGTCTACCTCAAGCATGAAAAATAACTCTACCATATAAACAAGTCTACCATAAGCACATCATATGTCTACCAGATCAAGGTTATCTTTGTAAATACCAAACTTAATAAATCTACCACATGATTATTATAAGAAGTCTACCATACGTACGATAACTCTACTAGATTAGATAAACTCTACCAAACAAACAAACAAATCTACCAACATTATGTAAGTCTACTTCATGTAATAAATAATCTACCACTAACCGGAAGAAAATTTAATTTGAATTTAAATCTACCACAAAACAAATAAATCTACCAACATTTTGTAAGTCTACCTTATGTAACAAATAATCTACCACTCACCGGATTGAATTTTACTTGAATTAAATCTACCACAAAACAAACATATCTACCACAAAAGCGAAAAATCTACTAACTAGATATAACTCTACCATAAAACAGATATATCTACCGTCACGTATTGACAACTTTTTTCACATAAGTCTACCAACTCAGAAAATAAATCTACCGCCAAAGGACATAAGTCTACCAACTCAGAAAATAAATCTACTTCATTATCAATAAATCTACCGAGAAAGTCAACTATGCGAGAAAGTCAACACTTTCTTTAACAAGTCTACCAACACTTTTGACAAGTCTGTCATTCATAATAACAAATCTACCGAAATATAATAAATCTACCTCTCATCGTCAAAACTCTACCAAGATAAGTCTACCAACATTTGTAAACTCTACCAACTCTCGAATAAATCTACCATCGACCTAATAACTCTACCGACAAAATTTTTGCGTTGACCAAAATTTGATAAGTCTACCGTCAAAGTTTGGTAGACTTATTAAATTATCAGCGCAATAATCTGCCTACGTGACACTAAAAAAGTAATGGCATTTTTGTAATTAGGTTTTTTTCAACAAAGGCAAAAAGGGTGTTTTGAGTATGCTAGGTTAGTTTTGTAAAAAAAATAAAAGTGTGCCAAACAAATAATATAGATACTTTCTAAGGTTAGTGTAGTAATCTTCCGTATATATTAATCCATGTTTACATGATCATGGTGTAATACATTGGAAAGGAAATATGGAACATAATAATGATACACATAAGAGACTTGGTGAGACATTGGGTGTTTGGATAAGGCATCAGCAGCTTTATTTCCTTCTCTTTTTGTCCAACTAAATTGAACTTTTTCAAATTGTTGCTGCCAATATTTAACTTCACGTAGCCAATTGTAAAGACCAAAGTTTAACCTTTTACCAAGTAAAAGCTCCCAAACACTTTGATTATCCCCTTCAAAGATAATTTTCTTCAAACCTCTACTCCAACAATGCTGCATCGCAATTATTAGTGCTTGGAATTCGCTTTCAATAGCTTTTGATACTTTGTTCCCTTGAGCTTGACCTGATCCTTGATATGTGCCTTTGTCATCCCTTATTATCCATCCTGATCTAGCCGGAGTGTCACTATTCTGGAACGACCCATCATAGTTACACTTTATAAAGCCCTTTGGTGGTTTTTTCCAACGACTTGATCTTGCTTCACTCCTTGAAGAACTCCCATTTTTTGGTTGCATTGGTGGAAACTGTTGATCAATATTTATCCATTCAGCTGAATCTTGTTTGGCCAGTCGAAGTGTTTGCCTCCAAGAAATTTGCGTTCGTTGGTATATCAAGGTTTTCTGCTTTTCCATATCCTCCAGAGAATCCATAATGGCAGGTGTTTGAATTGTGAGAGATTCATTTGAGTATTACAGGACAAACAGATCTCTAACTTCTCCTCAAGACTTTTTGTTGGGTCAGTAAGTATTGGATTTGATATGCCAGATCCTCTCCATATCATTTGAGCATAGTGGCAGTCAAAAAAGAGATGTTTAGTCGTCTCTTCCTCCTGACAGCAGCGTTTACATACCGAGTCTGGACTAATATGTCGTCTTTTAAGTGATTCTCCAGTGCCGAAGGCCCTTGATAACATTCTCCAAAGAAAATGTTTAATCTTAGGAGCTGTTAACAGTTTCCAAATTTTGTGCTTCAATGAAACATTTCCTTCTGGCGCTTGTGGTGGTTCATTTTCTGGTAAGTGGGTGCTTAGCCAATACCCAGACTTAACCGTGTATAAACCATCTTCAGTATAATGCCACCCTAAGAGATCTCGTTTTGCAGTTGGGCTAATTTTTAGTGACAAAATGTGTTCAACATCAGCTTCTTGGAAAACTTCTCTTAACATTTCTTCATTCCATCCTCCTCGTCCTCTATTGAACAGTTGATCCATAGTAATGCTTTCATCAATCTCAGTTCTTGCCAATGGTGGTCTAGGTGGATGAGTGGGTAACCAAGGATCCCTCCAAATGTTGATAACTGAGCCATCACCAATTAAAAACCGTAATCCTCGCGATAATAGCTCTTTACCTTGTAACAAAGATTTCCATCCATAAGAAGATTTCCTCTTTCTCGTTGCAGTCAGAATGTTTCCATCTTCAAAATATCTGCCTCTTAAAACCTTAGCTGCCAGGCAATTAGGATTCTGCAAATACCACCATACTTGTTTTGCAAGTAAAGCATTGTTAAAACTCTAGTCCCCCTTCTCTTTTTGGCAGGCTCAATCGCTTCCATGAAAACCAGTGCATTCCTTTTTTATCTATGGGTTTGCTCCACCAAAATCTTGCCAAAATACCATTGATTTCCTGACAGATATTCTTTGGTATTTTGAAAACATTCATTGAAAAAATTGGCATTGCTAACGCCACTAACTTGAGCAATTTCTCCTTTCCTCCTTGAGATAGAAAGTTTTACTCCATCCTTGAGTTCTTTCTTTCACCTTATCCGTTATGTACTGGAACATCTCACTCTTCTTGGAGCCAAATTGTTCAGACAGTCCTAAATATTTGCCATTGCCTCCATCATTGTGAATACCCAATATATTCCTCATAAGAGTTTTAGTAGTAGCACTGACCCTGCTTCCGAAAGTGATGGCTGATTTATTCAGATTCATTCACTGCTTGCCCTAATACAGACTCATATAACACAAGATTCTTTTTGATGGTGTTGCAGGATCTAACATTTGCCAATGTGAAAAATAAGGAGTCATCTGTAAATAAATAGAAGATGATTTATCATCGGACTCCTTGTACTGATCTTGATACCCTGAAGTCTTCTTTCACTCATTTCTCTGTTTCATCAAATGGGAAAGCACTTCTGCACAAAGGATGAAAATATAAGGGGATAAAGGATCCCCTTGACGGATGCCTCTTGTTGGAATGATTAATTCATGTGCTTGTCCATTGATCAAGACTGAGAATCTCATTGTAGTAACACACATCATGATCCAGTTGATCTATGTTTGGTGAATTCCATATGTTTCATTGTCTCAGCCACAAACCGCCACTCTAGTCGATCATAGGCTTTAGTAATATCAGTCTTTATCGCCATATACGATTTAAACTGTCTTTTTTTTTTCAGCTTCATGTTTTTGTTTATATTTAAATTCAGTTTGATTATTATAAGAGTGGTTAGCAACTAGCTAGTAGCTACTAGCTAGCGGCATAAAATAATAAAATTTAGTAAATCTTGTAATATAGAAACTTACCCATGAGTTTTCCCCTAAGCAAATCATGCTTGAATTATTTTCATTACAAAAAAATCTATCAACTATTTATTTTCTTAAGCTTTCTAAACCCTAAACATCTTTCTCCGTATTTGAGTATTTTACCCTATCCCTAAAATTATAGGGAAGTTATATCTTTTGCAAGAATAATCACATTTTCTTTAACAAAAAAAAAAGAATAATCACATTTTGTGAATCTTGTCCTCCTTTATATAGCCAGCGTTCCACAACTCACACTGATCTCATTATCCTCAGTTCAATAACTCATCTATCCTTCTCTTAGGCTCTGCAATATTCGAAGAGCCAACCAAAATTTGATCAGACAATATATACATTATTGTTGCTTTAGAAACTGTTTTTATTTTTATTTTTAATTTTTTTTTGAACTTTTCATTAGCTTTAGAAATTGTGAGTAAAAACCTTACTTTTATTAGTAATTGTTCGGCGTGTGCAAGCCAAGAACTCTTCCCAGCTTTGTCGTTTGAGTTCATGTTTATCCTCTTCCGAGAGCTCAAAGTTTGGTTCCCTTCCACACATGAAGGCAGCTCTAGAGGTAACAAGTAAAAACTGTCAATGGCATTGACATTGTTGAATTAAACATTTAAGAATCTGATAAAAAATAATTATTCACCTGTCGTATAAACGAGCAGCTTCTTCTTGTGAAGAGAATGTGCCCAAGTGGATCTGTCGTTTCTCGACTTTAATGGCGGCTTGCCATTTCATGTTCTTGTAGTAGACTCCTCTCATCAAACATGGTTCTTGGTTTTGTACTTCCTTTCTTCTATGCCGCTTTCTGCGTTTCAGCGGCTGGTCTGTAAATGAGAGATAAAAGAATATGGAATAATTGGTCAACTTTTATTCATCTTGGACACTACAAGCTTAATGGAGTTGGTGAGAAATCAGACCTGCAGAACATGTGTTTTGCTCCCATTTTGGTGAGATGGAACCAGAATCATCCGGTGAGATATCTGAGAAATCAGACTTGAAATGCATAGATTTTGACCGAGTTCTTTCGCTCAGGGAGCCTGATCCTTCTTCAATAAGCGTCTTCTGCCAAACCAAAAGAAGTATGGCTCAATTGCTAGAAATATAATGTGCTTCATTGGTCAATAAAATCCACCTACAGAAGCTTAAATGGAGAACATGTTGTATCTCTTCTTACTGACTTCAGGATTCAGATATATGAAACTCCTAAAGTAATGCTAAAGCGAGATGATACCACATTGCTACACCTTGCATTCATTCAAGTCTTACCAATCATAGATCAGAAATGAGAACATCAAAATTTTATTTATTGATCTATAAACCACTCAAATCGCTATAACCAAACATTAGATATATCTTCAAAACTTCGAAAAACTTTGACGAAATATAGCAGACGAGTACAAGCAGATAGTTGAGAGTAACTTATATGTATTTCTCTTTCACTTTCTCTTGACAAGAGTAGAAATATAAAACTAGCTAAAGAATACGGTGAAATGTTCTTCTTACCTCCTCGTGTTTAACCATTTCTGATAGCTCGGGATTAGGCTTTGGAATCCCAGTGATCATCTCCTCAGCAGTTAGAAAAGGAAGGGGTGTCACATAACCATTCGGTCCTGCAGATATAAAACGAATGAAAACTAGTTGAAAACTTTGCATTGTGCTAGAATATTGGACCACATAGCATAGTCAAAAACATATTTTTACCACAACAAAGTCCCAATAACCTGCGCCTTCTTAAGCTCACCATAATTGGCTTTTGAAATGTTTTACTTCTCTCCTATAAACCACATCAAAGCACTGATCAAGCTCACAGAAACATAGTTCCATAGATGAATGCTTTCAACTATAACGCTAAATCACAAACACAGAAACCAGACAAATGTACATATGTCGAAGGAGCGTAACTTAAAGCAAAACACTGACCAGTTCAAGAAACAGAAACATAGTTCCGTAGAGAAATGCTTACATCCTTAACACAAAAAACAAATTTTAGAAGCATAGAAGCTGTAAAACAAGTGATTACTAGAAAGTATTAAGACGAGCTAAGTAAAATTCCACAAAAATTACCAACTTTGAGACCACAAACGGCAAAAGTTAACAAAAATATCCAAAAGTCAAGAGAACTATCATCAAACCCATCAAGTAAGTGAACATATATATCGATTTTAATCTGTGATTGATGAGGTTTTAAATTGTGGATGAAAATGGACATTTCGACTAATCAATGAATAAGGAAGTAACTTTATAAAGGCCGAAGACTTTTTATCCAAATCAAGTCAACCTTTCAATGAGAAACCAAACCTACCACCACCACCTTTTTCATGGATTCACAAACAGGAAAACAACGCGGCGAAAATAAAATAGCCTCAAGAAGAAACCAATCTCAGAAGAGAACAAACAAAAGAAGCCAAAATTCAGGATTAGCCTCTGCAGAAACAAAATCAACCACCTACATGTAAAAAGCAGAAAACTAAACAGACTCATTGTATAGAAACTCATCAGAAACAAACCCATTGCATCAAAATCAAAGCTTGAGGGGAAAAAAAACAGAGACAGGTTCAGGGGAAGAAAACCGGAGAATATCTTCAGAAAAGAAAGGAAAATTTGAGCGGAAGAGGAAACAATAGCGACACCTTCTTTAAGACAAAAAAGGAAGAAGGTGGTAAGTGACAGCAAGGTCTTATATAGTTCTGGATTTTTTTTGTTTTTTGGTTACAGAAGAGAAGAAAAAAAAAAAGAGAAGAGTTTATTGTGGTTTTAGTTGTGGTGGTGTTTGAAGCTCATGCATCTACCACCTTTGCCCTCTGGTTGGTAAACGCTGGGGAGAGAAGATGGAAAATTAAATATTTTGACAAAATATTTATTATGATATAGGAATAGATAAATGCTAGAAATTATGGAAGATAAATACTAAAATTAAAAAGCCCATGACGTTTGGAAAAGTTGAATCCACGAAGAGAACGTGTGATTCTTCTCAAACTTTTTATTTCCATTTCTTCCCCACCTTTCTGCATTCCGACCCTGCCCCTTTTCCCTCTATCTTGGACTCTGGAGTTATATAATATATAGGGAGAGTTTCAGATTTAACCATCAAACACAAAACTAATCTTTTTTTTTTCTCTCCAACTTTTGCCATTTTCTCACAATTTTATCCTTCTCACTTAAACTATTAACGAAAATGTTATTATACATCTAATAATTTGATTTTTCTTTAATTGGCTAAAGTCTTCTTAGACCTTCTAAAGACCTTTTAATTACGAGAATGCTATCGTCTTCAATACCTTCAACCACCATGAACAACCATGAAAATGGAATAAATGCTTATCAACCAATTTTAAAGCTGTAATAAAACAAATATCTGAGCTCATTCACTCATAACCTTGCTCATTCTTCATAATTTCTTCTCCAAAACATCTGGGCAAAGTTACAATGCTTCGCGCCATGCTTTTTCGGTGAATTCTGGTGTACTCGACACCTGGGTTGTTTAATTTCGGTGAAATCCTAAGTTCTGGGTGGATAAGAGAAACTTAGGGGAGCTCAATTTTGTTAAAGATAATCCTCGCACTTCAATTTCTCCACATTTCAGTTTTTATATCGCGAAAGTAGACTTCTCGTGAACTATACTGAAGTCTATGAGTCAACATAAGGTTATTTTTGCAATTGACTTTTAAAAAGTAGACTTCATTAAACCTCAAGAGAAGTCTACTCGATATCCTTTGAAAACAAAAAAAAGCATAGTAGACTTCATTTGAAGGCTTAAGAAGTCTACGAAAAAGATGTTATTTTTGTAGTTGACCGTATTTTAACTTTTGGATTTAGACTTCATTATGAAGTCTACTGTTTTCGTCTGCATACGAAGTCTACTTTCAAGTTACTTTTGTAGTTTGACCAAAAACGTATAGGTCATTTTTGTGTTTGACTTCTGTTTTTCAAAAATTAAAAAAATTTAAAAAATTCCAAAAAGCTTCAGTAGACTTCACAAAGAAGTCTACTTATTGTGTTTGGTCAAACTTAGAAGGAATATTTTTTTGAGTAGACTTCATTGTGAAGTCTACTAAAAAAATTCAATTGCAAAAATAACCTATTTTGTTCCGTAGACTTTTATTTAAAAAGTAGACTTCAAAAGTAGACTGTCAGAGAAGTCTACTCTTACATGAAGTCTACAATAGAAGTCTACTATGTTAGTCAATGCATTGGTCAAATGCTAAAGTAACTTTTTTTTCCTGAAGTCTACTCCTGAAGTCTACTGAAGGAAAAGTCAACAGATTGGTCAATTGCAAAAATGACCTTTTTTTTAGTAGACTTCAGTAGTAGACTTCTCAATGAAAAAATAGACTTCTCCTCCAGTCTACATTTGAAGTCTAATATAGAAGTCTACTTTCCTATGTTTTTTTAAAAACGCGTTTTAAGCAAATGTATAAACTATTTTTCAAAATTTTTGGTTCAGAATTGCTTCTTAGTAAGTGATTGAACTACCCAGTGAATTTTATCTCATTTCATTGGATATTTATTGTTGAATCGGAAGTTTCGATTTTTAAGGTACTTAGCTTATAAAAGTAGACTTCGTCGTGAAGTCTACATTCGACGTCTGCATTAGAAGTCTACGTTTTGACGTTTTAGTAAAAACGTGTTTTAAGGAAATTTATAAAGTATTTTTCAATTTTTTGGTTTATATTTGTTTCTTAGTTAGTGATTGAACTACCTAGTGATTTTTATTCCGTTTCATTGGATATTTATTGTTGAATCAGAAGTTTCGATTTTTAAGGTTATTAGCTTATCAAAGTAGACTTCGTGAAGTCTACTTTGATACAAAAAGTCTCTATGCAGTGTTTTTGCTAATATGGTTTATATGGTTATTTTTTCAGAGAATGGCTCAAATTTCAGTTGTGTACGGTGAGTGGAAGATTAAGGAGAATGCATGGCATTTTGTTGTTGACATGGGCAAAGGTGGAAGAATGTGGTTTTTGAACGATGGTTGCACCTTTGGGAAACTTACTGAAAATGGTGCGAGATGATTATAACTTGGGCAAGAAGACTGAGATCATCGAGTTAACCTACGCACTACCAGTCTCAATGTTGCAAACTATGGCTCCAGATACACCTCCAATGCATGTCACCAATGATAGACAAGTTTCAAGCTTGATTGCGTTAAGCAGAGTACATATGTTACGCCTTTGTGTGTCTTGTCGAGTGGAGATGGATACTGAGGAGAACCAGGAAGGATCAGATGAAGATTTAGGTGAGGAGTCTGAGGAAAATTCAGAACATTCGACCGATGATGAGGCAGACAGTTCTGATGTGAACGAGGATGGAGAAGATGTCGACGATGCAGCTTACTCTGACGGAGAAGATTACAGTGTCTACGGTAAAGTGAAAGATGAAGATGATGATGAAGATGAAGTCTGTATTGAAAAGTTCAGAAACCGATATGGTGAAACAGGGAGCACGCCCATGTCATGGTCTGAAAATATATATGTTAGGGCAAGTTTCCCTACAAAAGAGAAGTTGTTATCAGAGGTTAGACTGACTGCCATAATGTTAAAATTTGCTTTTAAAACACAGAAGTCTACCAAGACCCTATTTGTGGCTAAATGTTGAGTGGAAGGATGTGCATGGATGGTTAGAGCGAGCGTGAAGAATGATGCATCCACTTTTTGGGTGAAAAAATATGTGAAAGACCTCAAGAACGGGTTGGAAATATTTGTGTATCAGGCTACAAATATGGAGAGAACGAAAGATAGCGGTAAGATGTTTTGTCCTTGTTTGAAATGCAAGAATACGAGGTATACACTAACCAAAACCGTGTGGACGCTTTTATTAAATAGAGGGTTTATGCCGCAATATTTTGTTTGGTATCTACATGGAGAAGGATATGGCAGTAATACTCATGGGAATGCTGGTAGTATTAGTAATTATCAAAGTCATGTTGATTTTGATGAATCGAATTATGGTCATCAGCCTAATCAGTATCAATCTGATCAAAGTCTAGATCATGATAGGACGCATGAGATGGTGGCTGATGCATTTCATGAAACGCATACTGGTAATGCTGTTGAGGAACCTAATGTAGATGCCAAACGATTTTATGATTTGTTAGACAATGCTAATCAGCCAATCTACGAAGGATGTAGAGAAAGCCTGTCTAAATTATCGTTGGCAGCTAGGATAATGTCAATTAAAACAGATCATAACCTGGCAGAGGTTTGCATGGATGATTGGGCTGATCTTCTGAAAGAGTATCTACCGGAGGATAACTTGGCAGTGGCAACATACTATGAAATACAGAAGTTGATTTTTAGTCTTGGTCTACCTTCTGAGACGATAGATGTATGTGTTGACAATTGTATGATTTTTTGGAAAGATGATGATCAGCTGGAGGAATGTCGATTTTTCCAAAAACCAAGATACATACCGCAAACTGGTGGGCGTAAAAGGATACCGTACCAACGTATGTGGTATCTCCCTATAACTGATAGGTTAAAACGGCTTTATCAATCTGAAAGGACAGCTGCATCAATGAAATGGCATGCGGAACATACACAAGTAGATGGAGAAGTTGTTCATCCATCAGATGCAAAGGCATGGAAACACTTCAATATGGTATACCCAGATTTTGCTAAGTTCAAACGGAATGTCTATCTTGGTCTGTGCACTGATGGTTTTAGTCCATTTGGTATGTCTGGTAGACAATATTCATTATGGCCAGTAATCCTAACTCCTTATAACCTTCCTCCAGATTTGTGCATGCAAAGGGAATTTCTTTTCCTAAGTTTTTTGGTTCCAGGTCCCAATCATCCGGAGCGAGTTCTCGATGTATTTCTGCAGCCTCTCATACATGAGTTGAATCAGTTATGGTATACCGGCGTTCGCACATATGACTGTTCTACGGGAAAAAATTTTACTATGCGGGCTGTGCTTATGTGGACAATAAACGATTTCCCCGCTTATGGTATGCTATCAGGATGGACTACACATGGGAGGTTATCTTGTCCTTATTGTCTTCATTGAACTGATGCGTTTCAGCTAAAACATGGTAGAAAAACTTGTTGGTTTGATTGTCACCGGAGGTTTTTACCGGATAACCATCTATATCGAAGGAACAAGAGATTATTTATGAAGAACAAAAGTGTACATGTCCCTCCACCCGTAAATTTAACAGGAGCTGATATACATGCGCAAATCAAGCATTGGGGGGCAGAGGAAACAGTAACGCGTGGGGGAAACTGGCACACTCCTGCAAATATGCTTGAAGGTTATGGAGTTCATCATAATTGGCACAAGAAAAGTATCTTTTGGCAACTACCCTATTGGAAATATCATCTGCTCAGACATAATCTTGATGTCATGCACATTGAAAAAAACTTTTTTTATAACATCATGCATACAATTATGAATGTAGCGGGAAGAACAAAAGACAATGGTAAGTCAAGATTAGACTTGCCTGATTTATGCAACAGAAGTGAGTTTCATATACTGAGAAACGGGAAAGCACCAGTTCCTGTATTTCGGTTGAGTGCAGATCAAAAGTCAGCATTGTTCAGATGGGTTTCTTCTGACGTTAAATTTCCTGATGGGTATGTTTCTAGTCTTTCTAAATCTGTTGAGAAGAGGGTAAAGTTTGCAGGGATGAAAACCCATGACTGCCATGTGTTTATGCAACGATTATTTCCATTTGCATTTGCTGAACTCTTGCCCAAAAATGTCCATGAAGCTGTTGGAGGCATTGGTGCTTTTTTCGGGATCTTAGTACACGAACATTATCAGTTGATGTAATATCACAACTGGCATCGAATATTCCAATCTTGTTGTGCAATTTGGAAAAGATCTTCCCACCATCATTTTTTTGATGTTATGGAACATCTTCCTGTTCATCTCCCTCACGAAGCAGAGCTCGGTGGACCAGTTCAGTACAGGTGGATGTATCCGTTCGAGCGTTTCATGAAGCATCTTAAGGGTAAAGCCAAAAACCTAGCTAAAGTGGAAGGCTCAATTGTGGCGGGAAGCTTGACGCAAGAGACTTCGCACTTCACTTCGTACTATTTTGCACCGAAAGTACGAACACGCAAAAGAGCTACTCGTCGATATGATGATGGAGGAGTTGGCCAAACATATGCAGTTCAGGGTGTACCTGACATATTCTCGGCGATCAGACATCTTAGTGGAAAACTAAAAGAAGTTTGGTGGTTGAATGAAAAAGATTATCACAATGCACATATGTATATCCTGCTAAATTGCGAAGAGTTGTCATCGTACGAAAGGTACTTTTTTAATTAATAATATATTTTATTTATATATATATATATATATATATATGTCAGTCTTAATAAACTATTTGTTGTTTTCTCAGCACATTCGTTGATGAGGTTAAAGAATGCATATCTGGGGTTTCTGAAAATGAAATCAATGATCGTAAAGATCAACACTATGCCTAGTGGTTAAAAGCGCAAGTACATATAAAATTTTAATGAAAAGACTAGTTTGATATATATATATATATATATATCCAAATGATCCGGATGATTTTCCAACATTGTTCCATGCAAAATCAAGAAATTAAAGCAAGTTTTTTTCTTATTAGGTGGACCCGAATGATCCGGATGAATTTCCAACATGGTTCCATGAGTTACTACTAGGTCTGATGGCAAAAATAACTACAGCCTCCATGTATTTCACTCGGGGCTATGTTTTTCACACATACCGTCACGGTGCAAAGTGGGCGACAACTAACTATGAAGTTTGTGTGAGGGGTGAAATAGATTTTTATGGAGTTCTGCAGGAAATAATTGAAGTGGAGTATCCTGGATTGTTAAGGCTGAAAACTGTTCTCTTCAAATGTGATTGGTTTGATCCAACTGTTGGAAGAGGGGTACGTCTAAACAAGTTTGGAGTTGTTGACGTGAACAAATCACGACGGTACAACAGGTTTGAGCCATTTATATTAGCTTATCAAGCAGAACAGATAACATTCTGCCCTACCCCCGAGTTCGATCAACAGGAATCTCATGGTTAACAGTAGTTAAAGTGGCTCCGAGGGGCAAGATTGTAGAGGTTGCAGAGGATGTTCCACTGCAACAGGACACTTGCGTAAATCTGACTGAACCAGATGTTGATGAGGAGATTTTCTTAATTGACCCTCGGAACAGGCAAGTTGAAGATCTTCCCAATGATACCGAAAAAGAAGGTGATGATGAGTTTGCTGAAACCGATGATGACGATTTGGCGGAAGTTGACAGTGATGGTGACGAAGTAATAGAGGAAGATGAATCTGATTGATTTTCATGCATCGTATTTAGCGAATGTTTGTTATTATGTAAATTTGTTTATTTGAATTTTTTTAATGATTAAAATATCGATTTTACGACCGTTTTACGACGATTTTTATAAACCCTATACCCTAAATTTAGGTTTTAAACCCTGAATGAATAGGGTTTAAACATTACGACGACTTTACGACGATCAGTCATAACATCGTCGTAATATTACGACGATTTTACGACGCGTTCACAGGTCAGGCGTAATTTCGTCGTAATATTGAAATCCAAGATTTTGAATCTTCCATCTGATTGGTTGTAAGGTATTTCACAAATGCTTTTGATTGGTTATCTTATTTTATATGAAAAGTTGTCAATCTGATGAAAATCTGAAATTTGAAAAAAACATACATATTTACAAGTTCATGCATGTTTTTGTAAATGTTAAGTAAAAGGTTATATATTAGATTAGATGATTTCAATATTTATTATCTCATGTACTAAATCCGTCATACATGCAAAGTTATGAACCTATTGTTATATGTTAGTTTGAAATAAGCTTTGCATAGTTCTTTATGCAATAAGCCTTTTGAAAGATTTAGGGTTTGATAACTTTTTACATAAACATCGTAAAACCGTCGTTCTATGGTCGTAACGGTACGACGTTTTATGACGAATGTTCCTTAAACCATCGTTAAACCGTCATAACGCTGATGAGGATCATACGTCTGACAACCCCCGGATTGGCTCCAAATCCGAGGTACGAGGTTATAAATGTTGGCATATTACGACGGTTTTACGATGGTTTAGGTTTTAGTTGTCGTAAAACCATCATAACGGTCAAACGCTCTGAACATGACACGTGTCATGTCATGCAATGGACCGAATTTTATACAACCAAATCGTCGTAAAATTGTCGTAACATTACGACGATTTTACGACGATCACAAAATCTATATAAGGGACGCGAGTTTTCCTCCT
Source organism: Eutrema salsugineum (assembly GCF_000478725.1). NCBI lineage: Eukaryota > Viridiplantae > Streptophyta > Magnoliopsida > Brassicales > Brassicaceae > Eutrema > Eutrema salsugineum. The sequence continues at coordinate 19,223,788 of NW_006256909.1, read as the reverse complement.
TCATCATTCATTCCTCTCTTCTCTTTCTCTCTCTCTACAAATATCTCTCTCTCTCTACCTCTCCCTCCTCTCCCTCCTCTCGAGCCACTTTGTAAGTTTTTTTTTAAATTATTTTCATTATAACTTTGTTTAATTTTTAATAATTAGATAGATATAATTAGGAGATTTATGGTTTAGGTTCGGAATTTAGATAGGCCCGGAAATTATTAATATATGATATAATTAGTAATTATATTTCATTTAATTTTGTAGATTACTTAGATATGGCTCCTCGGGCAAAGAGGTTCCACTACCGACAGATGGTAGATCCGGACGGTACGGCCTCGTCCGCTTCAGAATCAGGGTCCATCATCCCAAAGTCCTCGGGAACACAACGAACGGTTTCACAACCGGTCGTTGTACCATAGCCGGCACCATCTCCACCACCACCAGCCGAACCAGCAGCCCCAGAACCAGCCGCAGCCCCGATACAGCCTGTACCGTATGCCCAATTTACGGTATAGGATCTTCTACGCCAACCGGGTCGTGAGAGTATGAAGAAACTCGATCTGAATCGAGTCCCGGGGACATTTTGGTACGAGATTTTTTTTTCAATTTTTTTTAAACGAATAATATTTATAATTAATTGAAATTAACTTAATTTTTATTTGCATTTGACTAGGTTTATGACCGACAACGCAGTCGGTCGTAACGTTGCCGACATCATCAAGGGGTTTTTCGTACAACCCCATACCAGCTGGAAGAAGCTGGATCAGGCAACTCTTGACACTTGGTTCAAGTGTTTTGCGGTAAGTACTTCTTTAAAATTTTCGATTTATATTATTATTTTTTATTTTTTACAATAATTACTAACTTTTTGTTTTTTTTTCTAGCAAAACTGGCATTGGGAAACTTCCGCACACGTACGTGTGGAGACGGCCTTCAAAGAGAAGGTCAAGTTCCGCCTCAACAACACCGTTTCCGACTGGAAGCGGAAGTGGGAGGTCAACGGCAACAAGGCCAAGCCGGCGCCAATGGCCGATACTGTCTGGCACGGTCTGGTGCAGTATTGGTTGACTCCACACAACCAGACTACTGCCGCCAAGTGTTCTACATCCAGGTATTTTACTTTGTGTTTAGATTAAATTAAAATATGTATTTTTCTCTTAATAAAATTCTAATTAATATATTTTTCAGGAACGCTACTGACGATGCGGGAAATCGGAAGAACGTCCCGCACACTTCCGGTCAGATTTCTTTTGCCGAGAGACGACTTATGATGGTAAATTTAAATTATTAAGTTTTTGTTTTTAAATAATTAACTCTTATTTGTCTTATTAATAATTTCATTTTGATTTTGTAGATCGAAGAAAATGGGGGAGAACTTCCTCCGATGACGAAGGTCTTCGCCGAGACCCATAAGAAGAGGAACGGCGAATTCACGGATTCTCGGGCGGAAGAGATCTACAACGCCGCCTGTGCGCGGATCGAGGAGAGGCAGACACAGCTCACTCAGCAGGCGCCTCCGACGTCTCTTGGAGGTAGCTCGGTCCAATCCACCCCGACGCTGACGGTGGCGAAGATGGACCAGATTTTCGAAGAGGTAAGATATCTTTTTCTTATTTAGTGTAATTTTAACTTTATATTCTACTTTTTAACATAATTTTTTAACATATTTTCAGGTTGCCCCTAAGAAAAAGGGCCGGGTTTAAGAGATGGGATCCATCCGTGATACCTCGGTCGCTACGGCAACTGGTCATGTCCGGGCAGCGGATCTGCTTATCCGCCAGAAGATGCATCAGATGCGGATCCAGTACGAGACGAAGATCGACCAGATTATGAGAGCCGACAACCTGGTGCTCATGGCGCAGTTGGACAGGCTGAAGGCAGATTTATCGGATCTTCTGCTTCATCTTCTAGGAGGCAACGACCGGTGTAGACGGACGAAGAGATGTTCCGGTCTCTCGGGGTTGATCCTCCTCGAGGCGGGGATCAGGCGCCGGAAGCCTCCAACCGAAGACCCGGGGATCAGACGGCGGAAACCTCCAACCGAAGACCCGGCAAAGAACATGTAGAGCATGACGATGGGGAGGAGTACGGTGACGGGATCGACATTAGTTTAGATATAGATCTTTAGGGTTTTTTTTTAATTATTAAAATAATTTTTATTTTGAATTTTAATTACAATTTAAATTGTAAATTAATTCTTTTTTTAATTTAATTTTTAATTCGAATTAATATTTTTTAATTTCATTTATAAAAAACGTCGTATAATCGTCGTAATATAATTATTATTAATTTAATAAACCGTCGTATATTTGTCGTAACTCGTACGACGAAGTTACGATCATTTATTCGTCGTATATTATACGACGACTGATACGACGAATATACGTCCGTGTTTTACGACGGTTTTACGATGACATGATAAAATCTTTTACAATTGAATTACGACGAATCCTGCGTCGTATATTTTAGGACGATCCTACGTCGATTTTTAATGACGACTTTACGACGGTTTCGCTGTATACCAAATCAAGGCAATCCGATGTAAAGTCGTCGTAAGATGTACGAAGTATTTACGACGATCTTTTTCCGTCGATGTTACGACGAATATAAACCGTCGTAGATTATACGACGATTTTACGACGATTTTTCTATTACGACGATGAGTTTACGATGATTTGGAAATCGTCGGTAGTTCGCTATTACGACGAACTAGCGACGATTTTGGCCGTTGTAAAACGGTATTTTTCTTGTAGTGGGTCTTATAAGCGGTTCTGTAAGCCCAAAGAGCATCATCGAGTTTCTTGCTCCAGTCTTTTCTTGAGTTGTTCACAGTCCTCTCTAGGATCGCCTTAATCTGCCTGTTTAAAACCTCAACTTGCCCACTGGTTTGAGGGTGATAAGGACTAGCCACCTTGTGCTTGATACCATGCTTTTTTAACAAGCCCTCAAGAGTCTTATTAATGAAATGGCTGCCCCCATCGCTGATTACAACTCTTGGCACTCCAAAACGTTGAAAGATAATGCTTTTGAACAGCTTACAAACCACCTTTGAACCGTTTATGGGACTTGCAATCGCTTCAACCCATTTGGAGACATAGTCTACGGCCACCAAAATGTATTGGTTGTTGTGTGAAGAGATAAACGGCTCCATGAAGTCTATTCCCCAACAGTCGAAGACCTCAACCTCAAAGATTGGATTCTGAGGCATCTCACTTCTCTTAGAGATATTACCATGCTTTTGACATGATTCACAGCTTGTGACAACAGCTTGGGCATCTTTGAACATCGTCGGCCACCAAAACCCACATTATAAAACCTTGGCAACCGTCTTGAAATTCCCCAAGTGCCCACCATAAGCAGAATCGTGGCACTCTGGTAACACAGGCTGTACTTCTTCAGCTAAGCACCTTCTATAAAGATGATCTTTGTTGAGCACGTATAAGTATGGCTCATCCCAATGATACCTCCTCACATCTTTCAAGAACTTTTTCCTTTGGTATGAATCCAATTCAGGTGGCTCTAAACCGCATGAGAGTTAGTTAACAAGATCAGCAAACCATGGGAGGCTCCTCTCTCTGATTGTATTGACTTCTTCAACCTCTAAGTAAGACCTGATTACCATTAGATACTTTTCGGGTAAAGCGTCATCTAGAGGCACTTTTGAGTCCACTCTTAACCGTGAGAGATGGTCGGCAGCTCCATTCTCAATGCCCTTCTTTTCTTGTATCTCCATGTCAAATTCTTGTAGCAGAAGTACCCACCTAAGAAGCCTCGGCTTAGCGTCCTTTTTGGTCATGAGATACCTCAAGGCCGCGTGATCTGTGTACACAATAACCTTTGAACCCACAAGGTAATTCCTGAACTTGTCAAATGCAAACACAATGGCCAGCATCTCCTTCTCAGTTGTTGCGTATTTCTCTTGAGCCGAGTCTAAGGTGCGGCTTGCGTAGTAGAACACGTGCAGCTTCTTATCCTTTTCTACCCCAAGACTACTCCCACGACATAGTCTGATGCATCCATCATCACCTCAAATGGCAAAGACCAATCGGGAGCTTGGACTATTGGTGCACTAACAAAGGCCTCTTTGATCTTTAGAAATGCCTCCATGCACTCCTCATAGAACAAGAACTCAACCTCCTTGCAAAGCAGCCTTGTTAGTGGCCGAGCTATCTTAGAGAAGTCTTTTATAAACCTTCTATAGAAGCCGGCGTGCCCCAAAAAGCTTCTTATCCCCTAAACTGACCTCGGAGGCTGCAAATTCACCATGACCTCCACTTTTGCCATGTCGAGCTCAATACCCTTCTCAGAGACCTTATGACCCAACACGATGCCCTCCTGTACCATAAAATGGCACTTCTCCCAGTTCAAGACCAGCCTGTGCTCCTCACACCTTTTCAAGACCTGTGACAAATTAACAAGACAATCCGAAAAGAAGGAGTCATAGACAGAAAAATCGTCCATAAAGACCTCCACCTTCTCTTTAATAAGGACAGAAAATATGTGCATCATGCACCTTTGGAAGGTCGTAAGAGCATTACAAAGGCCAAAGGGCATGCGTCTATATGCATATGTGCCGTAGGGGCATGTGAATGTAGTTTTCTCTTGGTCTCGGGGATCTATAGGTATTTGAAAGAAACCCAAGTACCCATCAAGAAAACAGAAGTAGGGATGGTTAGCTAGCCTCTCAAGCATCTGATCTATGAATGGTAATGGGAAATGATCTTTTCTAGATGCTGAATTAAGCTTTCTCTAATCAATACACATGCGATGACCGGTTATGGTTCTTGTGGCTATTAACTCATCCCTCTCATTCTTTACCACCGTGACACCACCCTTCTTGGGCACCACATGGACAGGAGATACCCACCTTGAGTCAGAGATTGGGTATATTATCCCTGCCTCAAGAAGCTTGAGTATCTCTTTCTTAACCACCTCCTTAAGGTTTGGGTTAAGACGCCTTTGATGCTCAATAGAAGACATATATTGGTCTTCTAGGTGGATCCTATGGGTGCATATGTCAGGAGAGATGCCTCTAATATCGGCCAAATAATAGCCTATAGCTCTCCTAAAATTTCTAAGCTTGCTAAGCAATGCATGTTCTTCATGAGCTAATAGGTTATCGTTTATGATTACGGAGTATGAAGAGTTTGAGCCTAAGAACGCGTACCTCAGCCCTATTGGTAAAGGTTTGAGCTCAACAGGGGGTGTCTTTGTCTCGTCCCAATAAAGCATCAAAGCTGTATTGCTCTAAAACAGCTCCCTCGGCATTGGTCTTCTCTCGCAGTTTACCACTACCCTCGGCTTGTGATGTCGCGGCCATGAGACCCCGAGGTGTCTCCCCAACTGTATTGGACCCTCTGATGTCCAAATCCTCGAGACCACTCTGTTTAAGCTCCAAGAATCTTGTCTCAGCTTCAAGTTCCCTCGGCTGATCCAAGAAATGCTTGTAAACCTGGATCTCTTCATACAAGAACCTGTGCTCACTTTGATCATTTCTGAAGACCACCTGTAAAGGGTCTTCAGTGTTTAACTCTTCAAGGAGCTCATCAGCTAGCTCCTCCATGGTTTCGATGTAGAAGACCTGACCTCCAATGGTCGGTTTCTTCATCATTTCCTTCACATCGAACTTCATGGTCTCAGAACCGATGTGCAGCTCGATCATGCCTCCTCTCACGTCTATGATCGCTCCTGCTGTCGCTAAAAATGGTCTCCCCAAGATGATGGGATCAATCGGCTCTTCATCCATCTCTAAGACTATAAAGTCTGTGGGGATTTCAATCTCACCGATTCTCAAGGGCAAGTCTTCAAGTAAACCGATTGGTAGCCTTAGTGATCGATCCGTAAGAACAAGAGAGATTTTAGCCGGTTTGTAGCTCTTAAACCCAAGTCTTTTAGCCACTGAATAAGGCATTAAGCTCACAGAAGCTCCCAAGTCACATAAACATCTTGAAAACTTCAATGGACCGACTGCACATGGTAAGGTGAAACTACCAGGGTCTGATAACTTTCTTGGCACTGATCTCCTTTGAATGATGGCACTGCACTCATGACTCAAGATGACCATCCATTGAAGCTCCTTTGTCTTGTTTATCGCGTCCTTTAGAAACTTTCCAAGCTGAGGTATAGCTAGAAAAGCATCTATGATCGGCAAAGTCATCTGAGTATTCTCTAAGTGCTTTTCAAACACTGCCTTTGCTCTGTCTAAAATCTGCTTCTTGAATCGCCCTAGAAAAGGTATCTTAGGCTGATAAGGAGGTGGTGGAACATAAGGCTTTTTAAGCTCAGGTGCCTTCTCCACCTCTTTAGCCTTGTCTTTAACTGGTTCTTTCTCTAAAACGTCATCCTCTTGCTCATCCTTTGAGGCAGCCTCCCCACCGATCTGTTCATTGTCCTCACTGAGCTTTTGCTTAGGCTCAGAAGCTTGGAGTTCTTTTCCGCTTCTCAAAGTGATAGCATTTACATATTCTTTTGGATTTGGTTCCGGCTTTCCAGGTAAAACTGGTCCTCTTGATGATGTGGAAGCTTGATTCTGCTTAAGCTCCCTGATATCTTGCTGCATGGACGCATACTGACTCTCGACCCTTTGTTGACTCTGTAGCAACTGTTGTAGAAGCCCACACATATCTGGTCCCATCTGACTCTGAACCGGTGCCTGTTGCTGCTGCTGACCCATTGGCTGTGGACTGAACCCTGGTGGACATTTGTGGTTCTGCGGTTGGTTGTTGTACTTATTTCCCTGAGCCGGTTGCTGCTGCTGTCCATAACTCTGTTGTTGCCCACCAAACTGCTGCTTTGGGTGAAAAGAACTTTGGAACTGAGGCTTTAGTGCATAGCTTTGTTGGTTTTGTTGAGCAGGGTACACCTGATCTTGAGGATTTGCTACATTGGGGTTGTGGTAAGAGAGATTCTGATTGGTTCCATAGTTGTTGAACCGCTGATACCTTTGTTGGTTCCCAATATAGTTGATCTCCTCTTGTGTGAGACCATCCTCATTCACATTTTCAAAGCTCGGCCCTTGCTCTTCAAACTAGCCTACAAAGTGTATTGGCTTTTGTGTAGCCACAAGCACTTTGTCTACCTTGTTTTGTAGCTCCCTGATGTCTTTTTCCATACGCAACTCTTTGCTAGACCCATCTGATCTATTAGCCCGGTCGAAATCCTCACCGTAAGTATCATTTGACATCACAAGATTCTCCACTAGCTCCATTGCTGCGTCTATCTCCTTCCCAAGAAAGTTCCCATTTGATGCTGTATCAAGTTGGTTTCTTATCTTTGGAAGGGCACCTCGGTATAAAGTGCTTAGAAGAGACGCCTCTGAGAAGCCGTGGTGTGGACACTGGTTAGTGTAGCTTCTAAACCGCTCTCAAGCCTCACCGAAGCTTTCATTTGTGTGTTGTGTGAAGCTTGAGCTCTGATTTCTCAGCTTAGCCATCCTTGAAGTGGAGAAAACTTTGAGAGAAACGCTAGCTTGCCATTGATGTGCTTTATCCCCTAATCTGAAGGAAAACAATCAGAGTTTGAAGCTGTCTTCTGATACCCCGTTTATCTTGGTGAGGTCGCAAATACGGTCAAACTGATCTAGGTGCTCTAAAGGATCCTCCATTGGCAAATCATGAAATTTGGATTTTTGCACCATATTGAGCAGGGAGGCTTTAACTTCAAAGTTGTTGTTTTGCACAGGTGGTGCTTGGATCCCTGCTCTATACTGATGTGCATTAGCTCGGTCGTTTTCACCAACAAAAACTGGTGGAGGTTGCCTTTGAGCCGGCCCCAGAGGCTGAGGAACCTTCTGTGCTTGTTGCTCATTTCGGTTAGCCTGTTGCTGGTTTTGCTGAGCCTGCCTCTCATTATGCTGAGCCATGTTTTGATTGACATATGCTTGTTGTTCGTTCCTCTCGGCCTGCGCTTGGTTAATATGAGCCTGGTGCTCGGCGTTATGAGTCTGTTGCTCTATCCTCTCCTGATCAGCCATACCCAACCGATCTTGATTCACAGCCCTCTCTCTAGCTCTTCTCTCAATCAAGTTGATGTTGTTGTTGTAATGCTGAGGTGGCTCAGTTCTTCTAGAGCGAGTTTGCATGTACCTGATCACTCAAAGACAGAACTTGAAAACGATTAGTAAAAACAAGAAAGGTAAGGCTTGATCTCAAGAAAAGGCAAAAACTAATGCTATCCAAAAGTTGGCAACGACGCCAATTGATAACTAAGACTTTTTGGTTTTAAAGAGGTATCAATCCCCTATAGTTGTAGTAAAAAAGGGGTATCGAATCCAAGCTTGTGGTAGACACTAGTTTATGATGCTTATAACTTAAGTCAAGCGCAATCAAGAAATGGTTTGGTTATCTAAACTACTTAAAGTGCAAGCAAGAACAAAAATGAACAAAGACAAGAGATTTAAACTAAACAAATACAAAGAAAGAAACAAAGATGGCAAGACAGATGATCGGTTGATGTATGAAATGATGAAATAGAGGTCTTAGACAGGATAAAAGACTCGGGTGCTTCCATGTGAAATCAGCGAGTTAATGAACCAAAATGATCAAACAACTTCATTTAACATGAACTCAAAGACAAGTTAATCCTCTCATGAAGGTATTAAGCTTCTAAACTGATCCTCTTTCATACCAAAATCCCTTTTGAGAAGCATGAATCAGCAAGCATTAAGAATCAGCTCAATAAGTCATTTAAGAGAAGCAAACTATCATTATCATGATGAAAAACTCTTAAACCTCTACTAAACCTGGTTTAGGTATTTCAGCGAACACTTCTCAGGCGTGAAATACCTCGGATCTAGACCACATGTGATGTTCATGGATCCAGCTTAGAGATTGGTTTAATAAAGAATGAATGATGTAGATCTAGAACCTAAACCCGCTAATATACCATGAAAGCACCCTAATCTACCTATCTAAAACCTCATAATGATCACTCACTAATCATGAAGAGCTCACTTAATCCTTTGCAAGATGTGAAGCTAGACATGATTAAAAGCTTTGATGATGAAAAGAAAATAAAAGAGAACAACATCTTTACGTAAAAACGAGATATCTGATTAAAGAAGCAGGTTTTCACAAAAGAGGCAAGTTTTCAAGGATAAAACAAGATAAGAGATAAGATAAGTAGGGTTTTAGTCCTAAAAACTATATATAGTAGAGCTAAGTGATGTGGGTCAGCCCAGAACAAACCGGGTACCGAACCGGTCTTCTTGGGTCGTTGGGTGAGCACCTCGGTGTGTGAGAGAGTGAAGCCGAGGTGTAGATGATGAGGGGTTCACGTGAGCAAAGATTGAAATGAAGATTTTATGAAGAACTCACCAAGAACATGCATGAACCCTAGTCTTTAATTCATCTTCACGTGCATTCTTTGAATCAGCTTTGTTCTTGAATCTGGGTTCATGACAAGGGACCCTGAAATAGCCATGCTGAGGGGCTTGGTAGTCGAGGGATCAAGGGAGATGAGGTCCGACATGTAATGCCGAGGTCTTGAGGCCGAGGTTTAGCTCCAACACTTAGTCGTTTTCATCTTCGTTTCTTTAGCACGCATGCCTCGGTCTTGATACACTGAGGGGTTAGCACAAGGTTTGGACCAAAAAGCTTCAGGGAACGGGCCTCGGCTTAGGCAAAAAAAGAGGAAACGACACCGAGGCCTGTGTAAACACTTAGCGTGTATCGCAACTCTTGAAGCTTGTAGACCCGCTTGTCTCCCGGTTGCAAAAACTTTCAGCAGATGACTCTAAATGACTTGAAACCAACTCCACGATCAATATTACTCATTCAGCTCAAACTTTGGTGAAGAAACCATCGGAGCATGGGAAGTGGGAGGCTCCCCGGATCGCTAATCTTTGCATCGCATCGGAATGGTAAGAAAACAGCTCCAAGACCTGTGTTCACTCCGGAGACGATATCTTTCAGGTCACAGTTCCGAATTGAATGATCTCAGGTGTTATAGAAATAACACCCAAAGATCTCAAATATTGACGAAGATCCTGTAAACTGAATCGAAATGGAAAAGCATCGTCCCATGTAATCTGTGAAGCTCATTGGATCGGCTTAGAATGCATGTGAGACAAGTGTGTCCCCCGGTGGCGATATTTCTCTGCTCACTACTCTGAATTCAGTAACTCCAACTGTTCTAGATTCTTTGCTTGATTATCTCCAACTTTTATGAAGATCCTGTTAACTGATTCGGACCAGAAGCTTCCCCGGATTTGCAATCTTTGATGCGCGCAGGTGTAAACAGGTTTTAGCCGAGAAATGCTTCCCGCAGTAAGGAAAATATCCGAGAAACGTGTATCGCGGTAAGCTTTTTAGCCGATAAAAATCTCCTGTCTCGGCATAAAACTTCACCCAACAGTATTTTCACCCGATACTGATTTTTTGGCCAAGAGAAATCACCCGATAATATTTTTAGCCGATAAACTGATCCAGCTGGTACGTGCTTTTGCCCAGAAATTTCTTAAAGCCATTTTCACCATTTTTAACTCTTTTCTTCACTGTTTCAACTCCTGATCACACCTCTTGAACTCCAAATAACCTCCAAAACACCTGATAAAGACTCCAAACCATGCGAAGACACATTGGGACCTAATGCACACCCTAAGGTCTAAATTAATGCCTAAGTACCTAAAATGTATGAGAAGAGACATGATTTGGAGTCTAAAATGCAGCCTAAAAGATGTAATTATAGACATATCATTCCTCCCATTCTTTTACCATGCAGGCGTGGGGTCTTTTTAACGCTCTTCAGGTTCTGTCCGCTTTGTCCGGTTACACCATCACTGGTGCTATGGTGACGTCCACATTCTGCGTGAGAGAATCTTTTCTCGGTTCCGGCCGCCTCGACCTCGTCCTTCGATACGGCGCCTGTGCTCCCATTCTGTCTCCGAAGTGGTTAGATTTTTCTGAAGAGGATGACTTCTTTTTCTTCGTCTCGTGCCCGGAACTCGGCCTATACTCCCGAACCTCCGGCGGTAATCCTCTCCCCCTTATCTTTTACGAGTTGTTTGACTCCCCATGCATCGGTTGTAACTAGTCTCTATTTTCCTGGTCATGTCACGCCTCTGTCCACTTTCCCAACGAGCTTTTCATTTTCCGGTCAGCGTCCGTTCGCCCCGTCTCCTCCTTCACCCCGACATGGTTTGCCGGAGCTCGCTGGTCCGTCTCTCGGTGCACCGCTGGACATCTTACTCAGGGTCGCCTACCTTGTCCTCTTCTTCGTCATCTTTTCCCCAATCCATCCTCGGCATGTCTGGTGCTTCTTGTGAAGTCAATGGAGTCCCCGAGCCTCCTGGCCCCTCACTCTTTTGCCTCTCTATTCGGGTCTCTGTGCCGGCTGTCCTTCATTTCTCCTACAACTCTTCTTTTGTTTCCGACGCCAACCTCGCCATGCCTCTCCACCCATTTTCCTTGCGGGAGCGTCACTAGGCTGTGGACCTGCGTTTTCGCATTATCCGTCCTTGCAATTTCGCGTCGGTCACTTTACTGCCTTCGGCCTCCTTGGTCGCCATTTCTGTTGAAGACTGACTTCCCAGACCTATTCCCCCAGCAGATCTACGTTTCTTTTCGTATTATTATTATTTTTTTAAACTTCCGTTTGTGTAACTGCCAGCTCATGGCTCTTATTTGTATTTCCCCCAGTTATAGTGCAGTATGCCCATTTTGTCACTCCTTCCTGCGTTACTGGTATAAGTACGTGCCCATGAGGGTGATTCAGGCGATTTCGCCTCCGTTTTTTTCCACGTATTGGTCTCTTGTTATAGTCGGTTCTTTCGCAAGGTTGGACACTGTGTCCTGCTATGGCCATGACGGCAAGACGGGCCTCAGCCACACGACTACTTGATTCGTCGAACTACCACATGTCCTCGCAGGTGACCCAGTCCAACTTCTTCCGCTTCTTTCCCCACCTTTGGGGGTTTCGAGTTTTGCGCGAGTGTGGGCTCGAGATCCGCCTCTGCCCCATTAGCGGCCGGATCTCCGCCTCCCTCTCGCTTTCCTGGGAAGTTCTCCCAGCACTCTACGGGGGAAGACTGTCAAAGGCCTCGTCCGCCCCGTTGGCGAGGTTTCTCGAGCCTAGGCCATCCTGAGCCTCCTCGGGGGGAGACTGTCAAAGAGAATACGTATAAGAGTTTGAAGGTGAAAGTGCTCCACAGTTTAGGAACTGCCGTGGAGTAGAAATGGGAAAGTGGTCAGAATGATGAGCAAAAAGATTGAACCCCTTTCTTGTTGGAAATGTTAAGTATTTATAGAACTTTACTTGACCTGGGTTACCTATACCTTTTGAGTTACAGGTATCTAGAGAGATAGAATAAGATCAAAGGTAGCAAAAATATTGAATCCCTTTCTCTTTAGAAGGGTTAACTATTTATAGAACTTTACCTGACCCAGATTAGTATATCGGATGAGACCTTGGATTGTCGGGTTGGCCATTTGGTCTGGGATCCAGCATGGCTAGACCCAAATCTTGTTGATTGCGTCATGCTTCTGACGGTCTTACCAACTTTTTTGGCATCTTTTGCCAGCTACGAGAAACCCCTTGTGTGTCCCTTTCACTCTTAGTGTGCAGTTCGAGTTTGGCGGTTCAAACGCAGTATGGCCTTTACTAAGCCTCTGTCTTCCTCTGTATTTCACAAGTGGTTACTATCACCTGACATGTGTAAGAATTGAGAATTAAATGCTGATCTCGTGAGTTTACAAGAGTATGGGCAATCGACTTAGCCAAAATCATATTCTGATTGTCTAGTGGAGGGAAATTTGAATAGTGTTTCCCGCTCGAGAAGATATGCATACCTGGCCCAGATTCTTTGATACTTGGACCGGGCTCTCGAGGTTGTCCTGCTGACCATCGTCTTTCTCCGGGTACCTGTGTGGATTACTCTTCCATAGATCCTGACCCTTCCATATCACTAAACTTAGGTCTAGGACATAAAAATAAGAAAGACAACCTTTCCTCCTCCTGACCACTTAGTTCTCGACTTCCTTGTTCTGGACAGCGTGGTCTTCAATGTCAGGTACGAGGAACCCATGATTTCATGCCAGATCTCCCAAATCCGATGGATTTGAGGCCCAGTGCTATATGCTTAGGTCGTATTGGGCCGTAAGTGATGGTCTTCAGGGTTGCAGGTCTTTTGCAAGCCCTTTGTTCCAGAGTTTTATGGCTAACCAACTCTTCATTGAACTAGAATAAGCATATGTATGGCTAACAAACTCTCGTCACCTTAACCAACTAATCACTTATATGTCAATTAACTATCCCTCTCATGCCGTAAATAAGATCATGCCATCACAACTGAATTCGTTTGCTCACATCTTCTCTACAGGTACCTTTTGACTCTTGTAGCAACTATGTTCTTCTGAAGCTAGGTACGGATGATCTGATACAGCATTCTCGTGACTCTGATCGATCATAGGCTCAGAGATTAGGTCATGAATCTAACCTCTAGCAGTATAAACAACTTAGAAGAGATGAGATCTAGAAAATGGCTTGGAAACCTAGAAATCCTAATCGAACATGCTTCCCTTCGATATTCTTTAGAAACTTGATTCTATGGGACTAATCTAACATGATGCAGGAAATGATAAAAGACATGAAAGAATACATAAAATGGAATGGAAAAACTAAATAGATAAAAAGGAGAAAGAACAATGGTTCAAGGGAAGAATTCCCATCTCCATTGCCTAACCGTAAGAAAACAAAGTTTGGTGGCTCAAAAACTCATTACAGGGGCACACACCCGATTAGGACTGCTAAAAAAATGTATTTATAGGTCCTTAGGTCTTCCAGGTATTAATTAGGGCTTCTCTGAAAAAAATATATTTATAGGACCTAAAAAATGTATTTATAGGTCATAAGGTCTTCCAAGTCTTAATTAGGGCTTCTCTGAAGAGGAATGACGAAATGGGCCTTGATGTTGGGCCTTGTGGCTTGGCATAAGTCCACCGCGGGAGAGAGTCCTCTAGGGCAGATTGCACTTTTGCCGCGGGTGAGAGTCTTCCAGGACTGGTAAATTTGGTCAACTTGATCTTCACATAAAGTTTGATTGCACTGTTGGATTGTCCTGACGTAAAGTGCTATGGAAAGCTTGTTGTCTCCTCTTGAATCTCTCCAAATTTGAGCCGGATCAGACGGTGAGAACGTCTTCATTTGAGGCTAGACTTCTGACGGTCTGACTTTGAGCTGAAATTGTGTATTTCTTCCATTTTGCCATGTTTCCCCCTAAGTTTCCCGAAAAGAGCCTTGAAACTACAAACATAGAAAAACCATAATAAAAGTTCCTAAATCTAATTAAAACCTTTGAAAAAAAAATTGAAATCAATGGTGAAAATGGGTACAAATACGGTGTTATCATTAAGTCCAATACAAAATCTAATTTGGCTCGGAGGGCGTAGCTATAAAAAAATACATGGACGTGCAAGCACATGATTTGTCCACATAAGAATGATCGAATTTATCCCAAACGATTTTCTCCCCACTGCGTGGATTAGCAAAAATAATCTGCTGAGTGGAAATTATCCTTGCTGAGGATAAACGCTTTCTCCCCTCATTAGTTGTACTTGACTGGATATCCTGCCTGAAGCGCGTAACGCTTTTTCGATGAATGACACTTTGCCTGAGTCTACCTTGTCGACCTTAGGCGTGTGACGCCTTTTCAATGAAGGACATAATGCCTGAGTCATCCGCTATAGGCAACATGACCTGTGGCATGAGCGCGTAGTCAAACACCGTTGGTGAAATGATCTCAGAGCATGGGCCACGAAGGACGTGATGCCTGAGTCACCCACCATGGGCAAAGTGACCTGGATCTATAGGCTCAAAAAATGAAGAGCATAATGGCTAATCGTCAGACTAGTCCCATAGAGGGTGTCTCTTAGAGATATCTGGTTCTCTAAGGGAAAGCTGTCTACCATGGAACTTATTATATGTTGGCAGACCGATCCGCAGAGGGGTTCCAGTCCTAGGCTGTGTGACGCGATTCCAACGAGGTTCCTAGAGGACAGCTAGAGTGTTTGTAAAGCAGCGTGTCCCACGGTGATCTCACGGTGATCTGATTAAGGGATGCCATTCTTGAGACATGGCATCAACGGGAAGATTAACCCTCAACTGGGTTGGTCTCGTAAGGGTAAACACCACATATAATGTAACTAGTTTCTTTCAGGTAAGCTAGAGAAGAGATCATGGAGAGGAGACTTCAGAGGGGGAGCTTTTCTTGAACGAGTCTCTCATCAAGTGACTTGTATGCAGATTGTTGTTGACTGCCTCTTAGTGTTCTGTTCGCCTCTTTTGCTTCTGTATTATCGTCTCGTCTTACATTTCACCATTTCACCTTTTTATAAATCTTTTTCTTCTTCGAGTGTAGTCTCCTCTCTCGAGGACGTGGCTCCACCCATATACTTCTCTTCGTAGAAAAATCTTTCTTCTTCTCTCCTCCTTCTTTGGCTGGGTCTCCGCTACTGGGCTCCAGTTGGACAGCTTCTTGACGTAGGCTCTGCGCTTGGGGTCTTCTCCTAATTTATGGCCCACTTGTTTAGTTCCTCGCCTGTTTAGGCTCGCCCTGATCCTCTTCGGGTTGCTTGTTAGGCTTATTATTACGCTTCCGTGTCGAGTAGGCTTTCTTGGGGTCCACTCCACCACGTGTGTACCTCATGATGTCCGGCTTCTCCTCGAGGAAAGCTTCCGTGTCCCCTCTTCTCCTGCTGTTTCTTGTTATGTGTTTCATCTGTCTAGTTTTTCCTTGAAGATAGCTTTTGCGTCTCCTTCACGCTAGCTGTTTCCTTACTGTTTATGTTGTCTCTTTTGAGGGTATCTTAAGTGTTGGTACTCGCTGATCTCCTGGTCGTTCTGACACACGTCCAACCCGCTAATTGCTGCCTGACCGCTTCTTTTACCTAGGTTGTTGCCGACTTCTTATCCGTTCGGCTTTCATAGACTTTTCCGATTTTGCAGCGTGTCACTTCTTTTGGGGACTGGCGACCTTTGTCGTTTTACTTGCCCTCCTTTTGATCGTACTATTTATTCTTCTCTCTGCCTCTTGCTTTCTTCATTCTTCTTTATATTTTGCCACTTCTGTTCTATTGTCTCATATACTTTTTATTTACTGAGACATTTTTCTTTCTGTTTTCATGGCTGCGTCTAATGATCCCTTTTCACGTAACGCCGTCTTCCTCCACTATTTTTCTCTTGAAAAATCCATTCGGGCATTGTGGTCCGGTCCTGCAGGCTCGGAGATTGTCGCAATCCTCTGATCGGTTCCACGACGGTTTATCGAATCACCATTGCCGCTGGCTTCTGAGGCTTCTTCTCTGCTCTCCTCGGCCTCTACTTTACTCTAGTTGTTCTTTCTCCCAACTAGTTGGTTGTGTCTGCTTGGGGACCTTCAAACGTATTACAGGTCCTTTCCGATCTGTCGGGATATAGGATTACCGCTGTAATAGTGACACATTACTTCAAGCTGGTCTCTATCCTGGATTCCTCACTGAGGTTTGGTCTTGTTGTGAGGCCCTTGATGCGTTCTCCAGTATGCATCCAGCCTTAGGTAATATAACACGATCTTCATTTGTTTTCTTTTGTTTTTTTACACTTTTCATATATGCCAGTTCATTCAATTTTTTTTTTTCAGATTTCATATTGTAAAGAATTTTTTTGTGGCTTAAAATTTAAGATATATAGGGATCCTAGGAATTTATGTTTGTTTAGAGCGTACAAGGTAATGACAAATAGTTAATTCCTACCAATTTCCAAAATTCTCTGCATTACATTTCCTGAAAGGCAAGGAAGTCTACCTCTGAACATTCTACAGAGAACTAAACACATATCTGAACAACATTTTATGATAACAGCTGATCGATGGAAATAGACCACATGTTGCATATCAAGTGGATAAATATTTTCCTTTAAATGTACACTTGGATTCTGACCCGCCCATGGGGTGGGAGTAAAATAGTAAAATACTACATATATATACGTATATATATATATATATATATATATATATTGGGCCAGACAACATAAATTTTTTAATGAATCATTGGATGTCATTTATTGTTTCAAAATTGTTTTAGGTAGGTATATGACAGGCTAATAGGTATTGCCAGATGTGCGACGGATTAAGGGTCTAAATTTTTTTCTACAAATATTCTTATACAATAATCAATACTTGAAAAAATAACTAAATAGATCTAAATTGTTCTTAAGATTTTGTTCATTTAAAACAAATATTCAAAAAAATGTAACTTTAAAAGAATCTTTATAAACAGATTTTTGATGTTAAATTGATATAAGAGCATCTCCAATCCAACATCAAATCTTCAATTTTTTGAAGGTTTTTCAGTTCCAACCTACCCTCAAATCTTCAAATTTTGAGGTTTTTAATAGTGACACCTCAAATTTGAGGTTTTAAAACCTTAAAACATTTTTTAGTTAGGGCTCCTAAACCTTAAGTGAGAGGCCCAAAGGTAGACTATAGGGCAAACTAATTGTAATGTATTGAAAGGCCCAAAGGAGAATACTAGACAAATTATTACTTTTGTAATTAAGTCAATGCATAACTGTAAAACACATAAAAATTATTATAAAACTCTTAACGTTGTACGGAAAAGGTACTATTTATTCACTGAAAAAAGTTATTACAGATCAAACATTGATAAAAAATCTATCTCCGAACGATACCTAAAATATAAATGTGAATACACCTTAATTAGTATTATAACAAAATATAAAATATCATCAAATATATAAATCAATAACAACTTACTTGTTTCTAAATTCAATGGCTTCTTGTATTGGTGGATCTATTAAAAATTGTGAACAACCCCTAACAGAATGAACACACATCCGCCCAGCATCTTGATCTACATGAAAAAAATGTTTCTTAGCAAGCTAAATTAACTACATGTTGTATACAAATAATATGGAATATATGAGCTATAATACTTAATAAAATTTTTACTAACCTCTTCCTTCTTTAATTTCCCAAAACCAGAGAACACATACAGAATGATAAGTTCTCCTACGCATCCACTCATACTTGAAATTTTTTGCAATATCACCAAATGCAACACAGCCCATAATACATACGCTACAGTATGGTCACTAAGTATTTGATAAGCTAAAGTAAAAAATCGAATAAATATACTGATTTAATATAATGTGGTGATGAGATCGCCTACGGCAGAGACAGTTCTAACTAATTCTATGTATGGATATACATGCAAACGGAATATGTTAATTGAACATTTTACTAAGTAAAATTAATAATAAATAGTTTAAAATAAAAAAGTTGTTACCAGTCAATACAGATGGGTCTGCCTTTCTTCTCAGAATATCTACGAATTTTGTAGAAAAAAAAACGGTCTGTTTTGGGCTGAGTGTTTTCGATAATGGTGGAGTTCTTCAGAAGAATATAGTATATATTGCGTGTAAGTCGAGGAACAGTTTCCTTTACAAATACTTAGAATCCCCAAATTAACTTCCAGTCTCCTAGTCGAAATTTATCTTCATGATGATGCACGTCACTTGGTTGAATTCTAGCCGATATCTTCAAACCCTTAAAGTATTTAAAAATTATATTGAAAATATCATCAGAAAATATGTTGTTAACAATATAGAATAAACTAATAGAATCTAAATGGCAGAATATGTAAAGGTTTTTCTATATTATCACATAAGACAGTTTAAGGGTGAATATGGAGTTCTGAACTTTTATCTTATTATCCATGAGTATCATCTCAATATTATTACTCAAAATATTATAATATGGTTAATTTATATACGCTATAAAAAAATAATTTTTTCCATTACATAAGAAATGAAGCTATAATATTTATTATATAAATACATTCTTTTCTTGTAATATAAAAAAACAAAAAATTGTTATGTTACTTAAATGGAATAAATCTAGAATAATGCCTACTCCCGAACAGTTATTGTTTACTCTATATAATAATTTTCTAAATAGATGAAGGTCCAAGTAACCGACAAAAAGTGAAATATTTACATATTTTTCATCTATCATTGAAGATGTAATGTATTTATAGAATGATTTTTTTTTATAATAATTTCAAATTTTAGATATATGAATTGCTGATGTTAATATCATAATATGCAAATTCAAAGGAAAATGTAAGTGTTAAATCTGTTACATTAAGTTATTAGTAAAATAAAAGAATTTAAGTATTCAAAGTCATGATGGTAATAACATAATATGGAAATTAAAAGGAAACTGTAAGTGTTTAATCTGTCACTTTATTTATTAATAAATTAAAATCATTTCAGTATTCAAAGTCATATATTATAACATGACAGTCAATACCTATTACACTAACATCAAAGTAATCACATTAATAACCTTACTACCAACCACATAAGACCAATTTAAAAAAAAAAAACTCACTTCTATATGTATACGCATATATAGAACTACCAAATACTATCAGATTAAAAATCGACATCAAGGTACACTTATGCAACCGCACATGTAATATGATTTTTTTTGGACAAACAAATTTGGTTTGATATAATATATTTAATTAATACTACAAATATACATATTGTATACAATTCAATTGTCGGGTTAGTTCCCTGTACACTTCCAATCAAGCCATTCATATAGGGCAAATAAATATCACAGAAGACACTAAAAACAAATCATTCATAATTAGCAAATAAAGATAGCAAATACTACATAAAAGAAAATCGTGAAGGTTATATATTTATTACAATTAAAGATTATATATTTATTAAAAAAAACATAATAAAGGAGGACATCACTCCTATAAAATGAAGAAACATTGAAAGTTAAGAAATATTTTAAAAATATAAAAGGAAGATAGATGTATCAATCTCAATTGTTTTTCTTGGATTTGATCTTCAAAGACTTACCTGCAAGAAAAAAACCTAAAACAAATACAGACAAATGTTATACATATGTTATAAATATGAAATGTTAAATAAAAGAATATTAGATTTCCAATCCAACTTATTAGTATCAAAAATCTTGAACTTTCCCAAACTCTGGATTGAAGAGGAAGCGAGATATTCCTCCCCCATTTCGAATAAACTTATCATGTTCTAAAATTTAAAATAAAACACAGTCTTAGAAAATTAATACTAAACGAATGAAAAACAAAAATCTTTTACGCTTTTCCAAATAGATAAAATCATTACCTTTATTTTCACCGATCTCCCATTCACTCAGTAGACAGAACACCAAATTTGTTGTTCTAGATTGCCACATACATAGTGTAGTTGTTATAAGCGAAGTTAAGAACAACATCACTGAAATGGTATAATAATGATTTCAGAAACAAATAAATAGGAAAATCCTTGTTATAGATAAAGAAATAAATAGACTTACTTCAGGTCTTTAATATGGAATTCAATACAAGTTAAGTATTGAACTGGAAGGTTGAACTTGAGGATCCTTGAACAGCGGTTTGTAGAGTTTCAACGTAGCCAATCACTCCAATTAAGTCTGTGTTAGGATGATCAACACAAGGTAATAAGCAACAAAAACATTTGATTAAAAGATCAAAATTTTAAACCACTAAGACATTCTGTAAAAACTTTATAACTAGTCCAAAACGATAAACATATTACCTATAGGAAAAGTGGGATCAATCATTCCATCTTTGATCGATTGGAAATTAATGCAATTCAAAAACATACAAGGTAGGGGGATTATTCGAAAGCATTGCAACATTAGTCTGAATGGTCAAAACAATGTTGTAGATGTGCTTCATTGGTCTCTCTTTCCAATTATTCCAATCTGAGTTTGTAACTACAAACCCACTAATTTCATTCCAATCTCCTTCATGCAATTCTTGATGGAAGAATGATTGTACCAAATTATTCGCTGTTGCATTAATTTTGTAACCCTGTGACAATTTTTGTCAAAATTAAGGAGTAAATAATATGGTTAAATGAAAAATCAAAATAATATGAACAGTGGTTAAACAAAAAATCAAAATAATATGAACAAATGTATAAATAAAACCTCTTCGTCGATGAAGATGAACTGCAAATGTGGACTACCAATGTTGTCAAACTCGGTCAATCTCATATAAATCAAAACACGAATAGTCCATTTTTCCCCATGGGTTTAAGTGACTAATTAAATCATAGTAAGACATTTTGAAGAAAACGTTTGTTCGTTTTCTATCGGAGTGGTTTTTATTTCCTGGATAGTTGCCAAGGTAATATAATTAGAAAACAGTGGATATTACGCAGATGTTCGGATTAAATAATTTGAAAAATTTACTAAATTTAAATATTTTGTGTAGAATTTAATTCAATAACTTTTAATTAGTGCACTTCATTCAATTTTAAATTTTATTTAGTATTTATTAATTTAATATAGTTGGTATCTTTCATATTTATTAAATATATTAACAATAAATAGAAAGTATATTGACAGAGAGCATAAAATCCGATTTGGTAAATATTGACTTATATCTCGCTATTTAATGTCTAGTATAAGACCAAATGTCATGTAGGTTCAATTATAGATTTTTTTTATTTTTTTTGGAAAACTTGTATGTGTTTATATATGTGATAGTTTATTAGAGTATTTTATAAAATGTACATGGTAAACAAAACTAAATCAAAAATATGCGTAGTGTTTTTGAATTAACATTATACTTTAAACTTTAATGAATAGAAAATTAATTTAAACATTAATACATTAAAGTAAGTTGTATATTTAATTACATATTGAATACACTTGGAAACAACCAAATATATTTCTGCATGCAAAAAGTAACTGATTTGATAGCCGAATAATAATTTATTTTAGGAAATGTAAACGCCAGACACCTACTTCATATAGATTCTGATACATGCAAGGAACAAAAGTTAACAGTTAATCAATTAATTATAATCACTATATCCACCATAAAAAAAATGAGAAACAAAATAATATTTTAAATTAGAATTTATAATAATTCAATATCAAGATAAGAAACATATATCTAATATTTGAATTAAAAAACAACTTTAAAACATAATAAATTTAAGCTTATAATATTGAAATTAAAACTCAAAACGGATAATTTATAGAAATAACATTTATATAATTCACAACTCCTCATATCATAAAATCATCTACACACAAAAAAGGGACTTCAGAAATTATATATATATCTATATATATATATATATAATTTTTTTTTTTCACTACCCAACTATTACATCACTATTGGCCCGTTAAGGAAATGGTCTGAAGACCCCCCCCCCGCAACTGACTCGTTATGAATGATTTGGGAAAAGATAAATCATTTTGCTCGAGCTCTTTTTGCTAGACTATCCGCTCAGACATTTGAACTCCTGGGAATATGGGAGATACTGAAGTCCAAAAAGCTTTCTCGTAATGTCCGGAAGATTTCCAACTGTGAAAGGAAGGATGGCCAGTCTGATGGAGATTCTGCCATGCTTACCAGATCCAAGCAGTCGGTCTGAAAGTGGACGGATATGATCTGTCTATCTCTCACACAAGACATTGCCCAAAGGAGACTCTCCAATTCGGCATGAAGGGCCGAAAGGCTTCTCCGACAGCCCTGAAGGCCAAAGATCTCTTCACTCCTCTCCTTCCTCAGACTCCACCCGAGCCCACTCACCACGCCGTTCTCTATCCAGGATGCATCGACCTGGCAGATCGGGAACCTCTGGGCATCAGGTAGAGATAACAAGGTTAGAGGAGTGAGAGTAGTCTCGTCTATTGCGTCCGTCTACATCCGGTTTGTTTGCACTTCTCCAGCTTTCTGCTTCAATCTTTGCGTGGATTAAGGTATCTACCGGGGAAATTTCTTTCCCGTTAAAAATCTTGTCGTTCCTGGCTTTCCAAATATACCATAGGATCCAAGGATAAATATCCTTTTGTGGATCTGTCATGCCTAACTCTTTTTTTTCCAAAAGAGGAAGCTCATATTTTGGTAAATAGAGGTGCTCGGGAAGAGGCCCGGAAGGGACGGAAAGTCCGATAACGCCCAGACTTGTAAAGCCGGGGGACATAAAAATAGAAGATGGTTGATAGATTCTTCAGAGTTCCTGCAGCGAGGGCACCGCTTATCAGTTCCCAAATGCCTTCGGGTCAGGTTTTGGCAAGTAGCAATGCATCCTGATAAAGCTTGCCACATGAGATGTTTTATTTTTCCAGGTGTTCGTACTTTCCAAACATAACTTTGAAGGGCTGTGATACTTGGTTCTCCCACTACATCTGTATTTTGTGCAAGCTTCGCTCTTCTAATCAAATCATAACCCGATTTAACCGAATATATCCCTGATTTAGTATGGTTCCATGCATATCCGTCTAGAGTACGGTTCTTAGTAGGTCTCAACCCAAGGATAAGCGTGACATCCTCAGGTTGGAAGCAGACTCTTAGGAGAGGCTCATCCCATTGTTTCGTATCTTGATGGATAAGATGATATACTAGCATTCCTGGATCTTGCAAGCCGATTTGGGGGACTGCTCTTGGAGCTCGGGCTCTAACATCGGGGATCTGAGGTTCACTCCAAACTCTAGTGTTGAGTCTCGACCCGATTGTCAACTAATTATTTATTTTCGGGATTAGACAAATGTTGGTCTGGTTGAGTCTATGGTCAAAAGTTCCGGAGCTAAAAAAATCTTTAACAAGTTTTACTATGTCTTGGCGGAGGATAGGCCTGAATTTTTGGTAGAATTTACTCGTCATTCCATCAGGTCCAGGAGCTTTATCTGGGTTAATATCAAAAGGGCTTCTTTGATTTCTTTTTCGGTTAGGTCCTTCAGTAGTAATTGGTTTGCATTATTTGATACTTTCTCGGTGATAAACCGGAGCGAAATTGTCGGACCAGAGGGAATAGATGAGGAGAAGAGCTCTTGAAAATATGTGGAAGCCACCCGTTCAATCCCTCTTGCATTTTCCACCAACTGTCCGTTGTTATCTCTGAGGGAGACGATGCGGTTTCGAGCTCTCCTTTGCTTAGTGAGCGCATGGAAGAATTTTGTGTTTTTATCTCCGTCCTTGTGCCATTTTTCCCGGCTCTTCTGTTGCCAAAAAATTTCTTCTTCCCGGAGGGCATTGCAGAGTTTTCTCCTAATGTTTTCGATTTCCTCTAGCGTTGTATTGTCATCATCTTGAGCAAAGTTCAATTGATTTTTTAATTCTTCGATCATCTTTTCCGAGTTAGTCGGGTTAGTTTTTTTCCAGATGGAGATGTTTTTCCGGCATCGGGCCACTTTCTGGTGGAAATCTCGACGTGAGATTCCATCAAAAGGGCCCCACCCGGAAGAGACTGTCTCTTTGAATCCTGGTTTTCCAATCCATCTTTTATCAAAACGAAAGGATTTTTTCTTCCTTGTGTTTTCAATTTTTATCATAGCTACGACTGGTCGATGATCTGATCCCCAGAGTTTCAAGTATTCCGCGGATGAGTGGGGGAAAATAGATAGCCATTCTTCGTTTCCAAGTGCTCTACCCAGACGGCATTTGACTTTGCCTGAGCGTCTTCTTCCCACCCAAGAGAATGAATATCCTTTGTAAGGAAGATCAAGCATTCCACAATTAGCTATCATAGTTTGGAATGGGATAAACGAGAGTTCAGAACGCTTGCGGCCTCCCCGTTTCTTGTGATTTCCGGTTATTTCGTTAAAGTCTCCTATCATAAACCAGGCTTCATTTCTGTTTAAGCTCATCCTTGTTAAATGTTCCCAAACATTCTCTCGGTTTTTAATGACCGGATCACCATAAACGAAAGTCATAAAAATTTTATGCCCGTCTAGACTTGATTCAACATCAATCATATGTTCTAGAATTTTTTTTTTTTCAGCTAGAACAAGATCTGAGCAAAAGAGGAAGGCCGGGGAGAACGACAAGGTTCAAATTTCAAGTCCATGGAGAAAAAAGAGATCTAAAATCCTTCATAGGCTACATTGGAAAAAAGGCTAGAGAGTTTTTTTTTTCCTTTTCGTTAGTTCAGTTTCGACACTAAACATCCCAGACAGGGAGACAGGGAGAAAACTTTGTTAGTTGACCTCTCCATTTGATATTGTAGAGTAAGCTTTTGAAACTTCTGTTTTTGGGACAGAAAAATCTTTCACCACCGTAGCAGCAAAACGCTTAGCAGTTGCTTGAAAAAAGCTAAAAACTCAGCGACACCAAACATCCCAAACAGGGAGAAAATTTTAATCTTGAAAGAAGCAAGTCTGTGGATCCATTTGCAGGGTGAGAAGGAATGAAGCAGGGGAGCTTGTGTTCTCGGTGAGCTTAAGGTTGTTCGCCAGGACTTAGAAAGAAATTTCTGTCAGACTTATTCTTAGCTTTAAGCTAGAAGGAGATAAAGGAGGTGTTCGAGAAAAACAGCAAGACGGCGGGAGCAGAGCTGGTGAGAGGGAGCTATGGTATCCATCACGGTTAGAGAAGAGGGGGTTTTCCGGTGAGAAAGGGGAGGAAGTCACGGAGGTTGCCGTCAAGGATGGTTATTTCAGGTGAATGAGAGTGGTTGGGTTTGAAAAAAAAGTAGATCTGAAGACATATTAGGAAAGCTTCGAAGTTGGTGCCTGAGAGCATTTTTTACATGTGTTAACATTCATTACTATATTGACAAAAATCCAATTATCTATATATATATATATATATATATAGTGCATAGATGAAAAAATAAACCATTAACATGTCAATATGTTATAATCATGATGTCTTCCTAACCATAGTTGATATAATGTCTTCCTCTTAAACTGGTTGTGTTTACTGCAATGCGTGTTTCAATAATTGTATTAGACAGAATTTTTTTGGTAACAGTTTATATAAAAAGATTGAAGATTTAATAACCTGAAACTGAATCAATTTTGGTAAACGTAGAAACAATAAACAATATGATGTAACTACTCGAAGTATCCAATTCGTTGTCTTTATTGGTAATGATCGAAAAATCTTTGATTTCATACCACTGGTCTTCAACAAGTGATGAATCAAATCGGTTGATGAATTTCTTATTAACTCTTGCTTCAATCTTATGACCCTAAGTGTAATAGAAAAAAATGTAATGTTTGATTATAGACATATTAAAATTAAAAATGACATAATAGCAATTATATATTTATAAAGTAAGCAACTGAAGTTAACTTTTGTGTCAGCCAACCGTAATATGAAGGTGATACCTTCATGTGTAATCCACTATTTCCACTTACTAATAATCTTTATTCGAACAGTAGAACATGTTTCACACTTATTCAAATCGGCAATATCATCGTAGAATATTATCAATGACATTAAATTTTTTAGTAAACTAATTTCTTATATAATCAAAGGGCAAACTATATATATAACACTTTTTACAACATACTGTTCTGAATAATATGGTGAGTGAATATTTGATGATACAGTTATTGTTTCGTTTTTGTTGAATTGCACGCCATAATATCAATTTATAGAAACATAATCGTTAATGATGTATCCGAGATCGTAACTGTATAATTCAAATTTAAAAGATCTAAATGATATTATAGCGTATTAGTAATTTTCATATTCATAACATATCTTTCATATATATTGATATATTAACAATATCATATATGACATACCTGTAAAGTATAGCAATATTATGCATTAGAGTACAGATTACCACACTTATGAGTTTGAAATATTTATTTTGTTGTATTTTTTTTACTTAATTATTTTGATACCATGTGATATGGCTGACATGAATAAAATTAATTTGTAGATTTGCATGCAATATGATAATGACAAAAATGTTATCTATATTATGGAAATACATAACTTTATTTTATAGCGAATATTTATTTACAATTCGCAGATAACAGGAACATGAACAGTAAAATTCGTAGGATCAGTAAAATTCACAGATATTATATAAAAAATGACATTTTATAAGTTAAGAAATATTTCTTATTATAACGGTTAATAAATAACTACCATAATGGTGTTATAGCAGTTATTATTTTAGATCCTACACTATTAATCAAAACCGATAATTTCCATATTGGTAAGATGATGAGATGATGAAGAATCATTAAACATATATTATTATAAATTTGACTATCAGTTTTAAATGCACGTCGTTGTAAATAGAAAACTTTCCACTACCGCATCTTAGTTGAAGTATATCTTTACTAAATTTTAAAAGTACAAAATATGTAAAAAAAAATGTATGTTATGAATTACTACCAGTGGTAGTTTGGCATATAATTCAGAATCTTTAAAATGATAAATAAAATAAACGAAACCACTTGTTGCAATTTATTCAAAGCAATATAAAATTTTTATTGGATAACAATAAAACGAATATGCTTAATGAAACAAACCCTCTTGCAAAACATGCATCTTTAATGGTCAGGTAAACAACAGCATCAAATTCCTTTAATTCTTCATAGCAGCATGGACCTCTGACAATATGCAAAAATAGTCTTAAGTAAAATAATTCGCCTTCATCAATAGAACAATACTTAAGGACACATGGCTTCGCTTTTCCTAATGTACGGGGAATCCATTCTTTATGTTTTTGATCCCAAACAAATTTTTTTCTGACACTTCGGTTTACAGAAGCTTCTTAGCTTGGTCATATTTCTTATTGCACTCCAACCACGCCAGAAACTTTGTTTTTGGTATCTGACCAGTTGATCCGTCATTACACTCTCGATTCATTAATGGGAGATGAAATAGTAACGTTTCTGTAAATATTAAGAAAATGATATCAATACACAAATTTAAGGGACAAAAAAAATAAAACTGTAACTAAAGGAAACATTACAAAATCACAATAAATATAAACAATAGATAAATTAAATCAATAAACCTTTATCACTCATCTTAGTATAACTACTCACAAAAAGACTGCTTTAGTGAAAGTGAGAGATTATTTGTTTTATATAAGAATATAAAATGTGTAGTCGAGTATTATATAGCATGAAGTGAAAATTAGGGTTTTAAGTTGCCATCTCTCAATAAAGAAATTTAATATTATAATTGTAATATTAGTAAACTATACATATTGTTAAGATTATAGCTTTAGAATATTCTGGTTATTATTGTACGCAAATGGGTTTAGTAGTTGTTTATAGACTAAATTGTGACTTTTATGGCTGATAAGTTATCTGTGTGTGTTAATATTTTTTAACTTATATTAATTAAAATTAAGGGATATAACTTAATACAATTTCTAACATTTGACATCAAATGACTGGTATTTTAATGGTACTATTAAATAAGGAAACATCCCCATATTGTAACCGTTATATCGAACTCCACCATTATATTTCCAATTTTTTTTAAAAAAATACAACAGTCTTTTTGATAGATGCTTTTCTATCAAAAAAAATCTCCTTGCGAACGAATTTCTGAAACTAATTTATTTTAAGAAAGCAGTTCGAGTGATTCGTAAGCAACTATGGTTTGGGCTGACGAACATGTAAGTACTTAAATCGCTAATTTCATATATTACCAATTTTGTTAATTTAAAATTTATAATTATTAATCTTAATTTCAAATTTCGTTTCATTATTTAATGCTATATTTTATGATAGGGTGACAGAATTGTTGCAATGATTCCCCGTGGTGTAATGGATCTTAATAATGAATGTTGCAAGAGAAATTAGTATTTTGTTAGCAAATTTAGAATCACTGAAGAATCAACTTCATTGAATGCAATATTTAATAGATATCAAATATCTATAAATGAGGATACTTAGTTTTATATGACATCTCAAAAAACAGAAGACCGTATGTATTATTTTTCAAAATTCACCGACTTTATGCCAACTTCATTGTCTAAATCTTCAAAACTGGTATGTTTTCATATATGTTATTGTTAATATGTATAATTCTTTATTTTTAAACTTCTGATTTAACAATTGAATTATATTACATTTGTATAGTTGACTTAATTGTAGGAATTGTAAAAGTTCGCAAAGTGACTGAATATGGAAGAATGAAATATGCGAGACAAGGACTTGATACAAATAAGTGTATCAAATTTACTATTTGGAATTTTGAGCAAGTCACTATCTATAGGTTTGCTTTATAATAATAATTATTATTGAGAATTGTTATATTGACAGTTTCATATTTTCCTAGGTGTGTTGATATCAAATGTGTCACATTTGGTAAACATGCCATCAAATTTGAAGAACTTTGGTTAACAAAACCTAGAGGCAAAGTAATAATATGTGTGTTAAGATTCTGGGAAATTGCACCTTATGGAGGTAATTATTTTATGCTTTATTTTTAATTTCTGTAATTGTTTTTTGCTACAAAGATTTAAAAATTATTTTATTTGATCCTCCTATTCCGGAAGTAGAGAATTTACGTTTCATGTAGAAATAGAAAATAATAAAACACTGTTTATTTTTTTGTTTATGGAAAAAGTTCATATAAATCTATTTTAATAAACGTTATAAATATATTTCAGGTTGGATTATTCAGATAATTTTAATAACGATGAAGATGAATATCGGGGTTGGATCATGCCCTTCTATGAGAATAGTAGAATAAGATAAACTATTATAAGTTATATTGTATGTTCTTTGTCACATTTGTAATATTTTTGTTGAACTTTGAAGCTTCATACTTTATTTATGTTGAAATTATTTATTATGCATAAGCAATTATTCAAAAAAAAGAAGTAACATAATTATGAAAGAAACCTTGAAATAGAAATAATTAAAACTAAGAAAGACATGAGATTGAATTTAAAGAACGCTGAAATGTCTCATACTTTTTTTTTTGAATTTCTTTTCCCAACGCTACTTCCCTTAACTTTAGCCATCGACTTTACCTCAATTTTTGCATCATCATTCGAGGTTTCATCAGAATTTGATTTGTTTGTTAACCCTTTAACAGTAGCCTCAACATCGAATTTCTCAACAAATTCATCTGCAAGATTAATTGTGCTGTCCATGCCACTTGACTTACTACATGACTTCTTAGATGATGAAGACTCCTCAGCCAATTCTTTATTCTCGTCGCGACTACATTTAGAGCAAGGTGTATGCTTCTCATAACTCATAGCCTCAGATGGTTCTTGACTATCACACTACAAGAAAACAATCATTTTCCAACGGTCCATTACGACGGTTTTAAAATCGTCGCAGTTTTACAACGATTTTACGACGATGTTACGTCAAATTTAAAAACCGTCGTATAAAAAAATCGTCGTAAACTCGACGTACAATTTACGACGAATTACGACGAATATACATCGATAACGAGAGATTTGCTAGTAAATGTAAAATTGTCGTAAATTAGATGCAAAATTACGACGAATATACGACGACTGCATTTCGATGTACATATTATGACGATTTTACGTCGACAAAGAAGTTAGGTGAAGAACATTTAAAACATGTTTACCTAACAATTGTAGATGAAAGATTTTATCGCATAATCATCGTAAAATCGTCGTAATATTATTGTTGAATGTAAATTCGTCGTAAAATGTCGTCGTAAAAGCGTTGTAAAGCCCAAAATTTTCCTATAAATAGATCTTCATACCTTCTTTCAATCACAACACATCATCATTCAAACATAAGAGCATCATCATCTTGGAGACCCATTGTAGGTCTCCTAAATTTTAGTATAGTGTTGTAAATCCTTATATATTGGGTTGTCCATTGCTGGAAACCCGAATTAGGAGTTATTTACTTTGAAAAAAGAAGTAATAATATTAAAAGGTTAATTTACTCCATTCACGTAGCTAGACGTGACACAAGAAACCAGCTCCTTTATTGTCTAATCAATAAAAAGAGATAGTATTTTGAGTTTATTTTCAAGATGTCTATATACGAGCTAAGAAGTTGGATGTATATGCGTAAAGATTCAGATGGGGCGTTGACAGAAGAGTTCAAGAACGGGTTAGAAATATTTATGTTTCAGGCTACAAATATGGAGAGAAAGAAAGATAGTGGGAAGATGTTTTGTCCTTGTTTGAAATGTAAGAATACGAGGTATACACTAACCAAAACCGTGTGGACGCGTTTATTAAATAGAGGGTTTATGCCGCAATATTTTGTTTGGTATCTACATGGAGAAGGATATGGCAGTAATACTCATGGGAATGCTGGTAGTAGTAGTAATTATCAAAGTCATGTTGATTTTGATGAATTGAATTATGGTCATCAGCCTAATCAGTATCAATATGATCAAAGTGTAGATCATGATAGGATGCACGAAATGGTGACTGATCCATTTCATGAAACGCATACTGGTAATGCTGTTGAGGAACCTAATGTAGATGCCAAACGATTTTATAATTTGTTAGACAATGCTAATCAGCCAATCTACGAAGGATGTAGAGAAGGCTTGTCTAAATTATCGTTGGCAGCTAGGATGATGTCAATTAAAACAGATCATAACCTGGCTGAGGTTTGCATGGATGATTGGCCTGATCTTCTGAAAGAGTATCTACCGGAGGATAACTTGGCAGCGGGAACATACTATGAAATACAGAAGTTGATTTTTAGTCTTGGTCTACCTTCTGAGATGATAGATGTATGTGTTGACAACTGTATGATTTTTTGGAAAGATGATAATCAGCTGGAGGAATGTCGATTTTGCCAAAAACCAAGATACAGGCCGCAAACTGGTGGGCGTAAAAGGATACCGTACCAACGTATGTGGTATCTCCCTATAACT
This sequence comes from Eutrema salsugineum, assembly GCF_000478725.1. Classification (NCBI taxonomy): domain Eukaryota; kingdom Viridiplantae; phylum Streptophyta; class Magnoliopsida; order Brassicales; family Brassicaceae; genus Eutrema; species Eutrema salsugineum. Next base: position 19,192,187 of record NW_006256909.1, on the reverse strand, counting down.
GATAGGTTAAAACGGCTTTATCAATCTGAAAGGACAGCTGCATCAATGAGATGGCATGCGGAACATACACAAGTAGATGGAGAAGTTGTTCATCCATCAGATGCAAAGGCATGGAAACACTTCAATATGGTATACCCAGATTTTGCTAAGTTCAAACGGAATGTCTATCTTGGTCTGTGCACTGATGGTTTTAGTCCATTTGGTATGTCTGGTAGACAATATTCATTATGGCCAGTAATCCTAACTCCTTATAACCTTCCTCCAGATTTGTGCATGCAAAGGGAATTTCTTTTCCTAAGTATTTTGGTTCCAGGTCCAAATCATCCGAAGCGAGCTTTCGATGTATTTCTACAGCCACTCATACATGAGTTGAATCAGTTATGGTATACTGGCGTTCGCACATAGTTCTTCGAGGATAAATTTTACTATGCGGGCTGTGCTTATGTGGACAATAAGCGATTTCCCCGCTTATGGTATGCTATCAGGATGGACTACACATGGGAGGCTATCTTGTCCTTATTGTCTTCATCGAACTGATGCGTTTCAGCTAAAACATGGTAGAAAAACTTGTTGGTTTGATTGTCACCGGAGGTTTTTACCGGATAACCATCCATATCGGAGGAACAAGAGGTCATTTATGAAGAACAAAAGCGTACATGTCCCTCCACCCGTAAATTTAACAGGAGCTGATATGCAGGCGCAAATCGATCATTGGAGGGCAGAGGAAACAGTAACGCGTGGGGGAAACTGGCACACTCCTGCAAATATGCCTAAAGGTTATGGAGTTCATCATAATTGGCACAAGAAAAGTATCTTTTGGCAACTACCTTATTAGAAAGATCATCTGCTCAAACACAATCTTGATGTCATGCACATTGAAAAAAACTTTTTTAATAACATCATGCATACAGTTATGAACGTAGCGGGAAGAACAAAAGACAATGGTAAGTCAAGATTGGACTTGCCTGATTTATGCAACAGAAGTGAGTTGCATCTACTGAGAAACGGGAAAGCACCAGTTCCTATATTTCGGTTGAATGCAGATCAAAAGTCAGCATTGTTCAGATGGGTTTCTTCTGACGTTAAATTTTCTGATGGGTATGTATCTAATCTTTCAAAATCTGTTGAGAAGGGGGTAAAGTTTGCTGGGATGAAAAGCCATGACTGCCATGTGTTTATGCAACGATTATTGACGTGAACAAATCACGACGGTACAATAGGTTTGAGCCATTTATATTAGCTTCTCAAGCAAAACAGGTAACGTTTCTGCCATACCCTCGAGTTCGATCAACATGAATTTAATGGTTAACTGTAGTTAAAGTGGCTCCGAGGGGCAAGATTGTAGGGGTTGAGGATGTTCCACTTCAACAGGATACTTGCGTAGATCTGTCTTAAACAGGCAAGTTGAAAATCTTCCCGATGATACAGAAGAAGAAGGTGATGATGAGTTTGCTGAAACCGATGATAACGATTTGGCGGAAGACGACGGTGATGGTGATGAAATAATAGAGGAAGATGAATCTGATTGAGTTTCATGCATTGTATTTAGTGAATGTTTGTTATTATGTAATTTGTAACTTTGTTTGTTTGAAATTTTTAAATGGAAAAAAATTCGATTTTACGACGGTTTTACGACGGTTTTTATAAACCCTAAACCCTAAGTCTAGGTTTTAAGTCCTGAATGAATAGGGTTTAAGCATTACGACGTCTTTACGACGATCAGTCATAATATCGTCGTAATATTACGACGATTTTACGACGAGTACACTATTTCGTCGTAAAATCGTCGTAATGTTGAAATCCAAGAATTTGAATCTTTTATATCTTATTGGTTGTAAGGTATTTCACAAATATTTTTGATTGGTTATCTTATTTTATATGAAATGCTATCAATCTGATCAAAATCAAAAATTTGAAAAAAAACATACATATTTACAAGTTCATGCATGTTTTAGTAAATGTTAAGTGAAAGGTTATATATTAGATTACGGAATTTCAATATTTACTATCTCATATCATAAATCCATCATACATGCAAAGTTGTAAACCTTTTGTTATATGTTAGGATACAATAACATTTGCATTGTTCTTTATGCAATATCCCATTTATAAGATTTAGGGTTTAATCACTTTTTTAAAAAACTTCGTAAAACCGTCGTAATATAATCGTAACTTTACGACGGTTTTACGTCTAAGTTCTCTAAAACCGTCGTTGAACCGTCGTAACATTTGCACCAGATAGGCTCTTGATCTGAGGTACGAGGTTATAAATTTTTAGACGTTACAACGGTTTTACGATGGTTTTGGGTAAAATTGTCGTAAAACCGTCGTAACGGTCAAACGCTCCCATCATGACATGTGTCATGTCATGCAGTGGACCGACTGTTATACAACCGAATCGTCGTAAACTCGTCGCAAAGTTACAACGATTTTACGACGATCACAAAATCTATATAAGGGACGCGAGTTTTCCCCTTTCGTCGCTCATTCCTCTCTTCTCCCCTCTCTCTCTACAAAACTTTCTCTCTCTAAACCCTAAACCTCTCCCTCTCTCCCTACTCTCCCAGCCAATACTTGTAAGTTTTTTTTAAAATTAATTTCATTACAGATTCTTTTAGATTTAGGTTCGGAATTTAGATTTAGGTTCGGAATTTAGATTTAGGTTCGGAATTTAGATTTAGGTTCGGAATTTAGATTTAGGTTTCGAAATTTAGATAGGTCCGGATTTTATAATTAAATATATGATAAATTAGTAACAAATGTTTTTTAATTTTGTAGATTACGTTGATATGGCTCCTCGGGCTAAGAGATTTCACTACCGACAGCTGGTAGATTCAGACGGTACGGCCCCGTCTACCTCGGCGACCGGGTCAGTCATCCTGGAGTCCTCAGGAACACAACGAACGGTTTCCCAACCGGTCGTTGTACCGCAGCCGGCACCCCCTCCACCACCACCAGCCGAACCAGCGGCCCCCGAACCAGCCGATCCTCCTGTTCAGATCCAGCATGTATCGTATGCCCAGTTTACGGTACAGGATCTTCTACAACAACCGGGTCGTGAGAATATGAACAAACTCGACTTGGATCGAGCTCCGGGAACATTTTGGTACGAAATTTTTTTTTTAAAATATTTTTAAAATAATTAATATTTATAATTATTTGAAATTAATTTACTTTTTCTTTGTATTTGACTAGGTTTACGACCGACAATGCCGTCGGTCGTAACGTTGCGGATATCATCAAGGGGTTTTTCGTACAACCCCATACCAGCTGGAAGAAGCTGGATCAGGCCACACTTGACACTTGGTTCAAGTGTTTTGCAGTAAGTAATTTATAATTTTGTTTAATATTAATTATTATTTTTAACTTTTTTCAATAATTACTAACTTTTTGTTTTTTTTGTTCCTAGCAAAATTGGCATTGGGAAAATCCGCACACGGACGTGTGGAGACGGCCTTCAAGGAGAAGGTCAAATTCCGCCTCAACAACACCGTTTTCAACTGGAAACGGAGTGAGAGGTTGACGGCGACAAGGCCAAGCCGGCACCTATGGCCAATTCCGACTGGCGGAGTCTTGTCCAGTACTGGTTGGATCCGCACAACCAGACTACTGCCGCCAAGTGTTCCAGATCCAGGTAATTTAATTTAATTAATAATTACATTATGTGTTTTTCTACTTATAATATATTCTAATGAATATATTTTTCAGGAACGTTATTGACGATGCGGGAAATCGGAAGAACATCCCGCACACTTCCGGCCAGATTCCTTTTGCCGGAAGACGCCTTATGATTGTAAGTAAATTTAAATTATTAATTTTTGTTTTTAAATAATTAACCCTTATTTGTCTTATAAATTTTTTCATTTTGATTTTGTAGGTCGAAGAAACGGAGGAGAACTTCCTCCGATGACGAAGGTTTTCGCCGAGACGCATAAAAAGCGAAACGGCGAATTCACGGATGCTCGGGCGGAGGAGATCTACAACGCCGCCTGTGCGGCGATTGAGGAGCGGCAGACACAACTGACTCAACAAGCGCGTCCAACGTCTCCCGGAGGTAGCTCGTTCCAATCGATCCCGGCGCTGACGGTGGCGGAGATGGACCAGATTTTCGAAGAGGTAAATTCAATTAATATATTTAATTAATGTAATTTTAATTTTAAATTGAATTTTTAACCATAATGTTTTTAAATATTTTTAGGTTGCCCCAAAGATAAAGGGGCGGGTATTAGGGATGGGATCCATCCGTGATACTCCGAGAGCTACGGCGACAGGTCACGTCCGGGCCCCGGATCCGGTTATCCGCCAGGAGATCGACCAGATGCAGACCCACTAAGAGACGAAGATCGACCAGCTGTACGGTCTCTTCGAGATCATGGGAGCTGACAACCCGGTGCTCATGGCGCAGTTGGACAGGCTGCAGGCTGATGGGGTTGTCGGATCGTCTGCCGGGTCATCTTCTAGGAGGCAACCACCGGTGCAGACAGACGAGGAGATGTTCCGGTTTCTCGGGGTTGATCCTCCTAGAACCGGAGATCAGGCGCCAGAAGCCTCTAACCGAAGACCCGGCAAAGAACACGTCGAGGACGATGGGGAGCAGGCCGGTGACGGGATCGACGACATTGATGTAGATTTAGATTTAAAGCTGTAGAGTTTTTTTGTAAATACTAAAAATAATTTTAATTTGAAATTTAATTAAATTTTAAATTGTAAATTTTTTTTTTAATTTAAATTTTAATTCGAATTAATTTTTTCAATTATATTAAACGCCGTATAATCGTCGTAATATAATTATTATTATTTTATAAAACCGTCGTATATTCGTCGTAAATAGTACGACGATGTTACGACCAAAATGTACGACGACAAATACGATGATTATACGTCTGTGTTTTACGACGATTTAACGACGGAATGATAAAATAATTTACGATTGATTTACGATGATTTTTGCGTCGTATATTTTACGACGATCTTACGTCGATTTTTAACGACCACTTAACGACGGTCGAGGCGAAGACCAAATCGACGCAATTCGATGTAAAATCGTCGTAAACTGTACGACGCATTTACGACGATCTTTTTTCCTCGATGTTACAACGAAACGAAACCGTCGTATATTATACGACGATTTTACGACGATTTGTCTATTACGACGATGAGTTTACGACGATTTTGAAATCGTCGGTGGTCCGTCGTAATAGCCCTATTATGACGAAATAACGACCATTTTGGCCGTTGTAAAATGATGTTTTTCTTGTAGTGTCAGCATTGACATTTATAATCTGCAGGTTAGATTATTTTATATTCACAAGTTTCACATGAATATAGAGTTTTCATCCCAACCTTCTCCTTTTCATCTTCCTTCTTAGGAATTTTGTACACCTTTCTGTCGCATTTAGTACAGACCAGATAAAACCAAGATCAATCTGTATCGGCTGCATAACCGTACACATGATTTTACATTTTCCAATCTGAACACAGTAAACTCAATGATTAGTAAAAACTAAAAAGAAAAAAAAACTAACTGCATGAGTAGCCTTTACCTCTAGAAAATCAAATAACTCTGAGATTGTGACCATTGGAAAATGCTCAAAACTCTTATTATTGTTCAAAGTTTTTCTCTCGGCAGGTTTACTATAGAGTTGCACAATACGGACACTGTCTTCAGGCAAGCTTAAAAGTACATATGGTTATAAATCAAGAAAAATACTATTTCATGTGTTGTTACTGCCCTGAGGCCTGGTTCAAGGAGAAGTTCTCGATGAACTTCCAATCACCAACAGTAATCAAACACTCGAAATGATGAAGCAATGATTTTTTAACAGACACATGAATTTTGGTACCCTGCATATATGGAAAAACAGCTTTAATAAAGCATAGGTAATATGTATTTAAAAGTTTTAAAAATGTAAATCTTCTTATCGAAATATCTTATCATTTCGTCAACCAAAATCATTTCCAATGACTTTCCAATCTTCTGCTGATATTGCTTCCACGTATGAAGCATTTTCACTTGAATTTTCCATCCTGTTTTAAAAGGTCTGACGTCAGACAAATTCGACAGTTGCATAACACAACCCATAGCTAACTGGTGAACACGTAAGAACTGTCGTATATATGAATTAAGGGTGGTGTGGCACAAATCCGATGACTACTAATCAATTTATATAGCTTTGAAATTAGGGTTTATATTAGACGTTAATTCAAAATTCCATATAGCGCCTATATTTAAAATTTTGAAAAAAATCTAACAAATATGGAATATGCTTCCGAATAGCAATGATTGATTTAGTAATGTAGTTATGGCAGTTATATATATGAGTTTTAATAAATAGAAATTAAATAATATCAAATAAATTTTCAAAAATTGTTTGTAATATATTAGATTGTCACTTAAGATTATATGTAGTGGGGAACTTCAATGATTAATTCAAAATATAAAATTGATTCACTCTTTATATATGCAAGACAATGAAGGGAAAATATATATATATATATATATATATATATATATATATATATATCGCCTATCATATATTATATTATCAATTAAGGAAATATTTATGACGAAAGATCCTGCGGCAATTATGTATTTTTTGATTAATGAAATAGTTTCTTTAGCTTAACTACTATCTATAAGAAGATCTACTAATAAATATCAATCAATCAAGATATCCTTGAAATTGTTTTATATACGATATTCTCAGCGGATCCTATTTTGCCGGAATCTTTTAAAAAATTATACATAACAATTCTTTTATACCAAAACGCAAAAATTGATATCGTTTCGATCAAAGTAGGATCTTCGTCTTTTTAAACGGGTAAAATAAAAAGACGTAGATCTTTTTTGGTTTTAGTTTTTTTGTTTGTTCGTGAAAACATTATTTGGTACGAATTGTATAAGAATTCACTAATGGCATATTTCGTAGTATACCATGTAATACCTATGTCATTTTCTAAGTATACTTCTCTTTTAATAGTAGAACTATTAGAAGATATTTCTTTTCCACTGAAAAAAATAAACTTTCAAATGCATCGCCGTCCAGATTTCTTGGTACAAATATAAGTTTTCATATATACCAAATTACTACTATTAGAAACAAAAAGAAATTAGGCTCTTTTATCATCATTTAAATTTAAGGATTAATCTGCGCTGTAGCGTGGGGGATATGTTTTTGCCCTTTAATTACATTAAATAATTTTGAAAAGACAATTATTTTGTAAAAATAATTATTCTGTAAAAACAATTATTTTTCAAAAATAATTATTTTTCAAAAAAATGATTTTGTGAATTTTATAAAATGAGTTGATCTGTATATAGGATAATTTTTTTGGTTTAAATTCTAAAAAATGAGTTAATTCGTATATAAAGTAATTTTATAAGTGGGTAAAGCAAAATAAACTGTTTATTTAACCCATTGGCATTAGACTAATATATTATTGAAGCTAATACACAAAATATTATAATATTATATCATTAAATCTAATTTGCATTGCTTAATAATTGAGTTTTATAATCTGTCCACAAACTACAAAAAAACAGTTTTATCTTTTTTAACTATATATGTAAATAAATATAATATTCTTTAAACTTAGGTTTGATATAAAATTAATTAAAATACAACAAATAATATTTAGTTTTAAATGATAAATTCTAATATTTAGTAGACTAAATATACTTCCTATAAAAAAACTAATATTTTGAATTGCAAGATTTTTTTGGTAGATATTAAAAAATTAGAATCATAATCCATTCATATCGAACTAACCCGTTTATTTAATATGTTTGTACTGTATTAAAATATAAAACTAACTATTATATGCACCGTTTAATAACTCTCACTTCATCATAATTTTTTTAATTAAAAATTAATTTTTTCTCATCTCAAATGTTTGGTAAAAATAACTAAAATTATTTTTATATAATCAAATAAATATAACAAATTCTAGTAAAAATATTTCACCATTTTTTATATCATAACTTTTAGTATTAATTAATTTATTTATTTCTGAATGTTTTCTATTTTCATGTTTTTTAATTAAATATACTTTATGATATCATTTGAAACAAAAATATAAAAAAATTACCATATTTTTTTTGAATACAGAAATTTAATAATAAATATACTCTATTAAATGAGAAACAAATACTTTTCATATTTTTTTTTATCTTTTTCTATTTTAATTATTTTTTGTTATTTGTAATAGCATGTAATATTTTATAAAATAAAAGCTATTTTTAAATGTCTATTTAAATAATAATATAGAGATTGGTACACATATATTTTTATACATATACCAACTTACTGTTACAATCTTTATTAGTTATTATCTCTTACATGTAGACCATTTTATGGTAAAGAGAATAATCGCATGATCATCATGGATGATCACCTGAGCGGCACCGGTTAATTTTGGAGCATCCTGGTTTATGTTCGTTAACTTCCTCCTTAGGTTTTCCTTCGGATCCAGGGGGATGGCATCCTACTGGAGGATTAGGACGGGAACATGGATTGAGCAATCCTGGTTTTAAGAATTTACGCCCATCTTCTGATGACGATGGCCCTGCCATCAGAACAATGCTTATTAACATCAAACATATCACCCAAGCCTTCATTTTTTGTGAACTCTTTTCCTTTTATTCCCTTCTACGATCTGTTAAAAAAATGAACAGATTGAGTTATTAAAGCTTTGTATGTTTGTTGTTGTCAACAGTATATAACTTTATATGTTTCAGAAGAGGAAAGTAGCTTTTATAGCTTTTAACGCGGTCCAATCATTTCATGGTCTAAATTTGTAATTGTTTTAAATAAATAGAGAAAGAACAAAACAACCTAACAGAGTCTTCAAAGTGTCTAATCTGGAATCTTTAATTTAAGCGTTGACTATTTTGTAGTCTGATTTGCGAAAGCTGTATCTAACCATTTTCTAAAAGCTGTATCTAATAGGAAATAGAGGGATTGCTTGAGCTTTTACTGTTAGTTTTTACCTATGACTTTTTAATTTTAAAACTTTTGGCTGTAAAAAATGTTTCTTATTTTATAAATGATAATTAATTTGTTTTAAGAAGTATTTTACCCTATATTTAACAAAAAGTTTTAGATATTTCTGGAAAAAATATATAGTAAAAAAAGTTAAATAAAATTGATCTAAAAAAACAGAAAAAAGATATTATAATTAATTAATTAAATTTTGTTACGAATAAATCATACATAAATCTATAAATAGCTTTGAATAATGTTAGAGGAAGATAATTACATTTTTTTACTTTGATTTTGTAAAAGTTTCTCCTACGTAGCTTTTAGAAACCAAGACAAAAACTGAAAAAATATGACTTTTAAAACTTCTGACTTAATAAAATAAAAAAGCATGCTTAAAAAAAATATGACTTTAAAGACTGTTAAATGCTTCAAAAATCTTGAAAGTCTAATACTAAGCAGACCTAGAAAAAAAATAGAGAAAGAAAAAATATGAAGGCTTGGGTTTATGGGTTATATACTTACATGTTTCTTGGTAATAAGTATCGTCGAGATGATTAATCCAATAACAGTTTCCAATGGAGCATGTTTGTCAGTTGTCATGCTTTAGACCCAGAATATTTTTTACGTCCAAAAACGAACTCAAAACTTATCACAAACCCTAAAATTGAGAAACCTTTGAAAAGCTTTATTAAGCGTAATCCGGTTTTCGAGAAAAAAACCCTACACCTAGAAGTTTTCTTCCATTCTGTATATACAACTGAGAGAACCAAAAGAGAGAAGATTGAGATAAACGTAGCAAAGCTCTGCCCAGTTGTTCCTGACATAAACCACCAGAGGGAAAGGGAGAGAATAGATCAGTAGATGAAGAAATGTCCTAAAGTTCCATTTCCGGCTCATCGTGGATGAGATTCTTGACAATCTTTTGATTTTCATTGAAACGGTTAAATTGCTAGACCTAAATGTTTTTGAGGTGAAATTGGTGGGTAAATATTCAATTTCCCATGCTAGTTCACTCCAGTTTGATTTATGGTCGAATATACTCTATATGATTTATGGTTGAGTATAGTGATGAGTTGACATGAAAGTATGTCTTCCGACTAGAGTTTAATCCGTGCAGCATGTCTCGACCTATATTGAAAATCTGTCGATCAACATGTCGATGGTGAAGTTTAAAGGCGTTTGAAAACCTAATATATAGCTTAATTTTAAAATTAAATATCCGATTTGTTGATCTTGTGCCTTCAGATTTCATCATATGAGATAAACACAAGACCTTGGGCTCCTGGTTTCTTACCAAGCCTATATTGTGCCAAAAGCAAAGTTTGTCTTTCTCTTTATGTGAAATGTGTGGTTGTGAGAAAACCTTATCCACATACCTTATCTTCTTCAACACAAGAGAGAGACAAGATCTAAGATTCATGAGTGGAAAGTTCAAGATCAAGAGAGAAGTGAAAGAGAAGAGTTCTCGGAGATAGAGGAAAGGGTGGGCCGCCAATCTCCTTCCCTAAAGCTTTCTTCCTTTTGGTTGGTTGTGTTTGGTTGTGGAGAGACAAGACATGTTTTAGAGGAAATAACCAAATTGTGGCTCTTAGTTTGTGGTGCCCAGAGAAGAAGAAGCCATAAAGCCTTTCTTTGGTGAGCATCATTGGCTTTCTTGGGTGTTGAAGAAGCATGTAGAGACACGAATGTCTCTGTTGGAACTCATTATGTATCTCTTTGGTGAGTGACACGAATCTGAGAAGGAAAGGAGGTGTACCACTCATTTTGGTAATGCTATGAAGCATCTCTCTCACAGCAACTTAAAGAACAAGGAGAAACAGTTCTGAAGCAGCTTCAAAGGGAGTCTAGTAAGTGGTTTGCTGAGGTAGTTTGGTAAGGTTTTGTTTGTGGCTAAGAGCAGATCGGATAGACCCTTTGTGACACTAAAAAGTATGTTCTTGAGTTGTTTAACTAGTGTGAACCACTTGTATAGCTCAGAGTTATGTCATGTAACTGAGCGTGAGAGTACGAGAGAGGTTGTGGGATCATGTACATGGGTGATGGAACATAGTGGATGCAGTTGAGGGACAGAGTTTCCCTCCCCTGAGATGTAGCCATTTTAGTGACCTCAGGGTTAACAAATGTTTGTGTTGTTCATATGTTTGTTAAATCCGAGAATCACATAGTCTTGTTTCTAACTCAAAAACAATTGGCAATGAGTAAACTGACACATATCCTTTATATATTGCTTAAGATCCATTCCAACTTCCAATGTGGGATACATTCCTTAATACAACCCCTTGAGATGATTGGCCATCAATCTCAGTATGTTTGGGCTTGGATCGATGAGACCAGCTTTGGATCGGATCGATAATAGATCGAGTTGGACATCATGGATCAGGCCCTGTACCATATTAAGTTACATGGATTTCTAACTCAAAACCAATTGGCAATGAGTAGATTGGCTCATACTCTTATATATTAGTCAGTATGCCCCCTTGAATTGATGACTCTTTGGCTGTCAATCTTTGTATGTTTGGGCAAAGATGATGGACCAACTTTGTGTCATATCAATAATGAATCGGGTTGGACAGCGTGGATTTGAGCTCAGATACCATATTAAGTTTTCTAGGTTTCCAACTTAAAATCAATTGATAATGAGTAGATTGGTCCATATCTCTTATGTATTGCTTAAGATTAATTCAACTTAGAGATGCAAAACTCAACACGATTAAACTGGTCAAACCAGATTAATTCGACTTGAAAATTCATACCGTCCATGTTCAAAATTCCCGTTTTATTTTTAGTTTACAAATCATCTACTTTATTTATACATACAAAATATTGATGACGTTTACATACTTTTCACTCAGCGTACCATGATGGTCGTTGATTGGTTCGTCAATCAAAGCTCGGTTTGGCCTAGGCCACTTTCTCCTCGTGAAACCTTGATGTGCTGTCGTGTGTCGAGGGTGTCAAGTTTTACCCTAAATGAAATCAATAGCCGCAAGTGCACAGCTGATCGATTGTAGTACTTAGGGATCAAATCCACAGGGAAGGAGGATCTTTCCTGCAAAAGCCTTCGAAAGAAATATGAAGTAAGGAAGTCTAGAACCAAATGATTTTTGTGAGGGTTTTGGTGGTGTGTTTAAAATGTAAAAACGAATCTTAAAGAGAGAATACGGGAATTAGAATGACCTAATAACTAAACTTAACGAAAACAGGTAAAAACGAGAAAAACGACTATCCTAATTGCTTAAATGAAAATCGATTGAAAATGAATGAAAATATTGAACTAAAGCTTGAAATAAAACGGTGTGAATCTATAAGAAAGAAAGCGCTGGGGTTCTGGGAAGTTTTCTCAGGGGTACGAACGATCCAAAACATTGCTAGAGAGTAAATTTGATATGATCTTAGCTTAAACTTTTCGAACTAGACTCACGGACGTAGGAATACGCCACTGTCGTGATCGTAGACAACTATCTCTCTCAACCATGACCAGTAGGTTTCCACTCTGGCCCTGGAAAAGAAGAGATGCATTATGTTTAAGACTCGTCAGCATTCACAAATCTCCCATAGGTAGGTTTTCACTCCTTTGTTTGTTTTGCTCTCCCAAACTAGATCTGACACCGGATGAACACTTTCGTGTCACCAAGCATCTGGATCAGATTGTAGTTCATGACGCTACTCTCATACAGTAAAAACGAATTGAGAAGAAAAAGTTCTAAGATTCGGCTCAAAAGCTCATGGAATCCTCACCGAACATAAAAATCCCCATCGAAAATCCCTTAGACCCAACAATAAAAGTACTCAGACATGATAAACGAAATCAAAAACATAGTATTAAATAGTAGAATAGAAACCGAAATTGAAAAAGAAAGAACAAGGGTTCAAGAGACAAATCTCTCTCTCCCTAAAACCTAAAACTTAAAAATTATTCTAAAACAATAAGAACATATGATGTGATACAAATTAGGGTTCCTAAAACATGTATTTATAGTGCTCAAGACATCTCTAGGGTCTAGGGTTCCGGAATCAAGGCTGGGAAAATGATATGGGCTTCAGAAATGGGCCTTCGGAATTGGAATTAGCTGGCCGCAGTCAGGACGTGCGTGACCGCGGGAAATGGGTGGCTGGCCGCGGTCGGGATGGCTGTGACCGCGGGGATTGGTCTGTTGGCCGCGGGTGGAAACGCTTGTCGGCTGGTTTACGGGACATCTTGCTCTTCGCGTATCTTTTGATTGAACCGTTGGATTGCCAAGCTGTAAAGTGTGCTGGAAAGCTGATACTTCCATCTTTAAGATCTCCAAATTTGAGCTGGATCAGACGGTGAGAAGGCCTTCAATCGGGGGTGAACTTCTGACGGTTTGACTTTGAGCTGAAATCTGGTTTTCTATCCATTTTGTTAAGCTTTTTCCAAAGTTACCTGAAAAGAGTCTTAGAACTACAAATACTAGAAAAACGTAATAAAATTACTTTAAAAAAATTAAAAACATAGAAAAAGTATTTCAAAACGATCCATAAAAGTGGTTAAAATACGGTGTTATCAACTCCCCCAAACTTAAACCGTTGTTTGTCCTCAAACAAAACAAAAGCCTAAACTGGTTAAGTGAAAACAAAAATAGGGAATGCACAAATCTCAGAGACATGAACTCCTAAACTAGGACCAAAGATAGTGCATCAATCCACAACTTAGTCTAGAAAATTCTCACCAATACACAAAACTTAGTCTAGAAAATTCTCACTTTTTCCGTCATGCAAAACTTAAACAATCTAAATCTTGATTCCAATCAACTAGCTCTCTACATTCATTAAGTTCAATAGTGAGTTCTCATTAAAGACATCATCCAGGGTAGACGGCGTTTGGCATTAAAGGGCTGTTTAAGTGGTGGAGTTAAGTGCTTCGGGTTACCTGATGAATCTGGAGGATGCAAGATAATATGCAAAACCGCAAGAGTGATAAGGACCTGTTGATGACCGCAATTTTCAGTTACTTCTTCTTGCCAAATGTTGATGCATACTCCTTCCTCCTTTGTTGTAAACAGCTATTCCTCCAGACTTAGTCCTGCGCAGGTGTTTAATACCAAGTCTCAAAGCAATTGCCTTGGACATCATGTTAAGACAAGCTCCAGAATCACAAAGCACGTTTTTAAACATTTCTCCTCTAATAGAACAAGAGATAAGAAACTGACCTACACCTTCGATTTTGTGAAGTGTTCGAACAGGTTTACCTCTTCTGGCATGGTTGAACAGGTCTTCTATCTCAGGGATTGATTCTTTGCTCTCACAGAAGTAATGGCCTATCATGAAGTCCTTGCAAGCTCTGGCAAAGGTGATTCCTTCAGGCAAATTTTGAACCACATCATTGAATTTGTCGAGCTTTTCTTTGCTGATTTTGTTGGTGTAGTGGCTGCAGTCTTCAGGCTTTTTGAGTGAATCGCATAGACAGCTGCTTATGGTGTTGTCATGTATCGAGCTCGCATAAAGTATCTATGGATATCCTCTTTAGACTCCTTGCAGTACCTAAAAAGACTTACAAACGACCAAGCTTCCAGATTTCATCAAAACTTAGGTGAGCAGGGAATGACCTGACCACGTTGTTGAACTCCATTAGATTCTCTCTACTGATGTTGTTGGTGATCCATTGAATTTCTCCTGAGTCGTCTTCTGAGGAATATCCTGCGTTTTGATCTTCTACAAACAACCCATACTCTTCATCTTCAGAGTATTGTTCTTCATACTCATCTTCACAAGACAAAGCCATGTTGCAGGGCCATGACTTGTCCTCATCTTCAGATCTTTGGGTGCTGATGGAGCAAACCAGTTGTTGATGGAATGGTTTAGTCATCCCAGGAGGTGTATCAGACGCACAGCTGCTTGAACACAGAATCTGCCTCCAGAAGAGGTCGAACCATCTGCAAATTGAGAACACAAAATACATTTATCACGTAGTCTTCTTATAAAACAGAATAGTAATGAGAAATAAATGAAGTATGCATGGTGTACATGATTCTTGAGCTCTATCTGAGGAAAACTCGTCGTCTTCGATCATCCTTGTAATCTTATTAACAAGGCTACTCTTCCCTGCACCTTTCAGGCCAACTATTAGGATAGATGTCGTCTTAGGGATATTGTAATCGCGCAAATTGATATCAACCCATGATCCAGGAGTATTGCTAAATTGTTTGGGTGAAAAATGAAAACAGAGATTCAATATGTTGGATAATCTTTGTTCTTGATCAAATATTAGTAGCAAGAAAGGAGAATCAAATCATTATAATATTAAGGCAAAAATCTAGTATCACAATTTCAGTTTGTAGGACCTCGAAGTAAAAACTAACACAGAACTTTAAAAGCAACCTCTAGAGAGAATCCAACTTCAACCTAAGAAACTAAAAATTGAAAATGAGTAAACAATTTACAAACCTCAAGACTATTCGTCTTGCGAGTTTCAGTTTCCCATTGCTATTTTAAGTCTCTCCTGCAACAGATCCTGACTTTCAAGAATCTTTTGGTAAGTCTTCTCTCTCTTTCTCAGATCAGCCGCATGATTTGAGAATTTCGGGATGTTCAACTCAGAAACTCCATCTTTAAGTCCTAGATCATAACTGGTACATAACAAAACATGAAACACATCACTTGCTTATAATATATGATCATTGTTCATACAAGTAGCGTTTAGGAATAATAATTTTACCCCAAACAGCAACGAGAAGGTGATGATGATGATCGGGAAATATCAGTGGACGAAGAAGATTCCTTCTCTACAAGAAGTTCAATCAATTCAAACATGAAAACAGTTTCCAGAAAGAAAATTGGAGAAAACACGGGAAAAAAATAATGGAAAAGAAATTTACCATCCTTAACAGTATCTCCGCCCATGTCTAGGATTAGGAGAAAGAAATAAAGATTGTTGGTAGTAAGCTCCGCTCCCCGGTCAGGACCGGTTAAAGACCGAGATCGGCCCAATTGACCCCGGTTTACGATGGTCTTAGTTGAAATGGGCCTGGCAAAGAAGCCCAGCAACGAGAGGCGGTGAGAGCCGAACGAGAAGCCCTAGGACGTCTCCTCGTTCTTGTACTATAAATAGTAGAATTGTTACTGTAGAAGGGATCTTTTTCGGACCCGGAGAATAGAGACCTGAATATTTTATCGAGTTCGTCGAGAGACCTCCGAACTGAACGAACTGTAATTGAGAACTTAATAAAATCTAATCAACTTAATCTCTTTCGAACTCAAATTACCGGACCTAATACTGTAATCAACAAAGATAGACTAAAAACTTTCGGTTCTTTGTTCTTCGTCGGAGATTTTTCTCACACTCGCAATTCAAAATATTGTTTCGATAAGATATTTTAAGAATCAAGAATCATAATATTATGTTCCCATTAACCAAAACTAGGTGTTTAGCCCGCGCAGCGGGCCGTGGGTTTTCAGAATTAAAACAAATATCAGTTCTTCATCTTCACATAATCGTTTTTCATCTTCTTTTTCTTTTCTTTTATTTTATCTTTTGATTTTTCTTCTTTATTGCTATGTTTTTAAAAACCGGACCAGACCGGTGGTCCGATCAGGTTAAACCGCGAATTGAAAGTTTAGCCGGATTAGATTAGTACCAAAATCCACATAAAGTTATACCGGTTAAAAAACCGGATTGAACCGCCAAAAAACCAGAAAACGACCGAACTGGCAAACCGTATAAAACCTTGTTCAATAAAAAAATGCTCAAGTCGTTATTTTTTCTCATTCTATAATTCAAAATTTTCAAACATTTCATTCTATAATTCAAATTTTAAAACATTTCATTAATATGTATTTTGTTTTTATGTTTGTACAAGGTGGTAAAGATTTGGCCAAGGAAAATTAAATGTGCTACTCTATTTTACTATGGTGTTATTTTTTATTTAGACTGTTAAAGTTTTTTTTAGTTATTAGTGCTACTCCATTTTATTTCGGAGTTGTTTTGGATATAAATTATGAAAGTTTTCCCAAATAATATAGTTATTGAATAATTTTATTTAATATTTAATTAATTACAGGTAGTAAAATATTATCAAACATGGTTGAATATAGTCGAACCATATTAACCCACGACCCAAGAATTTTTCCGGTTTGGTCATCGGTCCGGTTTTAAAAACATAATAATTTCTTGTCTTTTCCTTATTTTGTTTCATCGTTTTCTACATTTATCTCTCCTTCTCTCATCATCTTCTATGTTTTTTTTTTCTTCATTCTCCTCTTTATTATCTATGTTTTCTCTTACTTTTTTTTGTTTATGGTTTTTTTTTGTAACGTCATCTTCTTCTTTGTGTTTCCACATATTTTATTTATCGTCCTTCTCTTCTACTTCTAATTCTTCACTGCCTTCGTTTTCTTTGGTCTCTCCTTCACAGTCTTCTTATTTTCTTTTGTCTTTATATCAATCAAATACATGTATCTGATTTTTCTATTTCTCTTTTCTCCCCTTTCTCTCAAATACAGTCTTCCTGGTTGTTGATGGTGTTTGTATCAAACTCTCTTCAAGGATCTTGTATCTTTTTTCCATGCATCTAAAAACTTAAATTCACCAACCCAATCTTTAAGGAGCATGCATTTGTAGTAAAGCTATACTATGAAACTCAGAAGAGAAATTTAAGACAGTTTGAAATGTTAGATTATGGAATAGTAAATCTTAACTTAAAATTGCCAGAGTTTTTTTTCTTTATCTTTAGCTTTTTAAACTTTTTATTCATTTTTTCTATTTTTTTTCTTCAACTTCTATATTTTTTTATCATTATTCTTCTTTATTATTTTGTGTTATCCATCTCTTTCGACATCTTCGTCTATCTTTTTAGATTTTTTTCCCTCTTAGTCTTTGTTTCCTTCTACATCTTCTTCTTATTCTTCCGATTTACATAGTTCTTCTTATTATATTTTTGATACTTGCATGGATTAATTTATAAATAATCAATTTCATTAAAGATAGTATAATTTTTTTGTGAAAAAAGGAAAAAAGGATGTGGACTAACATATTTTTTGGTAACTATCCAATTTTTGATTCGAATATCTTTTTAATAAATAATTTAATTTTTTGACGTCCTTAAACCTAATCTTTTACATTTTAAAAAAGATTGTGTAGTCTAATAATTTTTAACGAAGGATATCAAAAGAATTTTGACCAACATAACCAGTATCATATAAAAACAGCATTAAGCAGTTTTCTCATATCTTACTTTGCAAAAACAACAATTTCAATCATGAGAATAGGGAGTACAAAAAAATAATCTAAAACAAACACACAAGATTTATAATTCCATAAAATAAATCACACTATACCTTTATCCACATATCAATAGACAAAAACCAGAAAACAAAATATTTTATCAAACTAAAGAAAAACAAAATGTAAAACCAAGCACAACCTATCCAATTACAAAATCAAACCTAATAATATCCCAAACACCAAAGAAACCGAAAAAGTGATCTAAGCAAAAAAAATCCAAAAGATACAACAAAAAAAACCGATCCTGTCAAGAACCACCAGCATTAGATCTTGATCACCAGCAAAAGATGAAACGATTAAAAATGCTGCCGGTTCTCAACGTTAACAAATTTTCAATACTTAATATCAAATCTTTTTTCCCCAATCTTTTATCAGGTTTTAGGAAACAGAGAAAGGAGCCACTCATCGCCCAGTCATATAGTGTCTTCATCTCACCAGGGTGAAGTAAAATGGGGATTGATTTCTGACATTACCTGTTCCGGACCAGGATTTTAAACGTCCCTCACTAATCTCCAAAAGCCATTTAGTTACATAAGTAAAAGCTAAAAGCAGATTCCTTTAGTTAGAGAAAGGAAGATTCAGAGGGAATTAGGAACAAGAGGACAGTTGAGAAGTTTAACTTCCTTATCATCTCCTTGTCTGAAATCGAAAGCACCTGGACCATCAGTTGTTCCAGCAGCAAAACCAAACCCCATTGCAGCTGGACATGTTTTCACCGTCTCAGAGCCGTCTGCTTTAGGAACTGTGACTTCAATATTTGAGAAATCTACATCCGCATGTTGGTAACCAATTTTGCCTTGTAGCTTCTCTGTAGCTTTGTTAAATGGTTCGACTGCCATTTTGAATTGCTTCTCTAGTGATACGTGTGTATCCTCAAAACACAAAAACTATCAATAATTAAAACATATAAGAACAAACAAGCGAAACACATCTCTGGTCAGCCCCAACTAAAAACGGAAAAGCAAAGTGCACCAAACCCCGGTTAACATATAAAACATAAGTGCTAAACGAAGACAATCACAAAATTATAGACGACCCAAAAAGAAGAAGAAGGAAACCTAACCTTTCGACATAGCCGCTAACTAAACAATCACCGATCAAGTCAGTCTAGCTAAAAAAATCGCCACCTAAACAGCAAATAAACAGCAAACAAACAGCAAACGGTATAAAAAATAAGAAGAATATATACATATATATATATAATTCAACTTTTAATAAATACCAGAAGCAATTTTGAATACCCGAGGGTCCTCAACTCGGGATACTCACGATTAGGGGTCATCCAAGCCCAAAACTTACTATCGACTGAGGATATCCAGAGCCACATTATCTGTAAACAATATCCTCGTTTCAGGAAGATGAAATAGAAAAACGTGAACACGTTAACACAAAAAAGACCAAACGGGGAAAAATTATAAGAACCTACGAACTAACAGAATGTACCCAACACCTAACAGAGAAACCAACATAAGCAAAATATAAAAGTCAATATAGGTACAAGCAAGTTTACCTCTCACAACCATTTTCAAAACACTTAAACAACTCTCACAGAATCAAAACATGAGAAAAGAAGATTTGGTGGTAGAACAATTAACCACCGCATCAAAACGCTCAAATGAGTTACAAAGGAAACTCATACCTGAAGAGAAGAGAGTCGAAATTTAAATCCTTGAAAAAATCGAAAACAGAAAAAAAGCAACCTACAAGAGCAACATCCAAAATAAATTTAAAAACCGCCGATCAGTTAGTACGTGAACAGAAAGAATAAATTTGGAGAAACCATAATCAAAACCCATAATTTTTTTTAAAAAACTTTGATATACCTCGAATGATGTTGTTAGCTCCAGCGGTAAGAACCTTCAAGAGGGGAAAACAACGAAACAGATCAATGCAAAACTAAACAATTAGATACAAATGATAACGAAAACACATCAAATAACATTAAAAATATGTAGAAACCCATAACCGAAATTTTGAAGCCGAAATCTTGAAGCCCTAAAAAAGTTGGGATATTTAGTCATTATCGACCTAAAAGCAAGTTAAAAGGCAAACATCAAGAACCAGAACCCCTAAAAAATTATAGTAATAACTCTAAAGACGGACGAATCTAGTCAAACTCGAACTCAGAATAACCTAGATCGGCCTAAACGTATTGTATTTATAGCCTCTAGGTCAAAGTAGGTTTGAGATTATCTATATTGGAAAATCTAATACAAAATCACAAATGATGGATATTGAACGTTCCACAACCAATCTATTGTACGTAAAAATTTAGTTATGGAAATTTCGTAATTTATTTATTTTTACTTCGCTTTTAATATATATGATATGATAAACCATTGTTTTTGGTTTTTTTTTTGAATATACGATATGATAATGGTTTGTTAACTTAATTTAAACCATTATTTTCATTTTTTAAATATATATTTTTATAAAAATTAATTTAAACTAATTTAAGGAGGGGTAAAGGGTAATTAGCCACCCTGAAATTAAATGAGAGAGCTTTAAACGAAATTTTTACTTCGCTTATAATATATATGATAAATAAAATAATTATAGAATACAGTAAAATAAATAAATATTATTCGTTCCATCCCAAAAGATTTCCTTTATCAAGGGTTTGTTGATGATTTGTTGGAAATAAAATCTAAGGCATTTAGGGTTAAAAATTAACAATTCGATATTAAAAATAGTTATTCTATAAAGGATGATATTTTCGGAGTACAACTCCCTTAGATTCCATACGTTCATATTCGTCATCCTATGACGAAAGAATGGCTAAATTGCCATAAATTGGAAGCTAATGATCAGAGGTGCCATAATTGAGTCTACATGCCATAAGTGAAGTGTAATTCCAAAATTACCCTTAATGAAAAATGATTATGCCATTTTTGATTTTCTCTTATTTTAGAATTTTGAAATTTTGTTATTATTTATTTTGAAATTAAATAAAAATAATTTAATTAATGAAAGTAAAAGAAATTAAATATTTTTTTTCTCATCGCTCCTCCTCTCTTCCCTCTCCTCTTGCACGAGAACGATTTCTGGGTTGAGCTCAGCTGAATCGAATCTTGAGCTGAAATCGAGAAATATCGGGCCGAGTCACCGCGTCGATGTCGTCTTCTAGCGCCTGGAGGTCGAGTACGAAGCTATTAGGTAAGAAACAAAAATTTGGGGATTTTCGATTCAGATGATGGATTTGTGAAATCTTGGAGTTTGAGTAAGCACATTGGACAATGTAAACACTTATATGGGTCGATTAGTTGATTTTTGTTATTGAATCTAGCTGAATGTAGCTGAATCGAATCGAGATGAATTGTAGTTCTAGGTTGTGAATGATGAATTGGGACAAGTGGTATAACTAGGACAGTTGAGATAATTGGTACAAGTGGTACAACTAAGAAGGGTGGATAATTAGTACAAATTATAGTTATCGGACAACTGGTACAACATTATTACTGTAGATGTGGGACAACTGGTACAAATGGTATAAGTGAGAGAAAGCTGAGTATTGGGAACTGTTTTTTTGTATTTCCAGGAACCCCAGTAGAGGATGACGAGCCGCACAAACATACATTTTGATTATGGAGGGTATTACTCAGCAGGAGGAGAAGAGTTGAAATGGAATTCAAGAAATCCCATATTCAGTGCTTGTTGATGGTATATGCAAGAAGATTGGGTTGAACAACAGTACGACGAAGCTGAGATTGACCTATATACCGTTGGTAGCTAAGCCTTGTAGGGAGTCATGTATTGTCGATGATGGTGATGTTTATGTTTATCTAACAACAGTGGATAAAGAGGGACTCAGATCTGTTCTGAATGTGGAGGTAGTAGAAGATGCCGAAAGGGAAAAGACAGGCGAGTTATGTGGGGAGCTTCCCAGAGCAGATAAAGTGGCTGAAATTGTAGAAGAAGCAGAGGGACAACAGGGACAACTGAAGATGATAGAGTATGTTGATTTAGGGGTATTACATGATGTTGATGTAATGGAAGAGAATGCGGCTGTTAGTGCGGGCCAATTGACTGATCACAAACCAGGAGAAGCAGAGGGACAACTGGTAGCAGAGGGACAACCAGGACAAGAGAAGCTGATAGAGAGTGTTGATTTAGGGGTATTACATGAAATTGCTGTACTGGATGAGAATTCGGTACAAGATGAAAATGAGGCGGACGAGGACGGCAGGGAAGGTATGCATGAATATGCAGATGAACATGATCACGTTGAGCCTCCACGGCCTGCAGAACCAACTCGGTTTGTTCTAGAATGAGAAGATGGCGCTGGTTTTGAAAAACATCAAGAATTTCGCTCAAAGGCGGCTTTGCGAGTTTTAGTAGATAGAGCTTCGCATAAGGGATGTTTTGAGGTAAAAAATGTAAAGTCGGATCCTGGTAGACTCATACTCAAATGCCGTCAAGCTGAACATGGTTGTCCATGGTATCTACATGCCGTAAGGATGCAGGATTCTACTTATTTCAGTATTAGAGTGTATAGGAATATCCATACATGCTCTAGGGTTGTTGCAAGCACAATTCGGAATAAAAGGAAAGGCACACCACAAGTAGTATCAGATGTATTGCGTGGGATCTATCCAGGTGAAGTAGACACCCCTGCGCCTAAAGCTTTGATCAAAGTTGTTCAAAATGAAGCTCACGTTAATGTGTCCTATTGTATTGCTTTGAGAGGGAAAAAACTAGCTATCAGTGAGGTGAGGGGCAGTCCTGAAGAAAGTTATCGCAAATTGTAATGTTATCTTTACATGTTGCAGCTTGTTAATCCTGGGACAGTAACAAGTGTGAAACTGGATGCCAGAAATAAATTCAAATATCTCTTTGTCGCTTTGGGCGCTAGTATTGAAGGGTTTAGAGCAATGAGAAAAGTCATAGTTGTGGATGCACCTTTTCTGAAGAGTGTTTATGGTGGTATGCTTGTTTTTGCCACAGGTCAGGACCCAAATCATCACCATTACCCCATTGCAATGGGTGTGATTGATAAGGAGAAAGATGCTAGTTGGTCTTGGTTTTTTGAAACACTGAAAACTGTAATACCTGATGATGACGAGCTGGTTTTTTGAGTGACAGACATAAGAGCATTGTTAAGGCAGTCCAGGAGGTGTATCCTCTGTCTCAGCATGGATTTTGTGTTTGGCATTTGTCACAGAACGTGAGAGGGAAGGCTAGGGTCAGATGTAAGGATTTGTGTGCATAAAAATTCAGAGAATGCGCTCACAAATACACAGAAGTTGAGTTTGTAAGTGTATACGCAGAGTTTAGGAGGTGGTTTCCCAAAGCAGCTGAGTATTTAGATAACAGTGTTCATCTTGAAAAATGGGCAAGATGTTACTTCAAAGGAGACAAGTACAACTTGGACACAAGCAATGCTTGTGAATCTATGAACAGTGTCTTCAAGAAGGCAAGGAAGTATGCCTTACTACCTTTGATTGATGCATACATAGAAAAAGTGTCTGAATGGTTCAACAAGCATAGGAAAGGCAATGCTATTGCTTCAGACACGAAGAAATTGGTGCCATATGTGGAGAACCAGCTGCATAATCTATGTGCAATTGCAAATGGCTTATTTGTCACTGAGCTTAACCATTTTGAGCTTGAATACAGTGTGATTGGGACTGATGGGAAGAGTTATTTGGTCGATTTGTTAAGCAAAACTTGTACCTGCAGGTGCTTTGATATAGACAAGATTCTCTGTGTTCATGCAATAGCCGCGGACATGGCACTGATGCGTAACCCCAACAGAAGGAGGGAGATACACCTCCATGAACTGTGCTCGAAATATTACAGGATTGACACATGGTTGTTAGCTTATTACAGAACCATTTATTTGATTCCACATCAGTCAACATGGATTATTCCAGAGGAAATTGAAAAGTTAGTCATCTTGCCGCCAGACTACACAAAAAAATCAGGGAGAAAGCGAGACAAGTGCTACCCTTCAACCGGAGAAGCTCGCCGTAAACAAAGTAACAGGGCCAATCCAGGCATACATCTTGGTCGTTGGTTGGAACCGCTTAACACAGATGAAGATCAAGAAGAAAACCAAGGTGGTAACCCGAGTGAAGTTTAAATTTGCGATTTGTATTTCGTCTTTCTGTAAGGGACAACTGGTCGTTGAAATGGTATTTGTATTTTCTGGGTTTAGCAGGACAACTGGACGACAAAGGACAACTAAGTGTTTTCAAATTTGGCCAATAAATGGGACAACTGGACAACACGGTACAAATAATTGTTTTCAAATTTGGCCAATAAATGGGACAACTAGACAACACAGTACAACTAATTCTTTTCAAATTTGGCCAATAAATGGGACAACTAGACAACACAGTACAACTAATTCTTTTCAAATTTGGCCAATAAATGGGACAACTAGACAACACGGTACAACTAATTCTTTTCAAATTTGGCCAATTAATGCGACAACTGGACAACACGGTACAACTAAGTGTTAATTTTGAAAAGTCAAAACTCTGGTCAACATAACGAATTGAACCTAACAAACCATAAAGAAGACATAGTTAACCTTTAAAATATATAGGAGACCAATAATAATGATAATGGACAAGTACAAATTGGTTTAGTGAAACAAAGTATGGGATTCTCATCAACAACCTCATATGCTACATGTAACTCTTTCATAATAGAACCATCTTGCAAGGGGAAAAACACAATTTAAATGATTTTGGGCAAATTTTATTGTCATCTAGTACTAAACGATTAGAATAAGTGAATAGGTAAAAGGACAACTGTAAATTATAGATTTATGTCCAAGGACAATTAGAATAACCAAAATGGACAACTATGAGCAATTTTGGACAACAGGACAAAGGGGTACAACTATGCACAGTTGTTTTCTGTTTAAGGGATGATGCAGCACGTGGTCAACTAAAATGGCGGCGCCAACACATATGTTAAATATGTTAAATACTGCTTCGGGAGAGAAACTCCGCGTTTTGTTAAGTAGCCCCCTTTATAAAAAGATTAGGAAAGAGAAATTCAGAAGTTTCCCCTAAATCGAAATCTAGGGTTTAGGCTTCTTAGGTGCGCCACATCCAAACATGCCTAGTTACAGTTCGGATTCTTCCGAATCGAAGCACTCATGGGACAGTTCATATTATCGAGCTGATGAAGAAGATGGTATGCGAGAAACGTGCTGGTGTGGCCGCCTTATGGTGATCAAGGAATCGAAATCTGAAGCCACAAGAGGAAGGAAAATGCACACTTGTCCAGATTGGCCGATTGAGGTAATAACTTTGGAGTTCTGGGTTTAGGTTTAGGTCTCGGTTGAATTGGTTTAGGTTTAGTTTCAATTCTCGCGATTTCGAGTTTAGGGCTTTGGGAAATCTAACTAATTGGAAGTTCATCGCATCGTTACTAAGGGACCTCATCGCAATCATGACCACATTTGGAAGTGGTGGGACGATGCTGTTCAAGAAGAGTTATCACTGCTGAAACTTCGAGTTGATAATGTCAATTCTAGGATGAAGAGCATGCAAAACATGGGTGTTGTCAGAAACTGCATTCACGAGAATAGCTCATTTGACACACATGAATCCGAAATTAGGCAACTCAGAGAGCTTATGGCTGGTATGGAAAGAGAGTTGGGAAAACTGAAGGACTTGGTTGCAAACAGGGGTGATGGATATGTGATAATCGCCTTTTTCATGGTGTTTGCTATGGTTTCATTTATTTTTAAGTAACAACTTTGTATTTCGAATTTGATTTCCTCATTTTAAGTTTTTTTGTTGTCTCGTATTGTCCGTTTCTAAAAAATTCTATATGAAATAAAATTATAATTATTGTCACAGTTGTCCTATATGTTACCGATAACTGATACAAGTTGTCCTAGTTGTCCTATATGTTACCGATAACTAATACAGTTGTCCCAGTTGTCCTATATGTTACCGATAACTAATACAGTTGTCCCAGTTGTCAATACACAAACCCATAAATATCCAGCAAACAATCAATATCCAGCAAACAAGCAATATCCAACAAACAAACAATATCCAAAAGCATAAGTTATCAAATAAACATAAGTTCATAAGAGCATAAGTTATCCTAAAACCATAAATAACCCCACATATTGTTCACCCTTCTTCTCACTTCTTCTTCTTAGCAGGTCTCTCTTCAGTAAAAGGGGATGACACATGTTTCGATGGTGCATGGGTTCTCTTAGGGCGTGGTGGGAGCTCGCGTGGTGGGAGCTCGCTTGGTTGCGGTTTCTTCTTATATCCTTTCTTCGTCCTCTTAAATGGTCCTTTGCCAGGTTCGTATATTAGGGCTCTCATTGCCTCTCTCTCTTCTTCCACTGTCGATGAACCTGCTGCGTATAAGGAGGGACCTGCTGCGCATAAGAAGGGACCTGGTGCAAGAGGTGTTGAACCCCTGAAGCAATATCAGCCTCATACAGCTCTCTCCAAACAATATTTTTCTTCTTCTTGGTTAAGTGATCCGTCCAGCCCTCGACGATTATGTCAATATATCTGATACCATCATCGAATCCAGGATCTGCGATCGCCGCCAATAGCTCTTCTTCATCCGAGTCAGCCTCTAAAATGCTACAAATGTCCTGATAATATCAACAAATACCACTTATTACATTTCTTCACCAACCATGTTTAATATCAAGCTAATAGCAATAATCAAAAATCACTGAGCTCAGCACTAGTGCCAATAGCTTGGTTGATGTCATCCAAAGGAATACCTCTCATGGCTATATCAGTGAACCTATGCTTGCAAATCCTTGGACAGTTAGGCTCAGCATGGACAGTTTCACAAAACCTCTTTCCCAGACTTGGAATGCACTCAAACGCAAGAATCTACAAAGTTAAAACACAAATCAATCTAAATATTTGTCCTAGTTGTCCTAGTTGTCCACAGACCATATTTAATTACAACTCAATAGTTGTCCAAATTGTCCGAGTTATCCACAAACCAAATTAAAGTACAACTAACTAGTTGTCCCAGTTGTCCATCGACCTAACATATAACGAATCCACATAGTTGTCCATGTTGTCCATCGACCTAACATATATTAATCTAAAAGTTGTCCTATTTGTCCAATACCAAACAGATAATCTATTATCAAAGACATACCTGTAGAGGAAGAATGAAACCAGAGATTGTGCATTCAGCTCCTTTAGGCTTTACGCTGCCATTGAACTTAGAGACCACATGCTTGATCTCCCTTATAGTCTCGTCAAACGTGTAACGCCCCCAAGGAAACGTTCTGCACAGCTTCAGATCTCCGGCTGCTGCGAGCAAGAATGGGTCAATGTATCCATCAAGCTTTGACTTCGCCTTCAATACTTTGCATAGAAACAACAGTAGTGCCATCCTCTTCCTGTCCAAAGAGGATTCCTTCATTTCTGCTAGCTTTGCTTCCACTTCTCCGATCTTGATTTTGTCACCCCTGCCAAACTGCTTTTTTACAAAGTTCATCTTACCCAACTTCTTATAATTCGCAGGGTAGTCATGGCAGTCAAGACCACATATCAGTGCATGCTCCCTCAAAGAGTATCGAATAGGCACTCCATTTACCACAAACCACGTCTCATTTTGCTTCTCAGTATAAGCTGTGTGAAGAAGAAGCATCCACAACCTTTGATTCATATGATTTGGCTCCTTATACATATGAAACAGGTGCTTGAATTGCGGATGCGATTTGAACCACTCCAACTCTTCAGGCAGATTTCCGATCACATCAAGGGTACTCTTAACTGCACATATTGTAATTATCTTACACGCCTTGCTATATTCGGTTGGACCAAAATAAAGCTTCTCAGGCCCCATTGGCATCATTTCATCATCGGCATCCTGAAATTCAGAAGAGTAACACAATGTTATATAAATTATTTGAACTTGTCCCAGTTGTCCAAGTACCTTATCCTATATACAAACTAACTTGTCCCAGTTGTCCACATACCAGATATTTCATAATCAACATAGTTGTCCCTACTTGTCCTATGACCAAAAAAAAACAAGTTTCTTCATATTTGTCCTAGTTGTCCACATACCAAAATCTTAAACACACATACCTCTTGTAAATTGTCCTCTCGCATTTCTTCTTCTGTTTCAGCATTCTCATCTTCCTCGTGGTTCTCTTCCACACCTTCCATCTCTTCCTCTTGGTTCTCCAGATCCGCTTCCTCTCCCACTCCTTCCTCCTCTTCCTCTTGGTTCTCTTCCAATCCTTCTGCCTCTTCCTCTTCATTCTCGTTCTCTTCCTCTCCTTCCGCCTCTTCATTTTCGTTCTCTTCCACTCCATCCGCCTCTTCCTCTTCCTCTCCTTCAGCCTCTTCCTCTTCGTTCTCCTTCTCTTCCACTCCATCCGCCTCTTCCTCTTCGTTCTCCTTCTCTTCCTCTTCAGCCTCTTCCTCATCGTTCTCCTTCTCTTGCACTTGCACTTCTTCCTCTTCGTTTTCCTTTGCCGTGGCCGTGCTCGGTTCGTCGTTCACGAATCCAGGATGGTTCTCGTTTGGACTTTCTTCGATTTCAACCGGGTTTACTTCCCTTTCTACCGCTGGACTTTTAGGTTTCCCGATTTCAGGTTCTTCGATTTCCGGCGGATTTCCTTCCACCGGATTCTTAGGGTTCTCGTTTTCTGGGCTGTGCTCGGTTTCAGCCGGCTTTCCTTCCGCCGGTTTTTCGGTCTCCTTGTTTTCGCTTCCGGGCTGGTTTTCGGCATCCGCCGCTGAAGAGTTCGCCGCTGAAGTAGTGTCATACACCTTGCCCTTATTTCTCACCTTCGCCATAGATTTGGGATTCTAGTTGCGATTTTCGATTTTTGCTTAGGGAAGTTGAGAAAAAACAATTAAAGGGAAGAAAGGGAGGGGAAGTTATAAAGTGAAGATCTTGGAGTAGTTTCAAAAAGAAACCGATTCAAAAGAAACCGATTCGCTCAAAGGAGTGGGAAGTTGAAGAAAGGAAGAAAGGAGTCGAGAGTCGTTTCAAAAAAAGGAGTATGAGAAAGAAGAAAGAAATTAGAAAGAATAAAAGAAAACGGTTCTTCATAAAATGAAAATTCAAAATATCAAAAAAAATTGAATCGGGTCGGTTCTCGGGTAAACGGATCATTATTTGGGTTTGACCCAGGTTTTGTTGTAAATAAATCGAACTTTCAGGGATTGATTTGGATTTTCCAGGATTTCGATATTAAAAAGAAAATCAAAAATATTAAACAATTTTCCTTATGGCTTTTTAGCCATTTTTTTTTCCATTTGTGGCATCTTGGCCTCGCGCTCTCCTATGACTGGCGGAGTATAATTTTAGCTAGATCCCAAGTTAATAAATAACTTATCAAAAGAGTTGGATCAGGTTGTTCTATCTCGGTATAAAACAATCCTTGGATTCCATCTTCTTGTCCGAGATTAGTAAATTAAGGGTTATAATCATTATCTGAATCGCAAAGTTAATCATTTAATTGATTCAAATGACAAATACGTGGAATATGGAGTTGATAATTACGTGGAATAAGGAATTGATAATTGCAATTATTGATCCAGTTGAAGTTGAAATTATTCATAGAATCTATTAGTAGGACGTACAAAGCAGATTCTATTGGATTTCACCAAATCCGGTAGGTATACGGTAAATCAGTGTATCACACTGAGCAACAATTCTCAGATTGTTTTTCAAAGATGTGTTATGGTCCAAATACAAGGGCGTAGCAAACACATACATGGAAACTAGAATGCACCCCAAAGTTAAGAAATTTCATTTGGCAAGCATTAATTGAGTGTTTACCATTGTTGGATAGGATCCGAAAACAGGGTATGCAATGTGACACACAGTGTGCACGATACGAAGCCGAATATGAAACAATTAATCATGTACTCTTTGAGTGTCCCTCTGCATTACAAACTTGGGCGCTATCTTGGATACCAACACCACTTGGTGTGTTTCCGTTGAAATCGGTTTACGGTAATTTCGATTATCTATTTTGGAAATTGCCTAAGGAGAACAAAAATAAACAATTCTTATGGATTGCATGGTATATCTGGAAAGCAAGAAATGACAAAGTTTACTCTAACCTGGATGTCAACCCACAGGTTACCCTGAAAATAGCAGAAACGGAAGCGATTTTATGGGAAGATGCCCAAGAATCGGAACAAGATTTAACTTCACAAACCAATGCCATTGGTACAGGACCGGGACCCATTATATATGACAGCTGGTGGTGTTATATTGATACGTCTTGGAAAGAAACAGATCTTTCAAAAGGATTAAGATGGTACTATTTTAAGGAAGGGGTTATGGATAAGATAATCAGAGCTGGAAGCTCTAATTTGGGCTATGTTTTGTATGTTAGATAATCAGAAGATAGAAGTAGCTTTTGCAATAGATTATTCGGATCTGGTGAAGATTGTGTCTGCACCTGACGAATGGCCAGCATTCGCTATACACATGGAGGAGTTCCTGAAGAGTAAGGAGAGATTTAGCTATTTTTCCCTCTCACATGTATCACGCGCGAAGAATTCGAAGGTAGACACACTAGAAAAGAGTACTTGGGTCTATCCTCAAGATATATGTAAAATTGGTTCCACCGAGTTGGTCTATCAAACCAAACTAGATACTTAGTCTGTCGACAAAAAAAATAGTTATTCTATATTTAATCATTGTTTTTGAAAATTTTTGTAGAGAAAAATAACTACTCCAAAATTTCTAACCTAACTTGATATATTTTTTTTTTAAAAAACTCTTGATCTACTGGTTGACTAAATATTTATGAATGCTTCAACACCAACATATATGGAGTTTGATTTTTGGATAATACAAATTAAAGGAGAAAAATTTACAGAAAAAAATTTCAACGTAGTACAAGTAAAGCCATTCCATATGGCCTAGGATGTCAAGAATAAAATTGTCCAGCACAAACATGGTGAAAACAAAATTGTCAATTATGGATCAACGTAAGCAAGTAAAATAATCTATTGTAGAATCATTCATGTCATTATTTTTAGAGAAATTGAATCAAACAGCCCTAAGAAACTTAAAACTCTATGGACTATCCCTCATTTGGGAAGGGGACAGATTTAGCATTCATTCAACTGAGGATTTATTAGGGGATTGATTGGATTCGCGATTTTAAATCAACGGAGATTTTATTTGACCCTATCACAATTTCCAAATTCCTGCAAAGAGAATACAATTCCGATTTCATTTGACCCGATCACGATTCCAAATTTCGACGAAGAGGATACAATTTCTCTGATTATCCTGGAGCTGGAGATCGAAGAGATTGTCGCGAGAGATCTTGGTTTTGTTTCGATGAACTGATTCTTCTGAAGCGAAGGAATCAATTTTATACTAGAGATCGAATCGCAGATTCTGGTGAGAAGCAAAGAAATCGATTTCAGCTCACCAGCGATTGAGAGATTTCTTATCCGAATATCATTGAAAAATTCACATCGTCGATTCACATTTTTCATCATATCCGATTAAGCTCAACGGCGAATATCTCAGGTACCATTCACATCTACCATCCACATCTACAGCGACGATTCACATCTTTCGTCGATTCACATATTTCATCTGTCATTATATCCGTTCGACTACTGCTGTTGTTTTGGATTAAAGGATTTCTTTTAGTTTCAGAGTTGCAAAATGGTGACAATGTGTGTTAGGAGAAAATGCTAAGAATGTGTGTTCGGAAGAGAACTCCTTTGGTATACTTAGGAAGGTGTTCCTAATTGATAAATGAACTGAAATTCCTGCTTTTTTCTTCATGACAGGCTCTATTGACACAAAATATGGTTGAAGTTTTTTGTGTTTGCGGTGAGTGGAAGAAAAATGAGAAGCAGGAATGGGATTTTGAAATGGATGCAAATGAAGGATCAACTATTTTTGAGTTTGATGAGCATCATACATTTACGGATTTAGTTGAGCTGGTTCATGATGATTTAGGAATCAATTCCAGAACTGTTATTGCACTTAGCTATGGAGCCCTCTTGAAGATGAGATTGGTGGTACACAATTGTCCACCAGTGTTTCTTAAGAACGATCGCCAACTGAGGAATTTCATCAACTTAATTAAAACATCATCTGAAGTGATTCCTTTACATGTAATTGTGACTGAAGATTCTTATGTTAATGATTCATCTGCACATGGAATTCAACAGGTAAACATCATCTGAATTGATTCATAGTTAAGTCATTGCTGTTTCTTATCATTTAGGCAGACATTCATTAACATTTGCATCTTTACTTTCTTTGTGTAGCTAATTCATAGATCTGATTCTTCAAATTCTATCCAACCCACTTAATATCTGGAACCACACATGCGATTTGTCAATTCAATCATGGAAATCAACAGGTGATGCATGCAAAATATAATTAGTGTTTTGCACGGTTCTAGAGAAATCCTGGGTTTATAAATATGATATGATTTCCTAAATAACTTATAAGTATTCCTAAATAATTCCTAAAAGGTTTTGCATCATCTCTTTATTTGTGTAGTTAATTCATGTAGCAAATGAAGAAGGCAATTCAACATCTGTGGCAAACAGATTTTTGTGTGCTGATACATTACGGCTTGCGTCAAATCTTCCTATTTCTCATATTGGCATTTCAAATTCAACCCAACTCACACAAATATCTGCAACTGCACCTACTGTTTCTCATCTAGATGTTTCATTCAATCAAAGAAATCAATAGGTAATGCAAGTAATTATAGTTAGTGTTTGCACGGTTCAAGAGAAATTCTGGATTTTTTAGATATGTTTTCCTAAATAACTTATATGTATTCCTAAGTATTTCCTAAAAGCTTTCTTTGTGTAGCTAACTCATGGACCAAATGGAGACGACAATTCAACATGTTCTACTATTGATGTTTTGTGTTCTGCTCTGTTGATCAACATCACTCTTTTTATTTATATGTTAATAAACATTTTAAGAACAAGGATGAGTTAATGCCTTAAATGAGGAAATGGGCTTTGGATTGGAAGTTCGAGTTGATCCTAATTGCACTTGGAGGATGCGTGCAACCAAGCTCCTTTCTTCTGTTTCTTTGTGGTGAGGACTTATGTAAGTGAACACAACTGTGATACAACTCATAGGAACGCCAACCATAGGCAAGCAACTGCCAAGGTGCTTGGGACTCTAATCTGCAGCAATTATGGAGAAAAGAAGTATGGTCTTAATCCAAAACAAATCATGGAGCAAGTCAGACTCGACCATGGTGTACACATTAGATACAAACAAGCTTGGAAAAGAGTTTGCTCAGGATTTGATCAGAGGACACACAAAGATAGCTATAAAAACCTCTCAAAGTGGTTGTTTAAGGTTAATGAGAAAAACCCTGGATCAAAGGTTTATCTTGAGATGGATCCAAAGGGAAAGAAATTCAAATACAGCTTTTTTGCAGTAAGTAGCTGTTCTGATTATATGGAGTTTTGGATTATATGGAGTTTTGGAGATTATCATTCTGATTCCCGGAAAAGATCTAAGTCTGCGGGAAGTAGCTGTTCACAATAAAAGAGGAAGGATTATGCAGTAACATTTGGCAAGGAGAAGTGACTGAAAACTGCGGTCACCAACAGGTCCTTCTCTCTTTTGCGGTTTCGCATAATATCTTGCATCCTCCAGATTCTTCAGGTAACCCAAAACACTTAAACTCCACCACTTAAATAGCCTTTAATGCCAAAAGCCGTGTACCTTGAATAATGACTTTGATGAGAATTCACTATTACACTTAATGAATGTAAAGAGATAGTTGCATGGAAGTTAGATTTAAGTGTGTAGATTTTTGCATGACGGATTAACAGACTAGTTAGGTTTGTACTTTAGTGAGAATTTTCTAGACTAGATCCAAATAAATGTTCTGCGATAAGTTATGGTTTAGAAGGACAGTCACTGAGATAATGTTTAGATCCTGCGATTATTTTTAAAGATTCTTTCCTGGCTTGATCTATGTTTTGTTTTAGGACAAACAAAGGTTTAAGTTTGGAGGAGTTGATAACACCGTATTTTGACCACTTTTATGGATCATAATGATGTCTTATACAGGTTTTTTAACTCTGTTTTTAATGTTTTTTAAAGTGATTACAATGTTTTAGAGTTTCAAAAGACTTTTCAGGAAACTTGGGCAAAAGATATACAATTTGGAAAAAATGGGCAATTTTGGATAAATGCAGACCGTCAGAAGTATGGCAAGTGATGAAGATCTTCTCACCTTCTGATCACCCCCAAATGTTGAGACAACACAGAGGATACAACCAGCTTTCTAATGCACTTGGTTTAGAGATAATCCAACGGTTAGATCTTCAGATACTCACGATGCAATAAAGACAGAAAATGCAGTATTAGCGGGGACCGCGGCCAAAGCCTGTTTCCCCGCGGGTAGAAGCACCCCGACTGCGGCCAGAAAACGTTCACGTCCCAGACGTCCTAAGTAAATCCCAAGTCGATTCTTTTACTATTTTTGAAGCCCTAAGTGTCCAGGACAACTCTAGAAGCTATAAATACCCTCTTTAGGTCATTCTAAAGGAGGAGACCGCAGACTTAGAGAGAGATAGAGAGATTTTCGTGTGTGTACCTCAGGAACCCTAAGGAGGCTGCCATCTTCGAAGAAGGAGCTGCCGAGGGAGAGCATCATCGCGCCTCCACCTGCAACTCTGTTCTTCGTTTTTCTTCTTTGTTCTTTTAATTTTCAGCAATCTCATTATGTTCATGATGCTTTGTTACAATATGTTTAAGTAGTTTTCCAGTTGGTTTTAAAGAGGTTTTTCAAAGGGAATTTCATGTGTCTTCTTTTATGAATCGAGATTTAGGATTTATAATCTTCTAGGTGTTCTTCGTTTGCGTTTAATCTTACTGCGTGATTCTCTGCTGGCCACTTAGAATTCGATCTAGATAAGATTTTTTGCGAAAGCTTTCATTGATTGTCTGACCTAGGGTGAAACGAGAAATTCTACTATAGGAGTGGAAACCTACCTATAGATGATTTGTGAATGTTGATGAGTCTTGTTCAAACTATTGCATCTACTCCCTTCCAGGATCAGAGTGGAAACTATTGGTCAGGTTTGCAAGAGATAGTTGTTTAGTGCTGCGAAAGTTAGCTATTCATACTTCCGTGCCTCGAGTTCTAGAACATACTTAGTCGATTACCTTTACTTATTTTAGTCATAGCTTTAATCCATAAATCCCTGCGATACCCTTGAGCCCAGCGTTTGTTTTTAATTGTTTACAGCCTTCCATTTTCATTTGATTTTCACATGCTTTCATTTTCAATTGCTTTTTAATTGCTTTTAGTTTAGGTGTAGTGACACCCAAAACCAAAAAAAAACCCAAATTGTTTAGTTCTTGTTTGATTTGAGCATTAGCGTGAATTCATACTGAAACAAGTAAGTCTCTGTGGATCAATACCCTAAGTACTACAGTGCACATTTGTGCACTTGAAGACATTTAAGAGTTATAAATTTAAAACCTGAAGCTTAGTAAAATAAACACCCCGTTTACAATCGCATCACTGAGAAAGCCAGGGTTCAAAGAGGCGGTGATTTTCGGATGGAGTTCTTTTGATGGAATCTCACGTCAAGATTTTCATCAAAAAATAGCGAACTGTCGGAAGAGTATCTCCATTTGGAAGAAATGTTTTCCAACTAATTCGGAAAAGATAATCGAGGTATTAAAGAATCAACTAGATTTAGCACAAGATGACGAGAACACAACGACAGAAGAAATAGAAGAAATCAGGAGGAAACTCTGCTAAGCTTTTCGTGAGGAAGAAGTCTATTGACAACATAAGAGTCATGAGTGATGGCACAAAGATGGTGACAAGAACATAAAATTCTTCCATGCTCTTACTAAACAAAGGAGAAGCCGGAATCGTATCATTTCCCTAAAAAATATTAATGGAAATTGGGTGGAGAATGTGACAGGTATTGAACGAGAGGCCTCCCAATATTTTCAAGACCTGTTCACCTGGTCACAGCCTACAGACCCAGAAAATGCACTCCGGTATATTACCGAGAAAGTTACAGATACCTCAAATCAGCTCCTGCTAATGGAACCTTCGGAAGCAGAGATTAAAGAAGCCCACTTTGATATCAACCCTGATAAAGCCCCCGGACCAGATGGGATGACTAGTAAATTATATCAAAAATTATGGCAGGATTTCCGCCATGACATAGTTAAGTTGGTGAAATTATTTTTTCGTTTCGGGATTCTTTGATCCTAGACTTAATCACACTAACATATGCCTCATCCCCTAAAAAGAAAAACCAACAGCAATGACGGAATTCCGCCCGATTAGTCTTTGCAACGTAAGTTATAAGATTATCTCTAAGCTTATAAGTAAAAGACTAAAGGGGACATTACCAAACTTAATTTCAGAAACTCAATCGGCCTTCATGGCTAGGCGTCTCATTACATACAACATTCTGCTGGCACAAGAAAATTTTCAAGACCTCCGTACAAACTCTGTTTGTAGAGAAAACTTCATGGCCATCAAGACAGATATGAGTAAAGCATATGATCGGGTAGAATGGAGCTTCGTGGAAGCCCTTATGATCAAGTTAGGATTCTCCAAGAGATAGGTCAGAATCTTGATGTTCTGAATTTCCTCGGTCTCATATCAAGTCCTTATAAATGGAGAACCGATGGAAAAATTCATACCATCGAGAGGATTGCGGCATCTCTCTCTTTTTCTTTTTATTCTCTGTAATGAGGCTCTTATCTCACTACTCAATGGAGCAGAGGAGGAAAAATGTATTTCTGGGCTGAAAGTAGCTCAAGCGAGCCCACCGGTTTCACACCTTTTGTTGCCGATGATAGTCTTTTCTTCTGTCGAGTGGACATCCAACAGGGAGCCGATTTTTAGGATCATTAACATATATGGATCGGCCTCGGGACAACAGCTTAACCTGGACAAAAACATTCATCATGTTCGGGAATAGAGTGGACCCGAATTTAAAGCAAGGTATCAAAAATGCCATCGGAATGTCATCGGAGGGCGGCATGGGTATGTACCTGGATCTTCCAGAACAAATTTGTGGATCAAAAAAGAAAGTATTCTCTTATGTCCATGACCGCTTGAGTAACCGAGTCAATAATTGGTCAGCAACACTTCTTTCCAAAGGTGGAAAATATATTCAAATAAAATCAGTTGCACAAGCCGTTCCTACGTACGTCATGTCATGCTTTCTTTTACCCCATGGAGTGACTGAAAAACTACGGAGTGCCATCGCCAATTTTTGGTGGAGCTCAAAGCAGAATAACAGTGGGATACACTGGATTGCCTGGGATAATATTTGCATTCCCCAAGATATAGGAGAGCTTGGATTAAAAGATTTACAAGACTTTAATTTATCCCTTCTGGCTAAACAGCTATAGCGTCTTATTCAGTACCCCTCATCTCTCTTGCCTCGTATTCTAAGAGACAGATATTACAGAAAATCTGATCCTTTAGAGGACCGGAACGTCTATTCTCCATCTTATGGGTGGAGGAGTATTATGGCCGCAAAACCTTTCCTGAAGGTGGGCTTGAGGAAGACAATTGGTTCAGGTTTAAACATGAGAGTCTAGAGTGAACCGTGGATTCCGGATATTAGAGCTCGACCTGCAAGAGCCGTCCGGCAAACCGGATACCGGGATCTGAGATTATTGGTATATTCCTTTATCCGACAAGATACAAAACAATGGCATGTTCGTTTTCTAAGAGAATTTTTCCAACCTGAGGATGTCCCTCTTATCCTCGGGTTAAGATCTAGTCATAACCGTACCTTGGATGGATATGCATGGAATTATTTCAAATCTGGACTTCACTCGGTTAAGTTGGGATATGATCTGATTAGAAGGACGAAGTTAGAACAAGAATCTGGAGCGATGAGAGAACCAAGTATCACGGCACAGCAAAGTTATGTATGGAAAGTCCTACACCAGGAAAGATGAAATACTTTATGTGGCAATCTCGATCAGTGTGCGTTACTACCTGCCAAAACCTCACCGACCAACACACGAAATCTGATAAGCGCTGCCCTCGCTGTGGGGATCTTGAGGAATCTATAAACCATTTATTGTTTTTATGTCCCCCTGCCTTACAAGTATGGGCGTTATTGGACTTTCCGTCCCTTCTGGGTCTCTTCCTGAGTACCTCTATTTATCAAAATATGAGCTTTCTCTTTTGAAAAACAAAAGAGTTAGGTATGACAGATGGTTTATTTGGAAAGCAAGAAATGATAAAATTTTCAATGGGAAAGATATCTCCCCGGAGGATACCTTGCTTCATGCAAAGGTGGAAGCAGAAAGCTGGAAGATCGCGAACTAACCCGAGACGATGATGAATAGACACTAGGACGATGGCCCCCTTTCCGCCTCCAACACCACTACCTGAAGACCTGCGGATCCCAATATGCCATATTGATGCTTCTTGGAATGATCACGGACTGGTTAGCGGTCTCGGGTGGAGTTTGGAGGTTAGCAGGGGAAATGAGATTGTTGGACTGCAGGGATGTCGCAGAAGCCTCTCGGCTCTTAACGCCGAGATGGATTGTCAACTATGGGCTATGGCATGCTTGAGCGAAAGACAGATGACTTCAATTTATTTTCAGATTGATTGTTCGGACCTTGTGAGCATGTCTGAATCTCCAGCAGATTGGCCGTCCTTTACGACTAGAGTTGGTATCTTTCTGGGCGGATAGCCTTGTAAAAGGAGCTCGAGCAAGAGGATTTATTTTTTTCCAAATCAGTCATACCGAACCGGTCAAGGATGGTTCTCGGACAATTTCTCTGACTAGCCACATGTGATGTAATAGTTGGTAGAGGAAAAACAATAATATGATAAACGGGTTATGATTATATTTTTATAATTGTATTTCCATGCATGTTAGTTTTTCAAAAACATAGAAGATAATAAGTTGATTTTAGAAATTAAATGGACGAATTAGCTTATTTTAACACTCATAGATATATAGATTGGTTGTACATAATTTATAATCAATATTTTATTAATATGTATTTAAATAACTCATACTCTTAATTATTCTATTAATAAATAAATTTATACTTTAAATTATGATAACAAAATTATTGACTTTAAAATAAAGTTACAAAAAAATTATATCTAAACATAAAATAAATATAAATTTTGATTAAAATAAAAATTCTCGTGCCACGAGTTAGAATCTAATTTTCATTATAAGAAAAAGGCATTCTAGCGTATCTAGTTTCTTTGCTTGTTTATACCATTCTTTCCTTAAAAGGGTTTGCTTGAATAAAAAATAGAGTTTACAAGGGAACCAAACGAAACCACTCATTTATTAAAAGAAATAAAAACAAAACTAGAACCATAAGGAAGAGAAAGAAGGAGATGAGAAATAGTAGGAAAGCCCATCAATAACAATAAAACTCACTGAAAGTTAAAAAGAGGGGCTATTACAGTGGAGTATAAGAACACGAAGAGATATGAATATGTGTTGTGCAGCTGCAGTCTTGAAAGGAGAGACTATGATTTGAACACGGTCAAGCCTTTTTGGATTATCCTTAATGTGTTTGTGGTGAGGGAACAAGTTGTACCCTAATAAAAACAAATAAAAGTTGCAAGTACATAGCTAATCGGTTGTTGTACTTAAGGATCGAATCCACGGGAATTTCTGTGCCTACTAATTTTCTACGGTTTCTAAGTTTCTGTCTAGACTAAATCGGGTTTTAAGGGATTGATGTTTATCACGAATTAAACTAAGACTAAAGAAAGCAAATAAATATATCCTAAAAAGCAAGTAGACAATCGAATGAGAGCAAAATGAAACTAGCAAGACTTCGAACAAGTGAAAATGCGAATCTAAAGGAAGCAAATGTAAATCGTTTAAGTTGTAAACAATGATTTAAAATGCTGGGCTTTTGGGAACTTTACAGGGATCATAATCGGTTTCAACACTAGAAATTTTAGATTGGGATTGATGGATATCGAAATATCTAGGGTTCTAGAGCTAGAGTACGGCGGTATGACTACGTCACCATCGTGATCATAATCAACTGTCTCTCGCAATCCAGACCAGTAGGTTTCCACTCCGGTCCTCGAAGGGAGGAGACGCAGGAGCTTGTACAGAACTCATCAGTACTCACGACTTCGCCGCAGGTAGGTTTCCACTCCTACGGAAAACTTTCGCAACAATAACTATCTAGATCAGACATGAGGTGATCAATCAAGCATACATGCATTAAGAATGGGAATAAATGGATAACATAATTAAAATCTCAGATCTAAAAACCTAGATGTCTTATTCGATTATGAGAGCCCCTTTTGGGAACCCAACGCCCAACTCGGGATCTACTCAGACATAGCTGAGATCGACATCATCATTGGTTTTAATGAAAACAATTAAAAACAGTAAAGAAAAGAGATGAAAGAAAGCTTCTCTGATGAACTAAAAGTTGAAGAATCCTCTCTAAAAATCGCATAAAAAGGCTGAAAAAGGTGTCTCTGTAAAAAGTATGAAAGTGATATCTAAAAATGACCTAAATGACAAGTATTTGTAGTCTTCAGTACTCCAGGGTCTCTAAGGTTCTGGAATTGAAGCTGGAAAATGACTTGGGCTTCAGAAATTGGCTTTTTAAGTCGGAGATGCCTGGCTGCGGTCGTGTGAAGCGTGACCGTGTGGAATAGATGCTTGGCCACGGTCGCGTGGCTCTGGCCATGGTGAATAGCCTGTTGGTCGCGGTCCCGTAGCTTGCTGGTTGTCTTCAAATGTATCCACGACCAATGGAATATCTTGAAATCCAACTGTTGGAATAACTCCAAAATAAGTGCATTTGAAAGCTGGTCGAGTCTTCTATTAAGTGTCCAATTTTGGGGGTGATCAGACGGTGAGAAGTTTTTTGTCTCTCCATGAGAGTTCTGACGGTCTGAATTTATCCAAAAGAGTCTTTTTGTTTCAATTTGCACTTTTTCTCCCAAATTACCAGAAAAGTCTTTTAAAATACAAAAACATAGAAATCATTTGAAAACCTTTGAAAATGGAGTAAAACACCTGCAAAATATATTAAAGTGATCCATAAAAATGGTCAAAATCTGGTGTTATCAACTCCCCCAGACTTAGACTTTTGTTTGTCCTCAAACAAAACAAAGATCAAATCTTGGTGAGAGGTTTGAAAACGCAGGAACTTGCAAAATCTCAGAGACTATGCTTCTAGACTAATATCAATCATTATGCATCAATCTGGGATAGCCTAGAAAATTCTCACCAAAATACAGGCATAACTAGTCCGTTAATTTGTCATGTGGAAATCTATGCACTTAGACCTAACTTCCTGTCAACTAGCTCTTAACATTCATTAAAAGTTTCAGTGGTTCTCATCAAAAGAAAAATAAACAAGGCAATCAAGGGTGGGTATTTGAAGGACTTTTTTAAGGGTGAGGTTTAATGTGTTTAGGGTTACCTGAAGATCTGGAGGATGCAAGAAATTATGCAAAACCGCAAGAGAGAGTGAACCTGTTGACGTCGGCAATTTTCAGTCAATTCTCCATGTCAAGCATAATCTTTCCTCATCATATTGTAAACAGCTACTTCCCCCAGATTTAGATCTTTTCTGGGAATCAGGAAAACAATCTCCAAAACTCGATACAATGAATTCTAGCTTGCCTC
The DNA here is from genome assembly GCF_000478725.1 of Eutrema salsugineum. NCBI lineage: Eukaryota > Viridiplantae > Streptophyta > Magnoliopsida > Brassicales > Brassicaceae > Eutrema > Eutrema salsugineum. The sequence continues at coordinate 19,150,368 of NW_006256909.1, read as the reverse complement.
AAGGATAAAAGTCAACCCTTTTAGACTCTCTAAGGTTTTTATTTCCTATCCTTTCTAATTATCAGATTTTGTTTTTGAAAGGGGAAATACGTTTTATAGAAAGAGAGTCTTAGGGACGAAATTATACCAAGATTTTGAAGTTTTTCCAAAGCAAACTGAGTTTTTTCTTTTGTTGAATCCTTCCGGTAAACTTTCGGAAAAATCGTAGGTCTCCATCTTCGTTGACTGAAAACCGCGTCATTCCTCTTCTCTCCGACGTTTTTGCTAGTATGAACTAAAAAGAGAGTATTTATGGTCTGAAAATAAAGGATTAGGTTAGGTTATGGTACCAGCTAAAGGTGAACTGGCCCTCTAGGAAAACAAAAAGTGGTAAACAAAATAAGGAAAAGATATCCAAGATGTATATATCGATGCCTGCCTATAATCAATGATGAGAAATTTAGGTATCAATATTAACGTCAAATAAAATGAGCTAGTATATCCTGTCAGAAAGAATCTCCATGAATTGAAGTCCTCTGGTGAGAGTTCGTAGTGCAAGTACTCTAGCTACCACCTAGTTGATGTGCTGTCGTGTCGAGGGTTGTCAAGTTTTACCCTAAATGAAATCAATAGCCGCCAGTGCACAGCTGATCGATTGTAGTACTTAGGGATCAAATCCACAGGGAAGGAGGATCTTTCCTGCAAAAGCCTTCGAAAGAAATATAAAGTAAGGAAGTCTAGAACCAAACGATTTTTGTGAGGGTTTTAGTGGTGTCTTTAAAACATAAAAAACTAATCTTAAAGAGAAAATACGGGAATTAAAATGACCTAATAATTAAACTTAACGAAAACGACTAAAAATGAGAAAAACAGCTAAACCTAATTGCTTAAGTGAAAATCGATTAAGAGAATGAAAATACTAGACTAAAGCTTGAATAAAAATCGGTGTAAATCTATAGGAAAGAAGGCGCTGGGTTTCAGGGAAGTTTTCTTAGGGGTATGAACGATTCAAAACATTGCTAGAGAGTAAATTTGATAAGATCTTAGCTTAAACTTTTCGAACTAGAGTCACGGACGTATGAATACGCCACTGTCGTGATAATAGACAACTATCTCTCTCAACCCTGACCAGTAGGTTTCCACTCTGGCCCTGGAAGAGAAAAGATGCATTATGTTTAAGACTCGTCAGCATTCAAAAATCGCCCATAGGTAGGTTTCCACTCCTATGTTTGTTTTGCTCTCCCAAACTAGCTCTGACACCGGATGAACACTTTCGTGTCAGCAAGCTCTGGATCAGATTTTAGTTCATGATGCTACTCTCATGCAGTAAAAGTAAATTCAAATGAAAAAAGTTCTAAGATTCGGCTTCAATAGCTCATGGAATCCTCATCGAACATATGTATCCCCATCAAAACTCTCTTAGACCCAACAATAAAACTACTCAGACACATTGAACGAAATCAAAAACATAGTATTAAAAAGTAGAACAGAAACCGGAATGAAAAAGAAAGAACAAGGGTTCAAGAGACAAATCTCTCTCTCCATAAAACCTAAAAACAAAAGCTTAAAGTAAAATTTCTTGTAAAGTATTTCGTCTCTCTTCTCCTCTCTCTAAAAACGACCTAAATGATATGTATTTATAGTCTCCAATGCTCTCTGGTCTTTAGGGTTCCAGAATTGAGGTTGGGAAAATGATATAGGTTTTAGGAATGGGCCTTTGAACTCGGAGTTAGCTGGCCGCGGTCGGGATGTGCGTGACCACGGGGAATGGATGGCTGGCCACGGCCGGGATGTGTGTGACCGCGGGGAATGGGCTGTTGGCTGCGGGTAGAAGTGCTTGCCGGCTGGTTTACAAGACATCTTGCACTTCGCGTATCTTTTGATTGAACCGTTGGATTGCCAAGCTGTAAAGTGTGCTGTAAAGCTGATACTTCCATCTTTGAGATCTACAAATTTGAGCTGGATCAGACGGTGAGAAGGCCTTCAATCGGGGGTGAACTTCTGACGGTTTGACTCTGAGCTGAAAATCTAGTCTTCTATCCATTTTGTTAAGCTTTTCCAAAAGTTTCCTGAAAAGAGTCTTGGAACTACAAATAATAGAAAAACGTAATAAAAATACTTTAAAGCAATAAAAAACATAGAAAAAGTATTTCAAAACGATCCATAAAAGTGGTCAAAATACAGTGTTATCAACTCCCCCAGACTTAAACCTTTGTTTATCTTAAAACAAAACAAAAGCCTAAACTGGTTAAGTGAAAACAAAAATAGAGAATGCACAAATCTCAGAGACATGAACTCCTAAACTAGGAGCAAAGATCGTGCATCAATCCAAAACTTAGTCTAGAAAATTCTCACCAAGACACAAAAGATACTAGTCATTTTTCCGTCATGCAAAACTTAAACAATCTAAATCTTGATTCCAGTCAACTAGCTCTCTACATTCATTAAGTGCAATAGTGAATTCTCATTAAAGGCATCATCCAGGGTAGATGGCGTTTGGCATTAAAGCGCTGTTTAAGTGGTGGAGTTAAAGTGTTTCGGGTTACCTGCTGAATCTGGAGGATGCAAGATAATATGCAAAATCGCAAGAGAGATAAGGTCTTGTTGATGACCGCAATTTTCAGTCACTTCTTCTTGCATAATGTTGTTGCATAATCCTTCCACCTTTATTGTGAACAGCTATTCTCCCAGACTTAGATTCTTTCCGAGAATCAGAAAATGATCTCCAAAACTCCATAAAATAGAACTCCAGTTGCCTTGGGACTTAAAATTCGACCTCTCTAGACTCTCTAAGGCTTTTATCTCCTTTCTTTTCCTATTTTCAGAATTTTTTTTTTTTTGGAAAGGGAATGCCTTTTAAAGAAAGAGAGACTAGAGGACGAGATTGTACCAAAATTTGAGATTTTTCTAAGGCAAACTGAGCTTTCTCATGTGTTGAATCCTCCCGGGAACTTTTCCGGCAAATCGCAGGTCTCTGTCTTTGGTGACTGAAAACTGTGTCGTTCCTCTTTCTCTCCAACGTTTTTACACATATATGCATATAAGACAATAGAAAACAAGAGTGCATGTGGTTTGAAAGAGGATTGGTTAAGGTGGGGAACTAGCTAAAGATGAACTAGCCATTCAGGGTCAACAGAGAGTGGTAAAAAGGGTAAAGGAGTCCTGAATATATGATGCGTTTCCCTGGTCTAATGCTTCAATGAGAGAATTAAGTCCAAGTTAAGTCCAAATAAAACAGAGCTAGTGTAATCCTTCATCTAAATCGAAATCATTCAAATTCCTCTGGGGTACTTCGTTTCAAATGTGCTTAGCTACCGCCTAGTCTAGTCCTAAATCATGAATGAGCATATCACTAGGAACAGTCTAAAGGCACACAGTCAACTATCATTGATTCATGTTCACCATTCCCTTTAAAACGTATTTTGTTTTGAAAACCGATTTTGAAAAACTTTAAGGAAAATGCAAAAACTGTAGATAATGCAAGACTCATGAAAGAAAAGTGGTTAGAAAGGGATGAAATCCTCCCCCAGACTTAAATCACACTGTCCTCTGTGTGAAACAAGTCGAGATTGGATGAGAAAAAATGCATAGATAATCGAATTGGTAAGGCCAAAGAGAACTTACCTGGATCTGGGATGCTGGTGGAGATGGACCGGATTCATTCGAAGAGGTTTGGGAAGGTGATAGGTGGTGATGGAAGGTGGTGGGAAGTGATGAATGAGCTGGGGTGAGGCTTGGTGAGGTGGAATGAGGTGAAGTGGGTGGATTGGGGTCGGGTATCATCTGAACGACCATCTGCCGCGGTCAGGAGTCACGCGACCGCGGAAAACCGGTGCTCATGAAAGAAAAGTGGTTAGAAAGGGATGAAATCCTCCCCCAGACTTAAATCACATTGTCTTCTGTGTGAAACAAGTCGAGATTGGATGAGAAAAAATGCATAGATAATCGAATTGGTAAGGCCAAAGAGAACTTACCTGGATCTGGGATGCTGGTGGAGATGGACCGGATTCATTCGAAGAGGTTTAGGAAGGTGATAGGTGGTGATGGAAGGTGGTGGGAAGTGATGAATGAGCTGGAGTGAGGCTTGGTGAGGTGGAATGAGGTGAAGTGGATGGATTGGGGTCGGGTATCATCTCAACGACCATCTGCCGCGGTCAGGAGTCTCGCGACCGCGGCAAACCGGTGCTCGGCCGCGGTCAGAAAGACACGGCCGCGGTCGAAGTGGTGTTTCCTGCGGTCAGAACGCCTGCGACCGCGGGGGCTTAAATGCGGCATGTTTCCTGCTTCTCCTTGGTTCCTGCTGGGCCGAGCAGTTAGGGACCATCCTTCTTTTTGGTTTTTTCGGTTTTTTATTTTTTTGGCTTTTTTGTTTTATAAGAAACACCTGAAACTAAGAAAAAGAAAGAAAAATCTTAAAGAAAACAATACCTAAATGGGTTGCCTCCCATTAAGTGCTTCTGTTTTAAGTCGTTTAGCTCGACTTTGGTGTTGTACGTGGCTTAGTCCAATGAAGAAGATCTTGTCCTGAGACAAGTCTTTTTCGACATCTCCTTGCTTTGCCTAGCAGGTTTTTCGTCACTCCAAAGTTCTTCTTCAAACTCTTCTGTTGCAGAACATTTTCCTGTTTTGCTGTTGTATGAGACAGCTTCTGTGAAGATATCTTTGTCGATATTAGCAAATGGATCTTCCGAGAAGTTGCTGTTGTTTGGCCAGTCCATTATAGCTCCGGAAGTTGCTTGAAAAGACCTTCCGAAAATCATTGGATGTGTGGCGTTTCTTGTTTCGTCAATGTAGAAGTCGACAGGCATAATGCAATCTCCTATTCTAAAGGAATGTCATGAGCTATTCCTTGAGGTGTTGCATTGGAATCATCAGCTAGACTAATTTTTGCTCTAGTCCTGCGCAGATGCTTAATACCAAGTCTCAAAGCAATTTCCTTGGACATCATGTTAAGACAAGCTCCAGAAGCACAAAGTACGTTTTTAAACATTTATCCTCTAATAGAACAAGAGATGAGAAACTGACCTGCACCTTCGATTTTGTGGAGTGTTCGAATAGGTTTACCTCTTCTGGCATGATTGAACAAGTCTTCTATTTCAGGGATTGATTCCTTGCTCTCACAGAAGTAGTGGCCTATCATGAAGTCCTTGCAAGCTCTGGCAAAGGTGATTCCTTCAGGTAAATTTCAAACTACCTCATTGAACTCATCGAGCTTTTCTTTGCTGATTTTGTTGGTGTAGTAGCTACATTCTTCAGGTTTTTGAAGGTGGATCGCATAGACAGCTGCTTCAGGTGACGTCATGTATCGAGCTCACATAAAGTACTTATGTATATCTTCTTTAGACTTCTTACAGTACCTGAAAAAGACTTGCAAACGACCAAGCTTCCAGATTTCATCAAAGCATAAGTGAGCAGGGAATGTCCTGACCATATTGTTAAACTCTGTGAGCTTCTCCCTACTGATGTTGTTGGTGATCCATTGAATTTCTCATGTACTCTCTTCTGAGGGATATCTTGCGTTTGGATCTTCTACAAACAACCCATACTCTTCATCTTCAGAGTATTGTTCTTCATACTCATCTTCACAAGACAAGGCTATGTTGCAGGGCAATGGCTTGTCTTCGTCTTCAGATCCTGGGTGCTGATGGAGCAAACTAGTTGTTGATGGAGGGGTTTAGTCATTCCAGGAGGTGTATCAGACGCACAACTGCTTGTATGAGCTGAACGGGGCTGTTTTGGAACGTTTTTTCGGTTGGCCTTGACTGCAGGAGACGCGACTGCGGGAAAACGTCCATGGGCTGCGGATAGGCCAAGCACGACCGCGGGAAAGGGCTTCTTGGCCGCGGTCACAGGTGACGCGACCGCGGGAGAACATCTCCGAGTTGAGTTTCTGCAATTGCTTGCTCCCTTGCTTCCTGAATGATCTCCTGGGTCTTCTGGCTTGATGTACTTCCTCTCTGGACTTAAGTCTAGAGTTTTGGCTGCTGGAATCTGCTCTCCAAGTCCTTGTATGATCTCCTCAACCTTTTCTTTAACTTCATCAAGAGCATATACTACTTTGTTCATGGTTGAGTCAAGCTCTTCGGTTTTGTCAATGACTTTATAAACCTTCTCTGAAACTTCGACTATGAAGTCATAAGACTCGTTTTGCTTCGCTTGCTCTTCCTCCATGTTGTTGAACCTGTTAGCGATCATAGCTGCGTCCTTGGTTGCTCGTTTTTCTATTGATTTGACTTGTGAAGCTAGGTTATCGATCTTCTCATTGAAAAGTTTCGATATTCCGTCAATCCTTTCGTTTAGAGCGGCTGGTTTTTCTTTGCTTGAGCTTCTTTGAACTGCTGGATTACACCTTCGAGCTGACTCAATCGGTTATTGAGCTGGACGTTCTCATCTTGCTGGAGAATCTGGTGAGGTAGGCGATACATAGGTGGTCTAGGGTTTACCATTGGAGGCACGTAGGGCTCGTTCAAGAATGTTCGGTAGTCTGAGGTTCGAACTTCTTCGTAGAGATCGCATAGGTATTGCTTTTCTCTGCGTCTGGTGGCTCGAAGAGTGTTGTAAAAACCTCCCTCATAGTAGGTATTTCGATTTATAGGATCCATTGCTTCGGAATGGAAACAATATAACCGAAAAATGGAAATATGCAGAAAAAAGGTTATAGAGTCGATTTACCAACCTTTCTTAGGGTTTTGCAGAAAAGAAAACGCGTGCCTTCCTCGGCAACGGTGCCAAAAATTTTATGTGCAGTCGTGTCGAGGGTTGTCAAGTTTTACCCTAAATGAAATCAATAGCCGCAAGTGCACTGCTGATCGATTGTAGTACTTAGGGATCGAATCCACAGGGAAGGAGGATCTTTCCTGCAAAAGCCTTCGAAAGAAATATAAAGTAAGGAAGTCTAGAACCAGACGATTTTTGTGAGGGTTTTGGTGGTGTCTTTAAAACGTAAAAACTAATCTTAAAGAGAAAATACGGGAATTAAATGACCTAATAATTAAACTTAACGAAAACGACTAAAAACGAGAAAAACAGCTAAACCTAATTGCTCAAGTGAAAATCGATTAAGAGAATGAAAATACTAGACTAAAGCTTGAATAAAAATCAGTGTAAATCTATAGGAAAGAAGGCGCTGGGTTTCAGGGAAGTTTCTCAGGGGTATGAACAATTCAAAACATTGCTAAATAGTAAATTTGATAAGATCTTAGCTTAAATTTTTTGAACTAGAGTAACGGACGTATGAATACACCACTGACGTGATCATAGACAACTATCTCTCTCAACCCTGACCAGTAGGTTTCCACTCTGGCCCTGGAAGAGAAAAGATGCATTATGTTTAAGACTCGTCAGCATTCACAAATCGCCCATAAGTAGGTTTTCACTCCTATGTTTGTTTTGCTCTCCCAAACTAGATCTGACACCGGATGAACACTTTCGTGTCACCAAGCATCTGGATCAGATTGTAGTTCATGACGCTACTCTCATGCAGTAAAAGTAAATTCAGAAGAAAAAGTTCTAAGATTCGGCTTCAATAGCTCATGAAATCCTCATCGAACATATGTATCCCCATCAAAAATTCCGTAGCCCCAACAATAAAACTACTCAAGAATAAAACTACTCAGACATGATGAACGAAATCAAAAACATAGTATTAAAAAGTAGAACAGAAACCGGAATTGAAAAAGAAAGAACAAGGGTTCAAAAGACAAATCTCTCTCTCCATAAAACCTAAAAACAAAAGCTTAAAGTAAAATTTCTTGTAAAGTATTTCGTCTCTCTTCTCCTCTCTCTAAAAACGACCTAAATGATATGTATTTATAGTCTCCAATGCTCTCTGGTCTTTAGGGTTCCGGAATTGAGGTTGGAAAAATGATATGGGCTTCAGAAATGGGCTTTCAAACTCGGAGTTGGCTGGCTGCGGTCGGGATGTGCGTGACCGCGGGAATGGATGGCTGGCCGCGGTCGGGATGTGCGTGGCCGCGGGGAATGGGCTGTTTGGCGCGGGTGGAAGTGCTTGCCAACTAGTTTACGGGACATCTTGCTCTTCGCGTATCTTTTGATTGAACCGTTGGATTGCCAAGCTTTAAAGTGTGCTGGAAAGATGATTCTTCCATCTTTGAGATCTCCAAATTTAAGCTGGATCAGACAGTGAGAAGGCCTTCAATCGGGGGTGAACTTCTGACGGGTTGACTCTGAGCTGAAAATCTGGTCATCTATCCATTTTGTTAAGCTTTTCCCTAAGTTTCCTGAAAAGAGTCTTGGAACTACAAATACTAGAAAAACGTAATAAAGTACTTGAAAGCAATAAAAAAACATAGAAAAAGTATTTCAAAACGATCCATAAAAGTGGTCAAAATACGGTGTTATCACGAGTCTAGTGCTAACCATAAATGAGCTATCATGCATAGTGTAAAAGCATGCAGGTCTAGATCATCATAGTTTTGTTTCAAACATTCCTAAAAAATACTAAAAGTTGTATAGGTTACATCTAAAGATTTTAAAAGTACTTGAAAATGAAAAACAAAGAAGAGAAATAATTAGTACGGATAGACATCCTCCCCAAAAATTAAATCAAACTGTCCCCAGTGTGAAAAAGTTGGTGAGAAGATGGTAAATAAAGGCAAAATAGTCTAAAAATAAAAGAAAAGAAAATGATGATAGAACCTTGGGGATGGTGAGATGATGATGCAATGCTGGTCGAATCAATCCTCCACTGATGAATTTGCATCGAACTGGTGTTGCTCCTGCAGGAAGGTGACAACACACTCAAAATGTCGTCCCTGTCTCTCAACTCTACGCTCCAGGTTAGATTGTGTGAGTGATGATGTGGATGATTAAGTATATTTGGTGGAAAGCGGTGGCTGATAACGAGAACGTGCTGCAGTTGTATCGCGCTTGGCCTTAGCCACTATGTATTGTCCAATAGTAAGTGGCAGGCGATGTACAGAAGGTAGAAACTCATCAGATCCCGGAGTCCATTACGGGTGCGCTCCGTCAAACAATCTCTGGACTGATGCTGAAGGTAAACAGACTCGGTACTCCTCGGTGCCAGTGCAGTACTTGTAACCAAACCTGTCTGGATTGACAATAACACGAGAGATAGTGTGGTCTCGAGAGAGATAGAGTAAATCATACCAGATGTCAGGAAGTGGAACATCAGATGAGAAATCAAATCCTACAGCCTGTAGTATGGTTGTAACGATGCTTCCAAAAGCAGTCGATGCATTCTCACAACCATGTAAATCATGCTTTACCTTTACCATGTTCTGTGCTATGATACAGGCCAAGCAGGCGAGTAGTGGGTAGTTCAGAAATGATATCTGAAGTGAAATAAGCTCGTTCCTGTGTGCCAAGATTTTGTGCACCACTCTCACCGCAGGGTGAGTAAGAAGAGCTGACTTGGACCTTTTACTATCATAGACGCCATGGCCCATCTCCCTCCATAAGTCGAAATCGGGCTCCTCCTAGAGATGGATGCCATCAATGTATGGAAGCTTAAGAGTTTCACAAAGTTCAGAAATGGTAAGTGAGTAGGACTCTCCACGGATAAAGAATGATTGAACACCTTCGAATGCTCTGAGGCTCCTCCTCTTCGTGTGGTGAAGGGTGAAGGTTGCTAGAAACTCGCGGACTAGTTCCATGTATGGTCTCAGTCCAATTGCATCGATGTACCAAAAAAACATCCTCTAATCCCAAACATCTCAAGTGTATGATAGTCGATGCAAGGTGTCGGTTTGATGTTGAGCTTCTTGAACCTTCTTGCATAGTCGTTTCTCGGGTTCATCTCCTTCCCAATGTATCGTATCTTTGATGGCTCAGGAGTCGCATGAGCTTCTCGCAAGTGTTGGAGCAACCTCATCACGCGACCTATTGTTCTCGGTCTAGCTCGGCGCAGCATGTATTCTCTAAGAGTGCTATCATCGGGTACTGTCTTAGAGCTGTCACCAGTGCGACGGCTTCTTTGAGACTCGGTTCGATCCATATTCCTTCAAGACAAGAGAATTCTCGAAAAAGAGTGAATATGAATGTTCAATTTAACAGATTGATGATCAGTTATACAAATCAGAGTATCAGAAGATTAATTAAAACAACAAGTAAGCATAATTGATTGCAATTCGAAAAATCGAGTAGTTCGTGACCAGATTCGAATTTGTGATGTTCTTGACATATAAATCTTCTAAATATCTGTTTAATTGAGCAATTTCCATGAAAAATCTATAGGTTACCTAATACCAATCACTAATCACACAAGACTTGACTGAATTTACCAATTTTACTAGTCCAAATTCGGTTTTTTTACAAAGCTTGTAGATTCCAAATTCTAAAATTTCCACAATCTCTTTAATCAGGTGTTAAAATAAATTTCCAGACAACCTAGAAGGCTAATCTATTATCTTTAAGCTATCTCTACCAATAATAAATTCAGATTTGAGCTTTTTAAGAAAACCCTAGATTCTAAGATTAATTAAAAGTGGCGAGTTTGAGCTTCATACCTTGTTGGAAAGAGAGATTTGATGATAGATCTGAATCAGCTTTCAAAAAGAGTGAGGTTTGGTCGAAGAATCTCTTAAAAAGCTTAAGAATTGAAAAAGATGGTTTATCTCCTAAATCTCCAAGTCTCTTGGAAGAGAGAAGGAAAAGGAGTTTTGATCCAAAAGTGTCTTTCTCTTTCTTTAAAAAGTGTTTTTGTGGCAAAAACAAGAAATTTCTCGGGAATTCAAAAGCTTACAGGGACTTACCTTACTTGGTGGTTACGGGACTAGAAACCAGAAAAGTTTAAAAACTTACAGGGAGTCAGAATGAGCTGGATCGAGAATGTTCCGGGAACGATCTGGGAATCGTTGGGAATCACCAGGAATCTTCGGGAAGTAGGGATCCCGTCTCAATGACTGACGGCCGCGGTCAGGAGACATGCGACCATGGCAAATCCAAGGCTGGCCGCGATATATCATCGCTCCCGCGGTCGATACTTGGTTGGCCGCGGGTTGGTTGGTTGCGACTGCGACAAATCCTCTTGCGGCTGACGTCCTTCTTCCGGGTTTTTTCTGGACCGAGCAGCTAAAAACTTGTACTTCTTTTTGGGTTTTTCTATTTTTCTGATTTTTTTTGTCTTTTTGTTTTATAAGAGTACATGAAACTTAAAAGAAAGAGAAAACATAAATTGCAAAAAAAAGAAAAGAAATTTAAAAGTAAGTGTACCTAAATAGGTTATCTCCCATTAAGCGCTTTTGTTTTAAGCCGTTTAGCTCGACTTAGGTTTAAGGGAATCAGGTAGGAGGACACGGAACTTCTCTTGATGTGCCTTCAACATTCCCAAGTGTAGTTGATTTGACTTATTCTCCTTGTAGTACCAACTTCTTTCCTTTACTCTTCTAGCGGACTTTAACGTTGCTTAAGACCTTTTTGGTAGTCTCGATAAGCTCTTGGATCTGTTCCTCGTTATACTCCGTTAAATCTGGTGGGACAATGATCTTGATTTTTTCAAAGGGCCATGATTTGTGATTTGGCTTCTCCTTGTTTTTTTCTTTTGTCCGATTACCCTTGGTCTCTGATTTCAAGTTTGGAACTTCGTCTCAGATAGTGGGAAAAAACTTCTTACGATCTATATTCAAGAAGACAGCATGCCGGTTCGCATGGCCAATTACTGCTCCTACTGTTGCTAGAAATGGTCGGCCAAATATGAGTGGCCAATATTTTTCTTGATCCATCTCCATAACTTGGAAGTCTTTTGGAACTATCTTCTTTTCTACTAGAATTTGCAGGTCTTGAATCGTCTCTTTGGTGTCTTTTTTAGAAGAGTCTCCAAAAATCACTTTAACTGTCAATTTTTTTGGTGCTTTTATCCCTAGTTTCTCGGTAAACGGCTTAGACATGATGTTGAAGTTGGCTCCGGAATCGCATAAATAGTCTGTGAACTTGATTCCTGAAATGAAACATTGGAAAGAGAAACGTCTCGGATCATCGGCTTTTGTAAGCCTTTGAAACGAGGAACGTTAGGATACCTTAAAGGGTGGTTGCTTTGCATCGACATTCTTGTAGAGGGGTATGAAAACTGAGGTTTCTTTGTCCTTTTCATCGGCTGCAGCTCCTTCTTCTGGCAGTGTAGTAATGGTGTTGCAAAATCACTTGGGATTGTCTTTAACTCTCCTGGGAAGAGCTTCATTCTGTCTTTTCATAGAATTGGCTGTCTAGGCAACATGGACGCCTAGCTTTTTGACTTGAGAAGATAAAGCTTCAAGCTTCTCGTTCAGGTCATTGTACATGCAATCGACCTTTACGTTCATGTCTTTAGTTGCTTTCTCATTTGTCATGACAAGTTGTTGGATAGACTGTTCAAGTCTTCCAACTTGCGAGGCAAGCTGGTTTGTTGTAACTCCCTGCTGTTGTCCATATTGATTATTGAATCTCGTACCTTGATAGTTATATGGTTGCCACGGCTGGAAAGCTCCATTTTCTCCAAAATTTCCATTTTGAAACTTGTTTTGGAATGGTCTTTGTTGCGGTGGGTATTGCTGGTCTTGAGGGTTCTCCACATTTGGATTCCGGTATGAGAGATTGTTGAAGTTGGCACTGCGGAAATTGTTGTTGAAACCACTGTTGAAGCGCTTTGGACATTTTGCTTGTGCTCTTACATAGTTTACTTCTTCTTCCTGAAGGGTTGGATTAGTGTGATTGGTGTCACAAAATCCTTCATCTTCCGCGCCATTATTGGTCTCACAGGCATGGATTGGGCTATTATGGCTTTTTGAAATTGGCTCATCATGTTCTTCAATTCGGTTATCCTTATTGTCTATTCCAGCCGGCCTTGTCGAACGATCATATTCAGGACAGTCATTGATATTGGCTCGAGCTAAATTCTCGTTGAGGGCTCTTCCTTGTGCTATCGTATTTTGTCTGAAATCTCCATTGCTGGCTGTATTGATTGAAAGTTAGTACTTTGGTTGTAAACCTCTGTAGAATGTGCTTAGCAGGCTTGATCCGGGAAATCCATGGTGGGGGCAATCTCGCTCATACTCTTTAAAACGTTCCCAAGCTTCGTAAAAAGACTCGATCGGTCCTTGTTGGAAACTTTGGATTTTGTTTCTCAATAAGTTCGATCTTGGCTTGGTATAGAAGTGAATGAGGAAAGCAGTTTTACATTCTTCCCAATTAGTGATCGATCCTGCATGCAAAGATTTCAACCAATGGTGAGCTTTATCTGCTAATGAAAAAGGGAACAACTTACACTTAAGATAATCTGCGGAAACTTGGTTTATTCTCATCATGCTGAAGATTTCTTCAAAGAGCTCAATGTGATCCATTGGATGTTTGGAAGGAACTCCATGAAATTCGTTTTGTTTCACCAAAAAGATTATTTGATGCTTGACTTCAAACTCATTTCGGTTCGGGAATGGCACTTGAATCGCAGATCGACTCTGGAAGTTCTGAGTTGGTGCATCAAAGTCGGTTATGTGATGGTTCCTGTCTTGTATTCGGTGTTGGTTTGCTTGCTGAATAGGGGGGTTATTGCGTCCATTCGGCTGCACCTCCTGGTTGTTACCATCGGCTACATTGATAGGTGCATCAAAATATTCGCGTTCTTCTCTCTCTCGGTTAGGGTTTCTTGGAGGGATCTGGTTTTCATCTCCATCTTGCCGAGGTTGATCACCTACTCTGTGATCATCCTCTCCATTGTCACCATGCTCGGACCCATCTTGGTCCATGTTTAAGTTACGATTCACAGGATCTCCAGGCTGGTTGTCATTGGCCATTCTTTGCGATCGTCTAAGTCTTCGAAGTTCTCATTCGTGTCTGTCAATCTCGTCTAGAACTGGAATGTTTTCTGCAGGTTTGCGCCTGGTATTTATACAATTCAAGGAAGAACAGAAGAAGAGAAAGATATTTCAGCAACATAAGAAGGAACCAGAGATCAGATGTCTAGAACAGAAATTAGAACAAGAAAATAAAAAAGACAGCAAAACAAGTCCTCGGCAACAGCGCCAAAAACTTGATGTGCTTGTGGTGAGAAAACAAGTTTTACCCTAATAAAAACAAATGAAAGCCGCAAGTGCACAGCTAATTGATTGTAGTACTTAGGGATCGAATCCACAGGGATTTGTGTGCCTAATATTTTTCTACGGTTTCTAAGTTTATGTCTAGACTAAATCGGGTTTTAAGGGGTTGGTGTTTGTCACGAATTAAACTAAAACTAAAGAAAGCAAATAAATTTATCCTAAAAAGCAAGTAGACAATCGAATGAAAGCAAAATGAAACTAGCAGGACTTCGAACAAGTGAAAATGCAAATTTAAAGGAAGCAATTGTAAATCGTTTAAGTTGTAAAAAATGATTTAAAACGCTGAGCTTTCAGGAACTCTACAGGGATCATAATTAGTTTCAACACTAGGGATTTAAGATTGGGATTGACGGATATCGAAATATCTAGGGTTCTAGAGGTAGAGTACGGCGGTATGACTACGTCACCATCATGATCATAACCAACTGTATCTTGCAACTCTGATCAGTAGGTTTCCACTCTGGCCCTGGAAGGGAGGAGACGCAGGAGCTTGTACAGAACTCGTCAGTACTCACGACTTCGCCGAAGGTAGGTTTCCGCTCCTACGGAAAAATTACCCGTTTCATTCTAGGTTAGATACTTAATGAAAACTTTCGCAACAATAACTATCTAGATAAGACACGAGGTGATCAATCAAGCATACATGCATTAAGAATGAAAATAAGCAGAAAACATAATTAAAATACCATATCTAAAAACCTAGATGTCTTATTCGATTATGAGAGCCCTTTTAGGGAACCCTATGCCCAACTCGGGATCTACTCAGATATAGCTGAGGTCGACATCATCATTGGTTTTAATGACAACAATTAAAAGCAGTAAAGAAAAGAGATGAAAGAAACCTTATTATTGATGAACTCAAGGTTGAAAAATCCTCTCTAAAAATTGCATAAAACGGCTGAAAAAGGTGTCTCTGTAAAAAGTATGAAAGTGATATCTAAAAACGACATAAATGACAAGTATTTATAGTTTTCAGTACTCCAGGGACTCTAGGGTTCTAGAATTGAGGCCGGAAAATGACTTGGACTTCAGAAATAGGCTTCTTAAGTCTGAGATGCCTGGCCCAGTCGTATGAAGCATGACCGTGAGGATAGGTGCTTGGCCACGGTCGCATGGCTCTAGCCGTGGTGAATAGCCTGTTGGCCGCGGTCCCATAGCTTGCTGGACGTCTTCAAATGTCTCCACAGCAAATGAAATATCTTGAGATCCAACTGTTGGAATATCTCCAAACCAAGTGCATTTGAAAGCTGGTTGAGTCTTCTGATAAGTATCCAATTTTGGTGTTGATCAGACGGTGAGAAGGTCTTCGTTGAGAGTTATGACGGTCTGAATTTATCCAAAAGAGTCTTTTTGTTCTAATTTGCACATTTTTCTCCCAAATTACCTGAAAAGTCTTTTAAAATCCGAAAACATAGAAATCCTTTGAAAATCTTTGAAAAGAGTAAAAACACCTGCAAAAAATAGTAAATTGATCCATAAAAATGGTCAAACCCGGTGTTATCAATCTTCGATGGTGGTGTTGTAAAACCATTGTGACAGCAATGTTGGACCAAATTAAATAAAGTGGCTTATTAAAATTGGTTAAATGTGAAAATAAATAGCCTACTAAAACTACGTAAATGAAGTTGCAATCCCTCACTGGAAACAATGGGGAAGATCTCTTATATAAATAAGAAGGAACCTTATTTAACTTCAAAAGCTTAGACATATGGAGAGAATGGTACATACTCCACGTGCGCACCGCCAAGCCAGGCCAAACGTGAGTTATATTGGTCGAATGGGCCTTTGGGCCGAAGGTGATTATCCTTTTTGTGCTAAGTATTAGTTAATGGTCTGCGTTATTAATTAATGTTTTGGTCCAAAGACAAAACTAATTTCAGTTCAAATTCTAAGTGGATCATGACTTAATCAAGTCATATATCACACTCCAAAAACCTTGCCTGTATCTTGGCTATATCCCGCCTCAACGCGGAGATCAAGTCCTTATCCCCTCTTGCACGTTCTCCTCCTTTTTTTGTTGAACCTTTGCTATAAAATGAGCCAGCGACCTTCTTCATTTTTCCACGCTTCTCACCGCGAATATCCTTCACTCAAAAAAATCCTTCAATCTCTCTCTCTCTCCCTCTCATCCTTTTTATTTTGACAAAAATAAGTCCAAAACTATATGTAGAAACATAAGTTCATAGATTTTTCGATCGGGTGCTGCGGTCGACATCTTAAGGGGTTGTATTATGGGATTCACCATCTAAAAAAACCGCCACAATGAGGGAGAAGTTTTTGAATTATGGAAATAGATCATCTCAACTTCAATTTTTTTGTTTTTTTCCTTAATCGGTTTTCAAACTCATTTTACACAAAAACTATTTTTATTTTAATCGCAGTTTATTTTCACATTTTAGAGTTCTACGGTTTTATTTCAAATTATGCTTTCTGCTTATCGCTTGAATCAGAAATGAATTGCAAAAAAAAAAAATTTAATACGATTTTCTACAACAATTTTTCAAATTCTCAGAAACGCTTTCTGCAAATGCACTTTACCGAAATTGCTGATTGTTTCAAAGCTTAAGAAAAAACGATATTCATCAAGAGTAACGATTTCCGCGAAGGTCACTGGCAAGTTACGCGAAACGTTTTCTCTCATAAAATCAAAATGATCTTAAATGGCTTACGTGAACTTTTTATAAAGAATTCCCTAAACATTTATTTTAAGATCAAAGATCTTAAATGGCTTATGAGATTATTTTATAGTGATCTCCATAGAACACAATACTTAGCGATTTATTCACCTTAAGCGTGATTTATACACCTTAAACACTTAGCAACAAGTCATTCATTAGATTAAAAACATAATGATACTCTTACCCACAAAAGTGACTGATTCAACACACGTCTCAGTTGTCTTTCATCGAATACTAACAACAATAACATGTTCGAATACAGAAGAGGGGACTTTTAGCAAAGCTTCAGACCACTCGATCGTTCCTGAAATCTCTTGACTATTACATCTTTTAAGCGCAATTTCCGCACACCAAATCACCCTCCACTAACAGTTGTCTCCTGCGTGGCCAGAGATGGAAGTCGATAGCTAGTAGGCAAATCAGAGCACCATTAGTGGTGATATCTTATAGAATTTCTCACCAATATAATATTAAAAAATAATATTGATTGAGTTAAAAATTAATCTTTTAAGAAAAGTTATGAAAACCTATTCTCATATAAGACACTTGGAGAACTCCATAAGATATTTTCTTAAAGGACACATGTCCTTTTATAGTTGGTTCAGATTTATTTTTAATAAATAAAATATCCAATTGTTTACAATGTTAATTAAATAGTTTATATGTTATTATTTTTTTTTACTTTTTAACTTTTATTTTTTATAAATCATAAAATAAAATTTTTTATCTATCAAGTTCCATTATGCATAAATATAAATTATATATAAATATTATCTTATCATTAATATTAGTTAAATTAATACAATAAATTTAATTTAATATTGTTTTAGTTTAAAAACTAATCATGACTTTAAAAAAAAATATAAGTTTTGAAAGATTTAAAATAATGTTTGTTAAAATTATGTAGAATATTTTGGCATATCATCAAGTGATGATTAGAATCAATCCAGAGTTATGGTTTTATATATCATCATCTATGTTTTTTTAGCATTTTATGTTGTATAAGTTCATACTATGTAACTTATGTTTACTTGTTGTTTTAAAAAAATATAACTCTATGATTATATTTATAATGTATTACATTATTAATATTTATGATTGTATCAATTTCAGTGTGTTTTGCTTCAACGCTTTGTATCTTGCATCAAATCTGTTCTTGCGAGTCTATAAATTATTTTTGTAATCAAATTGCTTAGAGTTCGTGTAGAAACTTGTCTCCCTCGCAAGGAATAGCCTTTGGGATTCAGCCTTTGCCCTGTTATTTGTGGAATCAGGCAACAACCAAGTTACTCACCATCTAACTGTTATCAGAAGTTTCAGAACGATTGCAGAACTTAGCGTTCAACTTGGTTATTTTCATTAACTTAGGATCTCTTAAATAGATCAAGTTTACAACGCAACAAGAAAATAACAAACTCCGAAATAAGCTCAACTAACTACACTACCTCCTTCTCCTACGTGAGTGGAGACTTATTCAAGCAAAGACTAGTTCAAACTTAGAATTAAAAATAGAAAACAACTTCAACGGTCTTTTGACTTCAATCCCTCCCCTAAACTGGAACTCCTTCCATCCAGTTTACTCATTCTTCAGACAGACTCCGAGCTTTCCCCTGAGCTCCTCAAATGTTTCCAACTTCAGAGCTTTTGTCATATAATCCGCCAACTGCTCACGTGTAGAACAAAACCTCATGTCTATAGTTCCATCGTTGACTAGATCACGTAGAAAGTGAAATCTCACATCTATGTGTTTGCTCCTTCCATGCATCACTGGGTTTTTAGATAACTTGATCGTCGAGCTATTGTCACAGTAAAGGATAGTTCCACCTCTGCTTTTTTCTCCAATTTCTTCTAGGATGTTTCTCTGCCACACTGCCTGACAAGCACCATATGCTGCAGAAACAAACTCCGCTTCAGTAGTCGACAGAGTCACAATTGCTTGTTTTTTTGACGCCCAAGAAACCACACCTCCACCGAGCATAAAGGCATATCCGGATGTGCTCTTTCTGTCACCCAAATCACCTGCATAATCACTATCCACGAACCCCACCAACTCTTCTACTCCATTACGCATGTATTTGATTCCAAGACCGATAGTACCCTTCACGTACCTCAGTATTCTCTTAGCCGCTAGTAAGTGTTGTTCTTTAGGACGCTCCATAAAACGGCTAATCAAGTTTACGGAGTACATGAGATCAGGTCGAGTAACCGTTAGATACCTCAGGCTACCCACGAGTTGTTTGAAGGTAGTAGGGTCTACATCTTCTCCATCACCTTCCTCTGACAATCTGTGACCGGGGACCATAGGATTTTTCACCGAGTTGCATTCCTTCATACCGAATCTCTCAATAACCTCAGACGCGTACTTCTGTTGGTTGATGAAAGTACCATCTTCATCTTGGATAACTTCCACTCCCAAGAAATACTTCATCACTCGAAGATCAGTCATAGAAAACTCATTCATCATGGATTCCTTGAAATTCTTGAGTAGGGATTCAGAATTACCAGTGTAAATGAGATCGTCCACATATAAGCTCACTATCAAAACCCCTTCCTGCTCTGACTTTACGAACAAGGTGTGCTCACAATAACACTTCTTGAACCCCTCTTTTGCAAAGTACCCTTCGATCCTGCTGTACCATGCCCTTGGGGCTTGTCTCAGTCCATATAAAGCTTTTCTGAGCTAATAAACCTTTTCTTCCTCTCCTTCTACTTCAAACCCCTGTGGCTGCTCAATGTACACATCCTCACTAAGCTCTCCGTGAAGGAACGCACTCTTAACGTCAAGCGGAAACACCTTCCATCCCTTTTGTGCTGCCTTAGCCAAGAGTATTCTGATAGTGTCCCATCTGGCCACTGGCGCAAAGACTTCCTCGAAGTCAACTCCTTGCCTCTGGTGATATCCCTTAGCCACCAATCTGGCCTTAAACTTATCCACCTCTCCTTTTTCATTGTACTTTGTCTTATAGACCCATTTAACCCCGATGACTCTGGCTCCATCTGGTACTTCCATCAGCTCCCATGTATTGTTTTCAACAATCGACTTGATCTCGGCTTCCATTGCTTTTCTCCACTTTTCATACAAAGCTGCTTCTTCAAAGCTTTCTGGATCCTCAGCCGCAGTGAACAGAGCTAAGATCTCCTCCTCGTCAATGATGAATAGGCTTGTACCTCCTGTTACATAGTCTTTCATCCACACTGGAGCTTGTCTTCTTCTACCTCCTGATCCTCCTACATTAGATGTATTTGGATCCTCTTCTGGTAATGTCTCTTCTTCTCGTTCTTCTCCTACATCTTCTTCATTGGTTTGTTCCTCATCATCACTCTCTTCCCACTTAAACCATGATCCTTGCTCATCCTCATCCCAATTCCAACTCTGATTCTCATTAAATCGGACATCACGGCTTATGATAATTTTCTTCGTCTCCGGATTATACAGCCTGTAAGCCTTCGATTCCTTGCTTACTCCAAACATCACGCACCTTATGCTTTTCTCATCGAGCTTCACTCTCCTCTCGTATGGAACTAAGGCATAGCCCACACACCCAAACACCCTGAGATGTTCGACTGATGGCTTGTGTTTACTCCACTTCTCCTCTGGAGTCACCTCTTCAAGTGCCTTTGATGGACTTCTGTTAAGAATGTGGACTGCATATTGAACTGCCTCTGGCCAGAATCTCCTGGGAACTGACATTCCAATCAGCATACACCTTGTCATGTTCATCAGGCTTCTGTTTTTCCTCTCTGCAATGCCATTCTGCTGGGGAGTGTATGCAGCTGTAAGCTGCCGTTTGATCCCTTCTTTCTTACAGAATTCCTGAAACTCAGTAGAGTTGTACTCTCCCCCACGGTCAGACCTGAGGCACACCAAGCTTACTCCTAACTCCCTTTCAGTGCTTGCTTTAAACTCCTTAAAGTACTTCAAAGCTTCTGATTTTTCTGACAAGAAGTATGTCCAACATTTTCGAGTGAAATCATCTATGAAGTTGATAATATACCTCTTTCCACCTTCAGATATGGGAGCTATTGGTCCACAGATGTCCGTGTGAACCAACTCTAAACCTCTGCTCGATCTCCATGAGGTTTGCTTCGGAATGTTCTGCCTGATTTGTTTCCCTTTCATACAGACGTCACAGAGCTCTTCCCCATCCTTCTTTGATATCTTTGGCAATCCGATCACCATCTGTTTCTCCGACAAGCTTATCATTCCCACTTGAGCTTAAATGGCCAAATCTTCTGTGCCAAAGACCTTCGCTTTCCTCTGAGACAGCCTGCAAGCAGTTGCTCCCTTCTCCGCCATTGTTCTCCACAGAGGCTAGAATAACAAACATCCTGTTCTTCGTCATGCTTGAGATCATCAGTAGTCGTCTCTGTTTCTTGTGCCATATCTCACAGGTGTCATCCTCAATGATGATTCTCAAGCCCTTTTGCTGCAGTTGTCCCACGCTGAGAAGGTTATTTTTGAGTTCTGGAACGTAGTAGACTGCAGTGATCACCTGAGTTACTCCATCAATCATCAACCTGAGATTTCCTCTCCCCTCCACGTTCATCTTCCTGTTGTCCCCCAGCTTAACATTCTGTTTAAAAGAGGGGTCGAAATCCACAAACCATTCTTTTGTTCCACACATATGGTTGGAGCAGCCTGAGTCCAGAAACCACACATGTTGATTCTCCTTCTTCTGTATGTCAACATGAGCCATGAGCACAACGTCTTCCTCCATTTCAGCATAATGAGCATTCTTCTCCCATTCTGGACATTCGGACTTGAAATGCCCCATCTTATGGCATTTGAAGCATTCCACTGTCTCCTTATTGAAGCTCGTGCTTCCCCTTCCTCTTCCTTGGTAGCTATTCCTTCCTCTTCCTCTATTTTGGTTGCCACCGCGACCTCTTCCTCCACTGGTGTTCCATTTGCCCTCAACCTTGAGTGCATGTCCCTCATCCTCGTGTCTTGTTAGTTTCTGCTCGTGCACCAGCAGCGAGCTCTGCAACTCATCCACTGAGATATCAGTGATGTCCTTTGATTCCTCAATAGCACACACCACGTATGTGTACTTCTCCACCAGAGTCCTGAAAATCTTTTCAACAATCTTCGAGTCTGGCATGTTCTCTCCAAGGCTCCTCATATCATTCGCCACAACCATGACTCTTGAGAAGTATTCTGTGATGGTATCGCCCTCTTTCATTTCCAACACTTCAAACTCCCTTCTCATTCTCTGCAGTTGTGCGTTTTGAACCTTCTTATTCCCTTGATACTTCGTCTTCATAAAATCCCAGATCTCCTTAGATGTATCCTTCTTTGCGATTGTCTTCAAGATTGACTTATCGATAGACGCAAAGAGATAGTTCTTTGCTTTGAGATCTTTGAGCTTTGCTTCTGCAAGCTCCGTCCGTTGTGGCCCGGTCAGGATCACATTCCTCTCTGGCTGCACCACGCCAGTCTCTATGAGTTCCCACCATTCCTTGGATCTCAAGAGATTCTCCATGAGCATTGCCCAATGCTCGTAATCACCATCGAACTTTGGTATACTCATTCCATCTTTCTCACTCATTGTTTCAGGATTTGTTTTTGCTCTGATACCACTTGTTATCAGAAGTTTCAGAACGATTGCAGAACTTAGCGTTCAACTTGGTTATTTTCATTAACTTAGGATCTCTTAAATAGATCAAGTTTACAACGCAACAAGAAAATAACAAACTCCGAAATAAGCTCAACTAACTACACTACCTCCTTCTCCTACGTGAGTGGAGACTTATTCAAGCAAAGACTAGTTCAAACTTAGAATTAAAAAAAGAGAACAACTTCAACGGTCTTTTGACTTCACTAACCGATTTCACCATCAGCCTGAAGTCTTGAAGTATTGTTGGTAAAACATGGTGGAATCTGAGTCTTACATCGGTTGCAGTGGTAGTAATGAAGATGATACAGGAAACGGAGGGAAACGCGTATCAGAGGCCACGTCATGGACAAAGATCTTTTATAAATATTTATCGTTATTTTATATTACTTTCTTATTCAAGTTGTTATAAAAGGATTGTAAAACTTTGGGAAAAAGGCAATCAGAATAGTTTCAGAAAAATATTCTCTCTCTTTTTCTCTCTTGTTACGTCGCTCATTGTAGCCGAAGAATCCCTTCTTCCTTGAGGATTCTTTTGCAGGTGAGATCAGGGTTGATGTTTTATGAACATTTATCCTCTGCCAGCTCTGTTTCAGAGTTTAACGATTTTGTCTCTGATGTAGCCATATAAAACCGTCAACCGATATAATTTCTATCAAACAGTTGTGGTGGAAATTCTCTCAAGACATTCCAAGTTTTGTCAAATGAATTTGATATTGTGTGGATCCAAAATCCACACTCAAGAATTTGAAGTAGTTTTGTGAATAAGGGAAGATGGACAAAAATATCAAGAAAGCACAAATATGTAAATAAGACAATTTTGATATGTAATATCACACAAAAAGAATAAAACAGTAATTCAAATTGGAATCTTGTTTTTTTTTTTTATTGAGTTTGGTAAAAATACAACTTTGTTAATTCGTCAGAGATTGACAAACCAACTGGGAGTTGGAAATAATTCAGGATAAAAAAAGCTCTAAGTTTTTAGCTCTCAGTCTTGAAGTCTCTCTCGATTTTTCTATGTGTGTCGAATGATGACTTCTCCTTCTTTTATAAGGTCTTTAGTCGGTTTCGCGGGATTTTTCTTTTCCCTTTTAATTTATAATTTTTTAGAGAGTTTCTTTTTCTCTAGGTTGATAAAATAAAATTATCCTTTTATCTCGCAAGGTTCCGCCGACCTCTTCTGCCGGGCTCACGTAGGCCCAAAGGCTTTATTTGGTTCAGTTTTCTCGGTACTTACCATCGTTAATCATGATTAATTGGGTCCATCTTGATTCATATTGGACTAAACCAGAGGTACGGTTTTCACCTCCAACAGACAAGATTTAACGAACTGGATTTGTATTAATGAATATGAGATTACAGAGTGTTTAGAGAGAGCTTATAGAACGTACAAAGTCTCGAATGAGTAAAAGGTGATCACTACGTTTGGTGCAGGCTCCTTTTTACAGTCCCGTCTTCGTATTGAACTATCCTATGATCTTCGGCTTAACATGTTTCATCCGATCCTAGATCCTTGCGATTTCCCTTGATCTTCTTTTGACTCAGCTAGCATTTTGTTAGAATGAAATTTGCCGTGTTGGCTCGTACAAGAGATCTGGGTTTCAATACTGAATAATTGACATATCATTAGATCATAAATGAGCTTTTTTTTTTGTCGTCAAAAAAAAAAAAAATCGTCTATATAGTCTATATCAGACTGAAGATGAAGAAGCTACATGTATTCTTTTCTTATTCGTCTATATAGTCTATATTGACTTTCTAATCAATATCGATAAATTGGTTGTGTTTGTATGTTTTATGACTAAATTATGTGATCCTGATTAAAAATTAACAACTATCTATACTATTAAAACATACACAGTTAGACTCTGAAAAAAAAATTAATTATTACATCTAAACACTTCTTATTCTATTTATTTTTTTTTTGGAAAACTAATTTAATATTAACTCAATTTTTTTAAAAAATCTGTTAATGATCCAGATTTTTTCTGATTTTGTTTAGAAACTTCCATAATAAAAAACGAAAAATAGTTTTAGTATTTTATAATTATTATTATAATTTGTTTTACATAATATAAATTCATATATAATTTTATTATTAGAGTTATATTTAATACAAGAAAATTTTAATCTATAAAATAAATTATATATAAACATAAAATAAGATTTATAGAAATTATATTTATAAAAATCAATTATATCTAAAACATAAATTATATCTAATATACAACACATAAAAAAAAATTTCCTCTATCCAACTATTACATCACATTTGGCCGGTCGGATGGGTGATGTGGGGATCCTCCTCGACCCGTTCGGAATGATGAATTTGGGAATAAATTTGTCCTTTAGCTCGAGCTCCTTTTGCAAGACTATCAACTCAGACATTTAATCATTTAGGGATATATGATAGGTTGAAGACTACATAGCTCTCCCGAATGAGGCGGAATGATTCCAATTCTGACATGAACACGGCCAATCCACAGGAGTTTCGACCATATAGACGAGGTCTGAACAATCGGTCTCAAAGTGAACTGAGGTTATCTGTTTCTCTTTCAGATATAGCATAGCCCATAGTAGGTTATCCATCTCGGCATGAAGGACCGAGAGGCTTCTATGGAAACCCTTCTGTCCACAAAGCTCGTTTCCCCTTTCATCCACAAAACTCCACCTGAGGCCACTCACCAGACCCTGATTGATCCAGTAGGCAACAATTTGGCATACCAGCAAGCGCTGATCCTCGGTTAGAGCTATCTGGGACGGGGGATGACATGTTGTTTCAGCATCTTCTTCCTCGTCCTCTTCCGGTTTGCGATCCTCCAGTTCTTGGCTTCAAGCGTTGCTTTCGTTAGAGTGTCGCAAGGGGACACCTCTTTCCCGGTAAAGACCTTGTCGTTTTTTGCTTTCCAAATAAACTATAGGATCCAAGGATATAACTCCTTTTGGGGATCCATCATTCCTAATTCTTTGGTTTTCAAAAGAGAAAACTCATACTTTGGTAAATAGAGATACTAGGGAAGAAGCCCGGAAGAGACGAGAAGTCTGATAATGCCCAGACTTATAAAGTCGGGGGACGTAAAAACAAAAGGTGGTTAATGGACTCTTTCAAGTCCAAAGATATTTCCGTACGGATACAGATGCAAAGATAGGATTATAATTGTTGTTAAAGAAAAAAGGGAGAATTGCTTTTATAATGTCAATTGAATTAACATTTGTCCCCTTAATGTTTTCTATTTTTTTGTCACTTTTTGACATAGTTACCCTTTTAAATCTGTTATGACAGTTATAATTAGAAGTAAATTTGAAACTATATTTTAAAATTTTCAAAAATACCTAAAAAGGAATTGGAAAATTTTTCAGATATCATTTATAGAAATGTTTTTTTAAATTTCATTCTACGCTTGGTAGAATGCATGGTCTATGTTTTACATCCACGTAGAATTCTATTTCTATAGTTTTTCACATATTCTATCAGCCTGTAGAATTCGTTTTCTATAGGTCTTTATATATTCTACGTTACGGTAGATTACAAGTTCTACTAGATAGACTATATTCTACATGTTGGTAAAATATATATCTTCTATCTGTTAGATCAGGTTCTATGTTATTGTAGAACGGTTCTTCTACCTATTGATTTCATTCTACATTAACGTAAAATACATCTTCTACCAAAATCTGAGAAAATCTAAGAAAATTAGTTAACTTCCAAATCTAAAAAATTTTGAAAATCTTTTTTTTTTTAATTTTCACTTTTTTATCAGTTTTTGATTTTTTTTTTGCTGTTATCGTTATTTTCTTCTTCTTTCACATTGATCAAGCAAAATTTTTTTAAGTTTATATATCTTCTGCTTCAAACATGCTATATATTTATGTTATTTGTGGTTCATGAAAATCAGAGACAGGTAAGAAATATAATTTATGGCTGATGCAGAAAAACTAGCTATCTATGAAGTGTTTTTATGTTTTAGTAGAAAGTATTTTCTACTTGTTTTCTTTTATTAATAAAATATTATTTTAAAATTAATTAATTTATTAATTTGTAATTAAAAAATATAATTAAATTAAATTTAAATTAAATCTTGGACAAAATTTATTTAGAAAATATTCAAAAGACAAATATTTATTCAATTGACAAAGTCATTTTCCAAAAAAAAAAAAGTATGTATAGTGTGAAAAAAAGGTTAGAAACGTTTTATCTTAACGCTAATTCCTAAATTGCTGTAATATAACCCTACATTGCTCCCCGAATTTGAGAAGTCTCGTCTCGTTAATATCGTCGCCAATGTCGTCCCCAGAGAAGAAGAAGAAACTGTTGCTTAATCCATTGCAGTTTCTCCCACAATCAACGCCAAATCGTAGATCTCTCGTCTCGTTAACTCCGTCGTCGATGTCTTCCCCAGAGACGAAGAGAAAGAAACCGTCGTTTCTCTCACAATCGACGCCAAATCTGTCACTTCCCGATGATTTGCTCCTTAGCTGCTTCGCACGGGTCTCGAAATTGTACCACCCATACCTCTTCTTAGTCTCCAAGAGCCTTCGTTCTCTCCTTGCTTCACCGGATCTTTACAAGACGCGTGCCCTCTTAAACCGCACGGAGAGCTGTCTCTATGTGTGCTTAAGGTTCCTTCCTGACCCTAACCCTAACCCTCGATGGTTTACTCTCTCCCGGAGACCTAATCGAACCCTAACCACGAAGAAGAAGAAGCCAAGTGACCATCTTTTGGTTCCATTCACATCTCCCCATTATACTCCTCTTCGGTCGAGCTACGTCGCTGTTGGTTCTGACATCTACGAAATTGGTGGACTCATCAATGGCGTGCCTTCCGCTAGGGTCTCGATCCTAAACTGCCGGTCTAACACGTGGCACAAGGCTCCAAACATGGAGGTGGCGAGGGAGCACCCACACGCCATTGCTATTGATGAGAAGATACTTGTTAAAGGAGGACTTAGACTTCAAGACTCGAATTTACCCAAGTGGATAGAGGTATTCGACCCGAAAACCCAAACTTGGATGATTGTGCCATTTTTATCTGATTCTAAAGACTGGAAATCACCTGATGGGGCTGGAATGGCGTGGCAGTCAGCTTCTAGTTGCGTGATAGATGATGTGTCGTACAATTATTGTGAGGGACTGTTCAAATGGTTTGACGAGAAGGTAAGAGAGTGGAGGATCTTGAAAGGCATGGAAGGACTGCCTAAGTACCTTTTTGGTCGGAATAATACTTCTTCTCATGTTCAATTGGTGGATTATGGTGGAAAGATGGCGGTTTTGTGGGATAGGCATGATAGTTCTAGTAAAAGTCAGGGGAGGGTGATTTGGTGTGCGGAGATATCGCTTGAAAGGTGTAATAGTGAAGAGATTTCGGGGACAGTCGAGTGGTCTGAAGCTGTGCTTAAAGCCTCCTCTTTTGCATTCGTCCATGTTCTTGCCGCTACTCTTTGATGAAAGATCACTGAGATGTGGTGGTATTTGGTAATGAGTATTATAATCATTTTGTTTTCAATCTAGTGGATGACTTGGGTCATGTTTTAAACTTTGTTAAGATTTTTAATGGTTAACTTATATTTTTTAAATGCAATTCAAACACTCTTTTGGTTTGAATATCTTGGGTTGCTAGATTCTTAGGAAAAAGAACTATATAACAAGATACTTACTTGAAGAGTGTTCAGTCGTCTATTAAACAAACAAATTGGACTGCTTCATGATTCCATGAGAAAAAACAAGGGTTTTGTTGTTCTTTTGAAGAAGTTTCTTAGTGATCGCCCATCACTTACTCTTTCGTTTGATCTAAAATCCAAAGATTTCCCCACAATATCACTCTTGTAAACTAAAAAAAAAAAGAAGCTATAACTACTCATACCATTCTCTTCTTTGTAGTTGCAAAGAGACTACTCCCTAGCTCTCGTAATGATTTATTGAATAAGTTGCAGAATTATATATGGTGTCTTGCTTCTTCCCTCTATCTCTGCTCTGGTACGAGGAAAAGTAGACAAATTGATCTAAGAATTATTATTAAAAATTCAATTTTAATTGCAAGTACATTTACGTTTCTTCAGGCAACCATTGTCTGCATTATTCAACAGTAAAAAATAGACATAGACAAAGCTTATAGAGGAACATCATCCGGCCAGAAGATAATATACCTTTATTCATGCACTTACAAATCTGTAACCAAAAGAAACATAAACCAAAGATCTGAATATCTTCCGATAATTGGTTTAGGAAGAAACTATGTGACTTTAGCTTGTGTTATGGTCTTTATGGACATAGAATTAGCAAGTGTTCTAAAATAAGTTATACACTAGATGTGCGGTAGAGAACCGTATAGTCTACATAGACGTATGAATGGCCGTATATGCCGGAATGATACAACGAATGTCCGCGTGTAAGAAAGGGTGATCTTTCTTTAGCGTTTTTCCCATTGGAAAGTTAAGGATTCTGTTCCTAGAGCCTATGTCTACTTGAGTGCTCAGTTCTTTGGAGTGGAAGTGATAGTGTGGTTGCATTGCGTTGGTCTAGCTCTTTTGTCTTCTTCCTGTCCGGAGTAGTGGTTGGTGGTGTATACAGTGCCGGACCAATCAATTTAGATGTTATAGTCCAAATTTTAAAATATCTAATTTTTAAAAATAAAAGATAAGAATTTTTTTTAACTTTTATAGAATATTTTAACTCTATCAATAGTTTATAAGTCTATAAAAAACAATAAAACTAATATTTTGTTGTTGAAATATGACTCTCTTTGTGATGGGCTTCAGGGTCGCAGGTCTTTTACAAGCCTGTTGGTCCGGAGTTTTAAATTTATAAAACCCAAATGTCTAAAAGTGCACAGATGTATGTTGTACGACTTAAGGTGTCGATCCACATGGAATATGTCTAATCTGCAAGGAAACACCAAACTGGTATAGTAAGCGAAATCATAAACTCATGGGGGTTTTGGGGTTTTTGGTTACGGGAACTAAAACTAAGCGTAAGCTAATATTTACGGGAAACTAAATGCAATGCAAATAAGTTTCTAAAGAAATATTTGAAAGGTGTTCGATAAAAACTAAGGATCTAGACTCATATGGGACGACTTGAACTTCTGCGGTTTACCCTAATCGATGTCTAATCATTTTCAATTAGTCTCCGGACGATTTATCCTTATCTATTTCTGGGATCTGCATGAAACTGGAATAAGCACATGTATGGCTAACCAACTCTCGTCCTTAACCAACTATTCACGTAAATCTGGCAATTAACTCTCGCTCTCATGTCAGTAATAAGATCATGCATTTACTACTGAATTCGTTTGCTCACATCTTCTCTACATGTAACTTTCGACTCCTGTAGCGGCTATGTTCTTCTAAAGCTAGGTACGGATGATCTGATACAACACTCTTGTGGCTCTGATCGATCCTAAGCTCAGAGAATAGGTCATGAATTTATCCTCATCAGTATAAACAACTTAAAAGATATGAGATCTAGAATATGGTTTAAAAACTTAGAGATCCTAATCGAACATATACTCTTATCGATGACTCTTTAGAAACTTGACTCTCTGGGACAAATATACATGATGCAGGAAATGATAAAAGACATGAAAGAATGCATAAGATGAAATAGAAAAGCTAATTAGATAAACAAGAGAAATAACAATGGATCCACAGAAGAATCCCCTTCTCTATCGCCTAACCCTAAGAAAACAAAGTTTAGTGGCTAAAAAACTCTTTACAGAAGCATACACCCGATTAGGACTGCTAAGAAATGTATTTATAGGTCATAAGGTCTTCCAGGTCATAAGGTCTTCCAGGTCATAATTAGGGTTTCTCTGAAGAGGAATGACGAAATGGGCTTTGATGTTGGGCCTTGTGGCTCGATATAGGTCCACCGCGGGTGAGAGTCTTCCGGGGCAGGTGAAATGCTTGTTTGCCACGGGTGAGAGTCTTCTGGAACTGGTGAATTTTGCAACTTGCTCTTCATGTATCTTTTGATTACACTGTTGGATTGTCCTAATGTAAAGTGTTATGGAAAGCTGGTTGTCTCCTCTTGAATGTCTCCAAATTTGAGATGGATCATATGGTGAGAAGGTCTTCATTTGAGGCTGAACCTCTGACGGTCTGACTCTGGGCTAAAAAATTTGAATTTCTTCTATTTTGCCATCTTTTTTCCCAAGTTTCCTTAGAAAAAGCTTTGAAACTACAAACATAGAGAAATCATAATAAAAGTTTCTAAAACTGATTAAAACCTTTAAAAAAGCATTTGACATCAATGGTGAAAATGAGTCAAAATACGGTGTTATCAACTCCCCCAGACTTAGACTTTGTTTGTCCTCAAACAAAACAAGATCCAAACTGGAAAAATATCATCAACAGTAATCATAGGGAACTCAAAAATATCACCAACCATACTTCTAGACCTTAGTTAGAGGCAATGCATCAATCAGATGAAGTCTAGAAAATTCTCACCAAAATACAAACATAACTAATCCGTTAATCCGTTATGCGAAAATCCACACACTTAGAACTAACTTCTAGTCAACTAGCTCTTAACATGCATTAAATGTTTCAGTGATTCTCATCAGAAGGATATTAAACAAGGCATTCCAGGCTAGGTATTCAGGGGCTTTTCAATGGTGAGGTTTGATGTGTTTAAGGTTACCTTTTTCTAGAGAGACAGAATACTATGGGAAACAGCAAGAGAGGATGGAGTTGTTGATGTTCACAATTTCTAGTCACATTCTTCTTGCTTTAAGATTTCTGATCTCCTTTCTTCAGGCTTTCCTTATAACTCCCCCGGACTTGGATTTTTGTCCAGGTGGTGTAAACCATAATTCCATAGATGAATACTTGTTTCCTTGGCTCAAATAATTTCGGCTTCTAAAACTCTCTAGGCTTTTGCTTTCCTTTCCTTTTTTTTTCGTTTATCTTTTTTTTTCAATTTTTTTTCTGGAAAAGGGAAACCACTTTTTGACATAAAGTCTTAGGGAGCATGAAATTTAAATTTAAGAACTCTTTGAGGCATCATGAGGCTTGATAAGATTGCATGGTACACTTACTTCCTGATTACATTCATTCCTTCTCTTGAGTGATAGAAAACTATGTTGTTTCTCCCTCTCCGGCGTTTTTGCACATATTTGCCGACATAAAACTAAAAGAGAATGCATGAGGTTTGAACATAAAGGTTTGGGTTAAGGGTAAGGTACCAGCTAAAGATGAACTGGTTATCTAGGACAACAAAGAGTGGCAACAATAAGGTAAACATGGCCTAAATGTATATCATGATGCCTTCCTAAAACCAATGATGAGAAAATTAGATGTCAAAATTAGGTCCAAGTAAAATGAGCTAATATATCATTTCAGAAAATATCTCCATGAATAGAAGTCTTCTGGTGAGATTTTGTAGTGTAGGTACTCTAGCTACCGCCTAGTCTAGTACTAAACCTTGAAAGAGCTTTTTATGAACGAATGGTGTAGTAGCAAACAGATTGGTTATCATCATCGATTTTGTCATTATTCTCTCAAAACGTATTTGACCTTTGAAAACACATTTTGAAACTCAAAAGAGTTTGAAAAGTATTAAGAAAACCAAAAAAAAAAAATTTGAAAAATTATAGAGAAAATTGTAAAATGCAAGGGCTCATGCAAGAAAGAGTGGTCAGTAAAGGATGGAATCCTCCCCCAGACTTAAATCACACTGTCCCCAGTGTGAAGTAAATCAGGCAAGGATGAGAAATAGAGTATGTAAAAATTTAAAAGATAAAAGAAAGGAAAACTTACCTGGTGTTGGTGATGGATTGTGAGGTGACTGTAGAGGTGATAAGATGTTGGATGGTGGATGGTGGTTGATGTAGAATGGTGCTTGATGAAATGGGGGCTGATTTGGATCAAGGTAGAGGTGGGAGTGGCCAAGGTTGGCCGAACTGAGCTTGGCTGCAGGCCAGGTTCTAGCGGACGCAGTAAAACTTCTTTTGGCTGCGGCTGAAGGCTCCTTGGCCGCGGTCAGCTCCTTTTTCTTCTTCTTTTTTTTTTAAAAAATTTTGTTTTGATGCATACTAAGGCCTATAATAGAATAAAAACAAAATTTCAATAGAAAAAGAAAGTAAAAGAAAAATAAATAAGTACCTAGATAAGTTGCCTCCTATCAAGCGCTTTGGTTTATAGTCCCTAGCTAGACTTTGCAAAGAATAAGATTTAGTTCAAATAAGATCTTTTCCTAAGACAAGTCTTTTTCGAAATCTTCATGTTCTCTCTAGCAGGTTCTTCATCACTCTAGATTTCTTCTGGTTCGAATTCTTGTGCTTTATGCTTTCTTCCTTTGCTCTTAAGTGGTGTAGCTTCATAGAAGATATCCTTGTCGATGTTTGCAAAAGAAACTCTCCGGTTGGGCCAATACATGATGGCTCCAGCAGTTTCTAAGAAGGGCCATCCAAGGATAACTGGATATGAGTCATCTTTGGTCTTCACTATGTAGAGATTGACCATACACATGCACTCCATCAACTAATATTTGTTGATACTAAAACGGTCGTCTTATTGTGTTGATGAGGAGAAAAATGAAATTGAACGATAAGGCAAAATATGATGATGTATGAAGAAAGAATTATGGGTGAAAAAAGTCGTACAGTAAAATTATGATAGCTAGGCAATCTCCAATCTTTAGAGGAAAGTATCAGACTATTCCTCTTTGATATATTCATATCATTGCATATTTAGGATGCATTTTTGGTCAAAGAATAGAGTCTCATGCATGCATTTTAAATAGAATCTTCATGTTTTGTTTTTTTTAGAGTCTTAGGATTTTGCATTAGGTCCAAGTGACTCTTGCATGTTTGGAGTGATATTCAGGTGTTTTGGAGGTGTTTGGGAGCAGAAGAAGTGAAATGATGCTGCCAGGGTTGACTTTGCGCCTTCATGTTTTAAATTTATAACCCTAGATATCTGCAAGTGCACCGTAGTGCGTTTTAATACTTAGGGTATCGATCCACAGAGAATCCACGCTTTACCTGCAGAACCTTAGAACCAGAATTAGTAAATGAAGTCTAAGACGAAAAACGGAGTTTTGGGTAGGTTGTCACGATATATATATATATATATATATATATATATATATATATATATATGTTAAAAAAGGATTTTAAAAAGGTTTTGAAAATGCTTTTAAAAAAGGTTTAAAAAACTATTTTAAAAAGGTTTTGAAAAGGGTTTTAAAAGTGTTTTAAAAACTAGAAGTGTATAAATCGATAATAAGTCTAAAAGTCCAAAGGATGAACAAAGCTCTTAATATTGATCATAGTAAATTCTTAGAACTCGAGTCACGAACGTATGAATACGCCACTGTCGTGATCATAACCAACTATCTCTTGCAACCCTGACCAGTAGGTTTCCACTCTGGCCCTAGAAGAGAAAAGATGTGATATGCTTAAGACTCCTTAAAACATTCACAGCTCTCCCATAGCTAGGTTTCCAATCCTATGATCGATCTGCTCTTCTCAAACTAGATCAGGCCCCGGATGAATACTTTCACAACACCAAGGACTGATCAGTCTCTAGTTCGCGACGCTAGATCTATGCTTTAAGTATAAGTTTAGAAGAAAGATTTCTAGAATTTGGCATTTGTTTATCTCGCGAAGATCCCTACCAAACATAGTCGATTCCCTTCGATCGAGCCTTTAAACTCATACCTCATCATTCAAAAACGTGCATAAAGTTATAATAGAAGACGTGCATAAAGTAGTAAGAAAAGAGAAGTAGAGAAAAAGAGACAAGGAAATGAAGAAGAAGCATCTCAATTTCGAGATCTATGCTCGGAGAAGAACTTCTCTTCAAATCCTTTAAAACAA
Source organism: Eutrema salsugineum (assembly GCF_000478725.1). Lineage (NCBI taxonomy): Eukaryota > Viridiplantae > Streptophyta > Magnoliopsida > Brassicales > Brassicaceae > Eutrema > Eutrema salsugineum. The sequence goes on along the minus strand of NW_006256909.1, from coordinate 19,116,226 downwards.
CTAATCCAACATGAAGAAGATGAAAACAAAATTGGAAGATGCATAGAAGTAAAAACCGAATTAAAATAAAGGTAGAATATAAAGAGGGTTCAAGAGAAATCTCTATCTCTCTAAACTATGAACTAAGAACATAAGAACATAAAAACCCTAAAAAAAAAAAACTAAATTTGATGGCTCCTAAAAGGGAATCTTCTGAGACACACGAAAATAGGGCTTCTTAGATACATATTTATAGGTCTTCAACTCTCTCCACTCGTCCTTAGGGTTTTCTATGAAGAGAAGACGAATTGGGCTTGAAACGGTGTCATGGGCCAGCCTTTTAGTCGGCCCAGGTCTACCCGCGGTGAATTAGGGTTTGGCCGTGGCCAGAGACTCGTAACCGTGGCCGAGAGTGTGTTCTCCGCGGTCGTGGCCCTTGGACCCGCGGAGATTGGCTTGTGAGGTCGAATCTTCATTCTGCACTTGCTTCCTTCGCAAGACTGCAGAACATGTCTTCAAGGCATCAACGATATCTGGAGATCTAACCATTGGATTGTCTCCAAACCAATTGCATTCTAAAGCTTGTTGTCTCCTTTATATTAGGTCCAATTTGGGGATGATCTGACAGTGAGAAATTCTTCATCGGATGTGAAAGTTCTGACGGCCTGAATTTATCCAAAATGATCTTTTGCTCCAAAATGCACACCTTTTACCTTAATTACTTGAAAAGAGTCTTGGAACTACAAATACTAGAAAATAATAGTGAAAACACTTAAAAGAAATAAAAAGCAGTTGAAAAGCATTTAAAATTGATCCATAAAAGTGGTAAAAAAACGGTGTTATCAACTCCCACAGAATTAAACCATTGTTTGTCCTCAAACAAAACAAGATCCAAGCTTAAGAATAACCTTTAAAAGAAATCATAGGGAACTGAAAATCATCAGAAACCATAATTCTAGACCATAATCAATTATAGTGCATCAATCAGGTGTAGCCTAGAAAATTCTCACCAAAATACAAGCATAACTAGTCCATTGATCCGTCATGCAAAAATCTACATACTTAGATCTAACTTCCAGTCATCTAGCTCTTTACATTCAATAAGTGTATAGTGAATTATCAGTAAAAAACATCATTCAGGGTAGACGGCGTTTCGTATTAAGAGCTATTTAAGTGGTGGAGTTAAAGTGTTTCGGGTTACCTGAAGATCTAGAGGATGCAAAATATTATGCAAAACCGCAAGAGAGAATGGACATGGTTATGTCCGCAATTTTCAGTCACTTCTCCTTGCCAGATGTTTTTTGCATAATACTTCCTCTTTTGTTATAAACAGCTACTTCCCCCAGACTTAGATCTTTTCCGGGAATCAGAAAGATGATCTCCAAAACCTCCGAATAATCGAACCAAAGCTTGCCTCAAGGATAAAATTTGATCCTCCTTGACTCTCTTTAGGTTTTAATTTCTTTTCCTTTCTTATTTTTCTTTCTTTTCTTTAATTCTATTTTCGAATTTTTTTTTGAAAGGGAAAACAACCTTTTGTTAAAAGAGAGAGAGTCTAAGGGACGAAAATGTACCAATGTTTTGCAGTTTTCTTGAGAAAAACCAAGTTTTCTCCTTTGTTGAATCATTCTTGTGAAATCATAGGTCCCCGTCTTCAGTGACTGAAAACTGCATTGATCCTCTTTCTCTCCGACGTTTTTGCACATATCTGCATATAGGACAATGAGAAACAAGAATGCATGTGGTTTGAAAGAGGTCCGGTTAGGTGGGAAACTAGCTAAAGATGAACTAGCCATTCAGGATCAACAAAGAGTGGTAAAAGGGTAAAGGAGTCCTAAATGTGTGATTCGTTTCCCTGATCTAATGCTTTAATGAGAAAGTTAAGTCAAGATTAAGTCCAAATTAAATGAGCTAGTATATCCTGTCAGAAAGAATCTCCATGAATAGAAGTCGTCTGGTGGGAGTTCGTAGTGCAAGTACTCTAGCTACCGCCTAGTCTTGTACTAGACCACAAAAGAGAAATCATGCATAGTATAGAAGCATACATGTTGGTAATCATCATAGGTTTTTGTCATCATTCCCTCAAAACGTATCGATTTTTTTTTTAATTTAAAAGAAAAAAGCAAGAATGCAAAGACTCATGAAAGAAAGGTGATTAGAAAGAGATGAAATCCTCGCCCAGACTTAAATCACACTTTGCCGGGATGTGAGATAAATCAGAGTTAAGGATGAGAAATAAAGTATGTAATGAATTGAAAAGGTAAAGAATAAGAAAAGTTGCCTGGATGTCTCGGTACTGGTATGGTGGTGTGGTGATGGTAGAGGATGGTGGATGGTCGAAGGTGGGAAGGGAAATGGATGGTAGTCGTCATGCCATTGGTCCGAGAAAAAAATTTTTGTTTGGATCGAGGTGGCAGGACCGCGGGTCGACCAGGCATGACCGCGGGTTGACCAGGCACGACCGCGGGTAGGTACACGATTTTTTTTTCATAGACCTGAAAACTAAGAAAAACAAAACCAAAATTTAGTAAGAAAAAGTTGTCTTAGAGTCAATTTACTAACCTCTGAGATTGCGCAGGTGAAGACGATTGGATTCCCCGGCAACGGCGCCAAAAACTTGATGCTGCTAGGGTTGACTTTGCGCTTCATGTTTTAAATTTATAACCCTAGATATCTGCAAGTGCACAGCAGTGCGTTGTAGAATTTAGGGTATCGATCCACAGAGAATCCACACTTTACATGCAGAACCTTAGAACCAGAATAAGTAAACGAAGTCTAAGACGAAAAACAGGGTTTTGGGTAGGTTGTCATGACATATTTGTATGTTAAAAAAGGACTTTAGAAAGGTTTTGAAAAGGGTTTTAAAAAGAGTTTTAAAATGGATTTTAAAAAGAGTTTTAAAATGGATTTTAAAAAGAGTTTTAAAATGGATTTTAAAAAGAGTTTTAAAAACTAGAAGTGTCTAAATCGATAATAAGTCTAAAGGATAAACAAAGCTCTTAATATCGATCCTAGTAAATTCTTAGAACTCGAGTCACGAACATATGAATACGCCACTGTCGTGATCAAAACCAACTATCTCTCGCAAGCCTGACAAGTAGGTTTCCACTCTGGCCCTGGAAGAGAAAAGATGTGATATGCTTAGACTCCTCAACATTCACAACTCTCCCATAGGTAGGTTTCCACTCCTATGGTCGATCTGCTCTTCTCAAACTAGATCTGGCCCCGGATGAATACTTTCGCAACACCAAGGACCGATCAGTCTCTAGTTCGCGATGCTAGATCCATGCTTTAAGTATAAGTTTAGAGGAAAGATTTCTAGAATTCGCCTTTGGTTTATCTCGCGAAGATCCCTAACAAACATAGTCTATTCCCTTCGATCGAGCCTTTAAACTCATACCTCATCATTCAAAAACGTGCATAAAGTAATAAGAGAAGACGTGCATAAAGTAGTAAGAAGAGAGAAGTAGAGAAAAAGAGACAATGAGATGAAGAAGAAGCATCTCGATTTTGAGATCTAAGCTCGGAGAAAAACTTATCTTCAAATCCTTTAAAACAACTAATCTAACATGAAGAAGACGAAAACAAAATTGGAAGATGCCTAGAAGTAAAAAATGAATTAAAATAAAGGTAGAACATAAAAAAGGTTCAAGAGAAATCTCTATCTCTCTAAACTAAGAAATAAGAACATAAGAACATAAATACCCTAAAAAAACTAAATTTGGTGGCTCCCAAAAGGGATTCTTCTGAGGCACACGAAATAGGGCTGCTTAGATACATATTTATAGGTCTTCAACTCTCTCCAGTCGTCCTTAGGATTTTCTGTGAAGAGTAGACATATTGGGCTTGAAACGGGGTCATGGGCCAGCCTTTCAGTCAGTCCTGGTCGCGAGGCTTCTACTCGTGGTGAATTAGCATTTGGCCGTGGCCAGAGACTCGTAACCGTGGCCGAGAGTGTGTTCTCCGTGGTCGTGGCCCTTAGATCCGCGGAGATTGGCTTGTGAGTTTGAATCTTCATCTGCACTTGCTTCCTTCGCGAGACTGCAGAATATGTCTTCAGTGCATCAAGGATATCTGGAGATCTAACCATTGGATTGTCTCCAAACCAATTGAATTTGAAAGCTAGTTGTCTCTTTTATATTATTTTCAATTTTGGGGATGATCTGATGGTGATAAGGTTTTCATCGGATGTGAAACTTTGGATAGCCCGAATTTATCCAAAATGATCTTTTGCTCCAAAATGTACTCCTTTTGCTTTAATTACCTGAAAAGAGTTTTGGAACTACAAAGAAAATAATAGTAAAAAAACATAAAAGAAATAAAAAGCAGCTGAAAAGCATTTAAAATCGATCCATAAAAATGGTTAAAATACGGTGTTATCATGAAACCAGTGGAAGAAATGATGAAAAAATATGAAGAAATGATGAAATGGGAAAAAGGAGCTTATCGGCCATTTTATGTACTACGGGCAAGTTTTCTCGGCCAAAAACCGTACTGTGGGTAACAAGACGCGGCCAAAACGTGTACCGCGGTAAATGAAATCTCGGCCAAAATTCCCAGGTGCCAATACACTTCAAAGATGCCGTTACCGGGAAGCCTTCCCGTACGATTCAGCTTCCAGGGTCTCTGAAGAAATATGATAATTGAGACAAGATTCCAGAACAATTTGAATCAATGGATTTGGAGCAGTGAGCTCAAAAATATGGCCAGCGGAAGACAAACCTGTCTCGCATCCATTCTGGACCGATCCAATATGCCTCAAAGATTCCGTTACCGGAAAACCTTCCCGTCCGATCCATCTTCCGGGGTTTTCACAAAAGTTTGAGAGAATTGAATCTAGTTTCCAGAACGCTTGGAGTCAGGAGATTTGGAGCTGTGAGCTGGGAGATAACACAAATGGAAGAAGCACAGGCCTAAAAGTCAATCCGGACCAGTGCAATACGCCTTAAAGATTGGCTTACCGGGAAGCCTTTCTGACCTCAGATGGAGTTGGATTATTCACAAAGTTCGAGATGGTTGAGTCATCTATCTTATGGACTTGGTCTGGAATCATTTGGATTACTGGACTGGAAGTTACATGAGTTCAAATGCACCAGATCCTCTCAGGTTCAGATGTTACTTGGTGCAGATTTCTGCTAAGTGTTTCAGAAGGCCACGTGAACATTGCCATGGCAACAGTCAAGGCATGACAAGACAGTGTTTCATCCGGTGAAAGACATGGGTACTTGCCACGGCAAGATACTTAGGTGTGGCAAGCTTCTTTTCTCAAGAAGATCCATTCAGTGATTGACACGGTTTCATTGCCACGACAAGCTTCTAAGGCGTGGCAACCCCCGAAAGAAACCTGGAAACAGTTCTATGGTGCCACGGTAGCCTGCCACAAATTGTACTTAGGCATGGCCAACTCCCCAAAACCATTCGGCTTGTGCCACGGCTCACTTGCCACGGAAAGATACTTGCCATGGCAATGCATGTTCTTGAGCATAATACCCAGATTTCATTGCCACGGCAAGGCTGCCACGGCAAGGCTGCCACGGCAAGGCTGCCACGGTAGGAAACAGGCTGGACTTAGGCGTGACACACTCACCAAGATCCAAGAAGACCGGGTCAGGACCTGGTTTATCCCAGGCTGACCCTGTTTTCTGCCCTTCTCTTTATATAGCTTTTGGGACTAAGAACCCTACTCATCCAGTATTCTCTTTTTGTTTCTTGCCTCTTTTGTGAAAACCCCATATTTTGCAAAGAGATATCTTTGAGTTAATCAGTTTTAAAGCTATTTCTTGCAATCTTATCATCTTATCTCATCATCTAAAACTTTTAATCATGATTAACAACACATCTTGCAAAGGATTAAGTATGCTGATCATGATTAGTGAGTAGTCTTTTCATAAGGTTTTAGATATGTAGATTAGGGTGCAAATGTGTTAGATTAGGGAGTGAGGAGTTAGATCATAAATTTTCCTTTCTTTAATTATCTATCCTTAAGGCTAGATCTCTGATAATCACTTTGGTCTAGATCATAGGCATTTCATCCACCCAAAAAGTGTTTGATGAAATGCCTGAACCAACTAATTAGAGGTTTATGCTTTCTTATCATGGGAATGATTGTTTAATGCATAAAATGACATATTATAGCTGATTAATAATGCTTACTGATTCATGTTTCAAAAATGAGAATTTGGTTTGAAAGTGGATTAGTATAGAGATTAATACCTTCATGAGAGGATTAGTCTACATTTGAGTTCTAAGTTGATTGGATTTACTTGATTGTTTATCATTAGCTCTCTAGTTTAACACTAATGCACACTGATCAACTATCATGTAGACCTTTGCTTTTATCATATTCATATCATCATCATCTTGTCTTTATTTGTTTTGTTTGCATTTGAATCATTGTTAATCTTGTTTTAGTCTTGTTAAGCTTTCATTTGTTACTTGTTACAAACCAACCCTCTTTGATTTGCTTGGATTAAGATACAAACCTGATAGATTAGTGAACTAAACCACATTGTTCGATTGATATCCCTATATGCTACAACAGATAAAGGGGATTGATACCCTAAGAGTCTAAAAACTCTTGTTTATCACTCTTTGAGTTGCACTTGAATCATCTGCTAAGCTAATCATCTGCTAAGCTAGAAATGTGTTTAATGCCAAGTCTCAAAGCATTAGCTTTGGACATCATGTTAATACAAGGTCCAAATTCACAAAGAACATTGACAAATCTTTCACCTCTAATGTCACAATAGATAAGAAAATGACCTTTGTCTTGAACTTTGTGTAGGGTTTGAAATTGTCTTTCTTGTGGATGGTCTGGTGCTTCAAATGCAGAGTAAGTGTCACAGTAGAACTTTGCTGCATCGAAACAGATGATTGAATCTATGTAAGGCATTTCAATCCTCTTAAGTGATTCATCCCCTCATTTATGACATCAGGTTCACTTTCTGCGATCATCAGCATGGAATGTGAGGGTTATGCTCTTCTGGATCTTCCGAGTCTTGGTGTTTTGAACTCAGGAAAAGAAGGTGGTTCCCCGCGGGTGAAGGTGTCGAGAGCGCGGCCAGATGTTCTTCCGCCGTGGGTGAGATCTTCGCGGCCGCGGTGGGAGACTCTGAAGATCACCAGCTGCTTCTCTTTCTTGCTCGTCCAGGGTATCTTCAGGGCTATTCGGGGTATCCATTGTAGGATCTCCTGCATCAGAGTTGGTTGATTCTTCTTCTTCTTGGTGATTATGATGGATAAGAGAATCCCTCTTATGATTCTCAAAGATCTTCTTCACCATAAGGTTTGTGTCTCCTTGGAACTTAGAGAGATACTTTATGCCAGAGCTGGTCTCCTTGGTCTTGTGCTCAAGCTTGCTTAGGCGAAATTCAATCTCTTAAAGTTCACCATCTGTCCTTCCTCTGTACCATGAAGCAAACTCATTGGCTTCCTTGATCTCTAGCTTGGCAGCTTTGGCATCGATAGATCCATGAAGGATATCATACTTCTGCTTTGGTTGCTCTTCCTTAAAAGCTTCTATCTTCTCTTTTAGGGTAGAAATATCCTTGGAGTTCAGCTCTTCCAGCGATTTCAAGTGATTGGTGAGATCATCGATCCTCTTGTACAAGGTGGCTTTAGTAACAACTTGGAAGTCAATGTACTAATTCAGCATAGCTTCTAATCGATTAAGTTGGAGCCTAAATCGATCACTCTCATTATTCTGGTGCAGAATCTGATGAGGTAGGGGTGAGATGGTCGTCGGTTCACCAGGGGTGGCAAATCGGGTTCATCTCGTTAGGTTGGAGTTCGCGAGACTCCAAGGTGGTGGTTCGGCTGAGGGAACTGATTCAGGTGGTTGGAATCACGTCTGAATGGTGATTCACATGTGCAGGGAGCATCACACAAGTCGCAAAACCTTCGCTCGGGATTAGAGTTTCTTCTTGGATGATCCATGCTTCAATGAATCTGTAAATAGGGCAAATAGAAGAAGGAATAATCAGAAAAAGAAAAAGTTAGGGTGTTTATGAGTTCGGTTTACTTCCTATGGTGTATTGGCAGAAACTCGGCATATATATAGCCTTCTGCGGCTAAAACAACTTCCCCAGCAACGGCGCCAAAATCTTTGATGGGCTTCTGGGTCACATGTCCTTTGCAAGCCCGTTGGTCCAGAGTTTTAAATTTATAAAACCATATTTTCTGAAAGTGCTCAGATGTACGTTGTAGGACGTAGGGTGTCGATCCACAAGGAAGATGTCTAATCTGCAAGGAAACACCAAAACTGGGATAGTAAGCGAAGTCATAAACTCATGGGGGTTTTGGGGTTTTTGGTTACAGGAACTAAAACTAAGCATAACCTAATATTTACGGGAAACTAAATGCAATGCAAATAAGTTGCTAAAGAAATATTGGAAAGGTGTTCGACTCAAACTAAGGATCTAGACTCATAGGGGACGACTTGGACTTCATGGGCTTGCGGGCCAAGGGTTGTTTTTTTTAACAAGCCCGTTGGTCCTCCAACAGTTTGAAATTTATAAAACCCTAGTGTCTGCAAGTGCACAGATGTACGTTATAGAACTTCGGGTGTTGATCCACAGGAGGATGTCTAATCTGCGAGAAACAACAAACTGGAAAGTAAGCAGACTCATAAACCAATAAAAGTTTTGGGGTTTTTGGTTAAGATACTAAACTAAACCTAATCTAGTATTCACAAGAAATGCAATGCAGAATGAATTGTTAAAATAACATCTAAAGCATATCGACTCAAACTAAAGACTCTTAAACTCATAGGTGACGATTTAGACTTCTCCGGTTTACTCTAATCGATGTATGATGCCATTTCCAATTAGGTTCCGAGCGATTTATCTTCATCTGTTTCTGGGAGTCTGCATTGAACTAGAATAGACACATGTATGATTAACCAACTGTCGTCACCTTAATCAACTAATCTCGTAGATCTAGCAATTAACTCTCGCTCTCATGCTAAACTTAAGATCATCATTGGACATTGAATTCGTCTGCTCACATCTTCACTATAGGTAGCTCTCGGCTCCTATAGCGACTATGTTCTTCTGAAGCTAGGTACGGATGATCTGATACAGCACTCTCGTGGCTCTAATCGATCCTAGGCTCAGAAAATAGGTCATGAATCAACTCTCATGCTTTACAAACAACTTAGAAGAGATGAGATCCAGAATATGGCAAAGAACAATAGAAATCCTTATCGATATATATGCTTGTCGATATCTTCAAACAACTTGACTCCCTGGGACTAATCTACATGATGCAATGAATGATGAAAGACATAGAAGAATGCAAAGGAATGAAACAGAAAAGTTAATAAGATAAAAAAGAGAAAGAACAATGGATCTGGGGAAGAATCCTCATCTCCATCGCCTAACCCTAGAAAAACAAAGTTTGGTGGCTCAAAATCTCATTACAGGAGCACACACCCGTTTAGAGCTGCTAAACAATGTATTTATAAGTCCTAAGGTCTTCCAGTTCTCATTTAGGGCTTCTCTGAGGAGATATGGCAAAGTGGGCTTTGATGTTGGGCCTTGTGTTTCGTCCTAAGGTCCACCGGGGGTGAGAGTCTTTCAGGGCAGGTAAAACATGTGTTTACCGCGGGTGAGAGTCTTCCGGGACTGGTGAACTGGGTCAACTTGTTCTCCATGTATCTTTTGATTGCACCGTTGGATATTTGTGATGTAAAGTGCTATGGAAATCTGGTCGTCTCCTCTTGATTGTCTCCGAATTTGAGCTGGATCGGACGGTGAGAAAGTCTTCATTTGAGGCTGAACTTCTGACGGTCTGACTCTGAGCTAAAAATGTGGATTTCTTCCATTTTGCCATTATATTCCCTAAGTTTCCTGAAAAGAACCTTGAAACTACAAATACATGGAAACCATAATAAAAGTTCCTAAAACAAAGTAAAACCTTTGAAAAAGCATTTGAAATCAATGGTGAAAAATTGTCAAAATAGGTGTTATCAGGATTTCTCCGGTTTACCCTAATCGATGTCTAAACATTTCCAATTAGTCTTCAGGCGATTTATCCTTATCTATTTTTGGGATCTGTATGGAACTAGAATAGGCACATGTATGGCTAACCAACTATCGTAATCTTAACCAACTAATCACTTAAATCTCGCAATTAAGTCTCGCTCTCATGCCAGGAAAGAGATCATGCATTTACTACTGAATTCGTTTGCTCACATTTTTGTCTACAAGTAGCTTTTGACTCCTATAGCGACTATGTTCTTCTGAAGCTAGGTACGGATGATATGATACAGCAGTCTCGTGGCTCTGATCGATCATGGGCTCAGAGAATAGGTCATGAATCTATCCTCATGCAGTATGAACAACTTAGAAGAGATGAGATCTAGAATATGGTTTAAAAACTTAGAGATCCTAATCGAACATCTACTCCTATCGATGACTCTTTAGAAACTTGAATCTCTGGAACAAATATACATGATGGAGGAAATGATAAAAGATATGAAAGAATGCATAAGATAGAATAGAAAAGCTAATTAGATAAACAAGAGAAATAACAATGGATCCAGGGAAGAATCCCCTTCTCCATCGCCTAACCTTAAGAAAACAAAGTTTGGTGGCTCAAAAACTCATTACAGGAGCACACACCCGATTAGGACTGCTAAGAAGTGTATTTATAGGTCCTAAGATCCTCAAGGTCATAATTAAGGCTTCTCTGAAGAGGAATGACGAAATGGGCTTTGATGTTGGGACTTGTGGCTCGGCATAGGTCCACCGCAAGTGAGAGTCTTCTGGGGCAGGTGAAATGCTTGTTTGCTGTGGGTCAGTGTCTTCCGGAACTGGTGAATTTGGTGCTCTTCATGTATCTTTTGATTGCCCCGTTGGATTGTCTTGTTGTAAAGTGATATGGAAAGCTGGTTGTCTCCTCTTGAATGTCTCCAAATTTTAGCTGGATCAGATGCTGAGAAGGTCTTCATTTGAGGCTGAACTTCTGACGGTCTAATTCTGAGCTAAAAAATGTGGATTTTTTTCCATTTTGCATTTTTTTCCTTAATTTCTTGAAAAGAGCTTCGAAACTAAAACCATAGAGAAATCATAATAAAAGTTCCAAAAAAATGATTAAAACCTTTGAAAAATCATTTGAAATCAATGGTGAAAATGAGTACAAATATAGTGTTATCACTTTGTATTTTTTCTAGCCTAATTATTCATTAAACTCTTATAGCCAAGTTTTTCGCCATATATATATATATATATATATATATCTCAATATATAGCAAAACTAGCTCATTCAAATGTTTCAAATAGTTGATTCTTCTCTTGGCTCCTGTCCTTTGGCTCTGTTTTGGCATCTATCAATTTATTGGGTTGGTTGTGGAAGTGTTTAAGCTCAGTGGTTTCGTTGTAAAGCTTAGGGATCCGTTGATTTTTCCTTCGATCTTTCCTCATTTATAGTTTTAGTCTCTTATGGTCATATTCCGTTTATCATGTTTAGATATTAGTTTTTGATTTATCATTTATGTTTGCCCTCTTTTAGGTTAATGTTTTCTTTTCTTAGGTCTTTTTGGAAATTTTTGTTTTCCTCATGTATTATATGAAAGAAAAACAAAGTCAGGCAAGTACTCAAAAGTCAGGTCAAAATCCCTAAATTCCTCTCTGACTTTCTTCTGCAAATCCTAGAGCTCTCGTACTTTTATACCTTCGTCAATGGATCCCTCAGAAGAGAAGAGGAAGAAGACAGAGAAACAGTTGCTTAATCTATCGCTGTTGCTCCCGCAATCGACACCAAATCCAACGCTTCCCGATGATTCGCTATTGAGCTGCTTCGCACGCGCCTCAAGATTGTACTACCCGACTATCTCCTCAGTCTCCAAGAGCTGTCGATCTCTCCTTGCTTCACCGGCGATGTACAATACCCGTTCCTTTTTAAACTGCGCAGAGAGCTGTCTCTACGTGTGCTTACGCTTCCCTCTTGACCCTAACCCTTGCTGGTTTACTCTCTGTCGGAGACCTAATCTGAAGACGAAGAAGCTAACTGACAATCTTTTGGTTCCAATAACATCTTCCCATTCTGCACCTGTAAAGGGGTCTAGTTTCGGCGCTGTTGGTTCTGATATTTACGAAATTGGAGGACTCATCAATGACTTATCTTCTTCTAACGTCTGGTTACTGGATTGTCGCTCTAACTTGTGGCACCAGGCTCCAGACATGCAGGTGGCTAGGAATCAGCCATACGCCATTGCCATTGATGGAAAGTTACATGTTAGAGGAGGCTTGAAAGACTCCAGTTCACCTAACTCGACAGAGGTTTTCGATCCAAAAACTCAAACTTGGAAGATTATGTCATGTAATGAAGAATGGGAATTATGGCATGGCTGATAGCGGATTCTTGCTTGATAGATAATGTGTTGTTTTATTACAATAATGGAGTGTTCCTATGGTCTGACAATAAGTTACGAGGAGGAGGATGGAGAGTCATGATAGAACTGCCTAAGTACTTTGATGATGGTAATAGTGGTAATGTTCAATTGGTGGATTATGGTGGAAAGATGGCAGTTTTATGGGAAGGCTTGATCGTTCTAGCAATTGTCATGGAAGGGTGATTTGGTGTGCGGAGATTGCGAAAGAAATGTAATGGGGAAAGTTGAGTGGTCTGAAGCTGTGCTTAAAGTCCCCAAGTCTTTTGCATTCGTGCATGCTATTGCTTCTACTGTTTGATGAAAGTTAATTGAGATTGTGATTCGTGCTTTAAATCAAATCACTCGTGTCGGTGAGTATCATTATGTTTTCAATCTAATGGATGGCTTGTCTCGTTTTATTAGCTGCTTTTTCTAATAATGTCCCAGACTGCTACAATGCCCTTGAAACACTGTTTTAGTTGACTATCTTGGTTGACTATCTTACGACAAAGAACTATAACAACATACATACTTGAAGAGTGTTCCGTCATGTATTAAACAAACAAATTGGAATTTTTGATGATTGAATAAGAAAAAAATGGGTTTGCTGATGAGGTGAAACCACTGAGCTGAAAACCCCGGTGAAGTCGTGTACCCATCCGCTTCG